>NC_133777.1:48676988-48939644 GCF_003597395.2 Chelonoidis abingdonii | reverse complement strand
CACACCCAGAAGTTCCCTCCCTTGAGATTTGAAAAATCTTGTTTCCTGATTGGTCCTCTGGTCAGGTGTTTGGTTACCCCTTTGCAGGTGAAATAGACATTAACCCTTAGCTATCTGTTTATGACACCCCTGCATTGCTGTCAATAGGGCCTGCTGCAGGTGGGCTGATGTCACCCTCTCCGATCTGCAGCCGGCAGCACCTGCGGCGGCGGCAGGGGGCCCAAGCCTGCCAGAGCCGGAGGGGGCAGGCTAGGAAGCAATGCGGCAACCCATGGAGGAGGCGGCTCCAGGCTAGCAGTGAGGGTGCAGGCGGGCAGTGATGTGGGACACGGCAGAGGGAGGTGGCGCGGCCCACAGTCGCAGAGGATGCCCGCAGAGGTAAGTGCTAACCGGGCTGTGAGTGGCCCATCCCCCCGCTGGGAGCAATGGTGCAAAAATTTTGGGGAGCATCACTTTTTGGTGCCCCCAAATCTTGGTGCCCTAGGTGGCTGTCTAGTTCGCCTAGTGGTTACACTGGCCCTGCTCCCAACTGGACCTGGTGAAATCTGCTTCCCATTGTACATGTTACAATAATCTTCAATATGCTGACCTCCAGCCCCGACCCCCGTCTGCCTATCTCCACCATGCCACAGGCCTCCTATACAGTTGTAGTCCAGCAACAATCAATTTGGTGCTTTCAAATATTTATGAGAAATTGATGGATTGTTTTAAAGTTTGAAGTTGTAGCTTTCATGGAATTCAGTTTTATAAGCTAGAAAGTCAATATTTTCACTGTGCTGTCTTTGAGCTGCCTTAATTCCAGCCCAGCAGCAGCACTTCAGTGCCGATGGTGCCTGCCCATGACAATTTGAGTTTAGATGGTCTTCAACATGATCAGAGCAGGTGTGAAACCTCAGAGAAGGAAAATAAGGCATAAAGATCATGGTGAAAATTGGCAGAGGTGGGTAAGGAATTTGCCTGCAGCAAAAGTCGGTAATCCATAAGGAGAGACAGAGGATTGTTTTTTCTCCAAACTACTCTCGCTATGACTCCAGCAAACTTAAACAATGTAGATTGCACTTTACCAAAACTCCTGTTGCCTTGCCCAGGAGCTCAGGGTACCCATGTCTCAGGTGTTCAGCATTTCTCAGGATCAGACTCTTTAGCCTTTTGTCCTTGGTGTTGATTGATTCAGATAATAACACCTAGCTCTTCGATTTTCATCTGCAGATCTCATTGCCTTACAGGACTGAGTAAGCATCATCAACTCCATTTTATAGATGGGGAAACCTGAGCTACAGAGGGAATTAAATGACTTCCCCACATTCACTAGAGTTATGAATATAACCTGTCCTTCCATCTATGTTTTTATACCATACCACCAGTCACTGTCAGACCTGAGAACCTAGGTCTCCTAGGGCTGAATTTAATGTACTACCAGGTAGTCTTTGACTGGTTCTGGCTAGTTGAAGCAGGCCATTGTTGTGATAGTTGCATATGGCTGAAGAACCGAATCTGACAGCAAGATCTTAAACTCTTCATCCTTATGGTAACCACGGACGAATTTTTAGGCAGAGATTATTTTATTCTATAGAAATTCTTACACTGTGCTCATCACCATAGTATCTGAGCAACTTCCACTAGTGCATTAAGCACTGGGCCACCTTGGTGTTAGTGGTGTGGTGGGGCGATGACTCACCAGCACGGTGCCTCCTGCTGGTCGTCTCAGGAATTAGCACTTTCCAGCCCAGGGCACTCTGCAGGCCAGTGTCTCACCTGCCGCTGGCCCCCATGTCCCTCCCAGACCCTGGTGCCGTTTGCCCAGGGGTCCTGCCCACCACAGTACCCTCTCACGCCGGGTCTCCCCTCCCAGGGGAACCCCCAATCCCCTCTCCCCACCTTGCCTCAGTGGCTACTGCCAGTCACCATCTAGCCCCCCACTCACTGGGGCAGACAGCAGTCTATAAACCACTCATGATCGGCAAGTGGGGTTTGGACCTGCTGCCTTTGCCTAGCCTGGGCTGTGCCTCTGCAACCCACATACCTGCTCTGGGCCTTCAGCAAGGTCTGCAGCCTGGGGGTTTCTCAGGCTGGAGCTCCCCAGCTCCTCTGACCTTCCCCCAGCCCTCCTCCACTCTGGGTACCCTCCTTAGCTCCCAGCTCCGTCTCTCTCCACAGCAAGAGCGAGAGAGAGTGTCTGTTTCAGCCTCTGGCCCTCAGCCCTCTTATAGGGCCTGGCTGAAGGGCCACCCAGAGAATTCAGGGGGTCTGGAGCAAAGCGGGGAAGCTGCGGCGCTTGTACTCACTCAGTGGCGGTCCGGGTCTTCTGCGGCAGGTGGCCCTTCAGTTGTTCCACATCTTCAGTAGCACTGAAGGGCCCCCCGCCGCTGAAGTGCCGCCAAAGACCCAGAGTGACTGAAGGGCCCTCCACCCTGAAATGCCGCTGAAGACCTGGACCACCGCCGGGCCAGGGCTCTTGGGGCCCCTGTGGGGCCCAGGGCCTGTGGCAAATTGCCCCACTTGCCCCTCCCTCCTCTGGGCGGCCCTGCCCGGCAGTGGCCTGATTGGGGCATGACCGCAGCTGTGGCTGCTTCTCCATTCAGCCTAGCTTTTTTCAGCCACAGCCCTCTCCAGGGCTGCTTTAACCCCTTCAGGGCCGGAGCAGGGTGATCACCCCGCTACAGATGGTATAAGTGAAGATAGGAAAGCTGCAGCTGTTTGTCAGCTCTAAATTGGCCCTAATGGGCCAAATGCATCCCTGATGTAATTCCATTAACTTCTGTGGAGTTGCATCAGAACTGAATGTAATAGAGTTTGCAGAATAAAAGGTGCTCAAGCTTCCAGCATGAAGGGAACCACAAGCCATTGCAAAGGACTGGGTTCTATCATCTCTGCCACTAACCTGGTGGGAAGTCGTTCCCCATGTGTACTGCAGGAATAATGCGCAGTGCATACAGAGACAAGCTGGGGCTCTGTCTCTACCGCTTCTGAACTGTGGATAAGTTTACGAGATTGTATCATAAATGACTGCATCATGGAAAGCCTCTATCTGTGTGGGGCCACCCTGAGTTATCAGAGTTTTGCCATGTCTCTGCAAAGCCAGAGACAATGGTGAGCAATGAGCACTAGAGTAGAACACCCTGGGACACTGGATTTGCTCTGCCTGGGAGAAGACACTTCCTCCTCTTGGCTGAAGGGAGGGGATATGGGAGTAGTGGAAATTACCCAAAGGTGAAAGAAAAGATGCAGGAGACCTCAGCAAGAGACAATAAAGGGACTCTCAAAGGAGAGTATCATTTTACATGAGGTTAAGATGAGGGAGGCTGCTGCAGGGGCAGGGTAGGTGAAGGGGTGGAGAGCCATGCATGCCTGCCTGATGGAACACAGGCGGTCTCCCAAGGGCAGGGTGAGTGACTGAGGGACATTGTGTTTTGGATGTCTTATTGTCTTCTATATGATCTTTACTCTCCTGTGCTTTATCTGTTAAGGAATGAACAGAACGTTGTTGAGCTGTATAAAGTGTACAGGTGTTCCTCTAGCAGTTCCCTAGTGGGTGGCCAGGAAGGGGCGCTCTCTAGGATCTGTGACACATACCTCTCAGGGAGGTGAGGAAGATGAATTTGTTAATAATCCCCATGTGCTGTGAGATCCTTGAATGGGAAGCTGCCATCCAAGAAGAAAACATTCTTGTGAGGCTGAATAAAGTCAGCATTGCATTATTCCAACATGAAAAGTGCCCAATGCTAGCAGGCTGATAAAATCCTCTTGGCTATTCTGGATGGGAATGAAGGGTTATTGACAAGTCAGATTAGACAAAGCATCATCTGAACAGTGCACTTCTACCACCCTGGAAAGCAGAGTCAAATTCCATCACTTCCCCTTTGGAATGAAGTCATCAAGGAGAGAGTTACAGCAGAAATAACAGTGAGACTTCTGGGGTTGTCTCAGGGCAGGTCTCCACATCATGCGATGATATGATTGTCATGGCGACTGTACAGTAATAATATGATCAGGTCCTAAGAAAGGTCACAGAAGAGCCCAGGCATGTTCAATAAACATGAAAGCCAGTGCAGAAGCATGTTCTCAGCTTTCTGGCTTGATCAAACTCCCACTGAAGGTAATCTGGCACGACTGCACAAAAAGAAAGTACAAGCCACAGTTAACTTGCTGCCACCCTCATTGGGGAACTATTTTCTGTTAGAAAATGCTGATTCATTCAAATAAAAATGTTCTGCTGGAATGTTTCAATTTCCGTGAAGTTTAGCTTAACCCCGCCAACCCCTATTCCTTCTGATTTATTGTTTCAAAATGACTGTTTTTTGTTTCAAACTTTATTTTATTTTACATTATAACAGTGTGACAGAGGGAGGGGAGGAAAACAAACCCAAGAGGCTGACTTCAATTAACCAATCCTCTCTGAGCCTGCGAGGCGTGGGAGGGGCTTGGAGTCTATATAAGCCAGACCCAGCTTATTCTAGAGGGAGGAGAAGCAATACCCAAGAAGCATGTGAAGCTGAAGGAGCGCCAGGGGGAAAAACAGCTCCAGAAAGGGGCAAGAGGAAAGGCAATCCTGAGTTTGGGAAGAGTTGGTCACAGGCTGGGTCCTAGGATATTTTGGACTTGCCTTAATGGTAAGAGAATTTATGGAGAAATGAGACTAAAGACTTTGGGTAGATGATGATAAATTAAATACTGATGTCCCCTTGGTAAGCACTACAGCATTCTTTCTGGGTCCTTGCCCACCTCAGTCTTTCTGGGGCAGTCAGCTCATCCTGACCCACCAGGCAATGGCTTGGTGACATTTAGAACTGTAAGATTTGGGGCCAAGTCACCTTAGTGATTGTGGGCTGAAGTTCCTGGGCCTGGTGAGAATCCACTGGGTCACAAATACAATGTAAAATAACATTTTAAAATAATATTAAGTAAAAAAAAACCTCAAACAAAAGGTTAGATGTTGTCAAAGCAAACACTTCAATTGCCCTAAAACAACTAAAAAAATTCACTTTATGGTATGGGAAATCTTGAAATTTCAGCTTTTAGTTCTAATTCAGAACTAACTTTTTTTTTTTTTTAAGAGTCACTGTTCCATGGAATGGAAATTCTGCTTCCTGACCAGCTGTGACCGCAACTAAACCCATGTTATCAGACATCAGTGCTCTCATTTTATAGCTCTAGTCAAAGGGTTTACTATTCAGGCAGAGGCATGCAGGGATGCTCCAGGAGCTTGCTTAATTCAAGGAGGAGGGCCTGTACCATGTGCAATGAGAGTAGCGTGCTGAGACCATCTCTTTTATTACATGCAGCATGGAAGTCTAGCACAGTGACAGAAGCTTGTGCCAAGCCAAGACAAAAACTGTACAGTCACCAAGAGTGCCATCCCATTATTTATATGTCATCAAGGAGATCTAGTGTGAGCAACGTGGCAGAGTGGTAGGCATGAGTCCATAACTTGCCATGCTATTACTGTATGCAGTGTAGTGGCAGCTGTGCCAGTCCCAGGATATTAGAGAGACAATGTGGGTGCAGAAATATATTTTATTGCACCAAGTTCTGCTGGTGAGAGAGACACGCTATTGAGTCACACAGAGCTGACCTGAAGAAGAACTCCGTGTGGCTCGAAAGTGTGTTTCTCTCCAACAGAAGTTGGTTCGATAAAAGATATTACCTCTCCTGCCTTGTCACGCTATTTTTGTTATTTATTATTTGCTTCTGATGGCACCCGCAATATGTTAGGTGCTGTACAAACACAACGGCATGAAGTCTCCCCAGAGGAACTTACCCCCTAAAATGGCAAAAGAAACAAGCAGAGAGTAGGGGGAAAGGGGACAGCATACAAGTAAAGAGATCAGGCAGTAATTAGTAGTGCTGGGGGCATCAGAAAAAATTGAGGCCTTAACTTTTCAATGCCTGTGAGGGATACACAGCGGCCAAATCTACCTCAGGCAACTGCTTGACAAGTAGGCAGTACTGTTACTACAACACACTGCTAGCTGAATCTGAATCTCTGGCCTTCCACATCCAGCCCAGCAGGGACGTGACATGTATCTCTCTCCAGCAGAAGACAAGTGTGACCAGGGGATAGTGCACTTGAACAGGATTCAGTGATGTGGGTTCTATTTCTGCCACTGACTCCCCATGTGACCTTAGGCAAGTCACTCTACCATGTCTCTTTAGTTTACAAATTCTTTAGGGCAGGAACTGTCTCTCTCAATGTGAATGTGCAGCATCTAACCCAACCAGTCTTGACTGGGGCCTCTAGTTAGTTCTTATGCTGTCGCTTGGACAGAGTAGAGGCCACTGAATTGAAAGCCTCCCATTGCTTTCAATGAACTCTGGATCAGGCACTGGGCAGAACCTGATGCTTAGATGAACACCATCTCCAATGTGCAATGCTGAACTGGAGGGGGAAATACTCATTACTGCCCTCTGCAGGTGATCAGCTAACGGTCTCAGATTGGGTTCCCCCAAGCTTAGCCTGTACAGCTACAAATATTATCATTAAATATCTGCCCCTTTGAAAAATCCAGTTACTGTATGTGTGTGGATGACCTCCTGATGCCCTGTGTTCCACAGGCTGACTCCATGCTTCCTTTTATCTTATCTTAGTTTTCAAGTGTGCTGGCTGATACTTTTATGGCTAGTTTACATACAGTGTGTCCCCGCCTTCCTCAATTTCTCCAGATAAGCGAGAGGAATGAGAGTGGAAGAGACAAAGGCATGGAGAGGAATGGGAGTGTACTGTGATCCTCAGTGGAGGCTCTCCCCCTGTTGTCCATGCAGAGTGTGGCCTTGTTGTTCTATGGCTTAATAACACAGGAATTGCTGGACAAGTAATCCATGCTCACTCAGATGGCATCTGACACTGCCAAGGCAGTCCAACTCCAGAACTTTAGAGTCTCACACAGGGCGTGCTGTGAATGCCTGGTGGGTTCAGACTCAACAAAGGCTCCGTTGAGAATCTCCGCAGCTCCGAAGAAAGCAAATTCACTCAACTCCCTGCACCTCAGTTCCCATGTACAGCCCTATGAGCTCTAAATGCTTGTACCTGCTCGGCTTACGCATTCATGGTTTTTTTTCTCTCCCTATCTTTAGCCACCTGAGGGCAGGCAGGAATGCCATAATTACCAACCACCCGGGAAGGAAAACTTTAGAATAATTAAAAAGCAATTAGTATTTGCACTGCTAGCTGTGCCATGGCATTGCTGTTTCCAGTCACATCCTCTGCCTCCCGGTCTCCCCACCACTTACCTCACTTTGTAGGTTTTCTTTATCAGTTGTTTTTCGTTTTTATTCAAGCTGGCTGTGAAAGCTGCACTTGGAGCTTAGATTAAATTGCAGCTGAAATCTGCTTCGCTGGGGGGGATTATGGCGTTTGCTGTGATGTGTTAGCTATCAGGTGGGGAGAGCAAGCGAAGGCTTTTAGCAGGCTGAGATCAGAGGGAAGCCTTTACTTTACAGGACTGCAAATGCAGGTGTAGGTCTGAGTGGCCAGTCAAAGTCTGCGGCCCTGTGTGTGTGTTCCTCCAGTTTTTTCTTCCAACTGGCAGTTGGGTGTTTCTCTGGTGCAGTTTTGTTTATTTACCAAGAGTGTACAAAGTCCTGTGTCTCTGAATGCAGAAGGACCTCAAATAGCAGGAAACAGTTTCTTTTGCTCACAGCACCAACAGCAGTCTTTTCAGCCTGATGCCCTGGCCTCAAAATCTCTCCCCAGGTTTCTTCCAGGGTAAGCAATATTTGATGAGCTGCTAGCCTAGCTCAGAGGAATTCATCACACCTTGCTTTTGTCCTTTCAGAGCAAGGAAGGTTGGGATTTTCTGACTCAGCTTGTTGGGAGTTAAAGTCTCTGCTTTGAGCAGACTGAGCTAAGCAGTGGAGGGCCAGAGACATGCATCCTCTCTGCCAAGAGGGAGACAGTGCCAGAGGGATCTAGCGAGCAGAGCAGGTACAGATGGGGACAGGAGAGGGGGATGTATGTGGCGATGCAATTCTGCAGGGAGAGAGGCACATGGACAGTGCTAGACTGCCAGAGTGTGAACAGGATCCTGGCTGTGCAGCTGCTAGCACCAAATATCCCCAACAGTCAGTATGGGACACTAGATGGGGAGGGCTCCGAGTTACTACAGAGAATTCTTTCCCAGGTGTCTGGCAGCTGGGTCTTGCTCACATGGTCAGAGTCCAATGGATCACCATATTTGGGGTCAGGAAGGAATTTCCCCTCTGGTCAGATTGGCACAGTTTTTCACCTTTCCCTGTAGCATAGGGCACGGGTCACTTACAGCTTTAAACTAGTGTAAATGGTGGAGGCTCTGTAACCTGAATTCTTTAAATGTTGATTTGAGGATTTCAGTAACTCTGCCAGAGGTTAGGGGCCTATTACAGGAGTGGATGGGTGAGGTTTTGTGGCCTGCGATGTGCAGGAGGTCAGACTATGTTAGCAAGCAGCCTTAAAACTGCAGTGTCTGAGCACAGGAAATAGGGAGCGGGACAGATTGTCTCTTGAATACCCACAGTGGCTACATCCTCTGGCATCTGCTTCACCAACCACTGGGCCACCTTTTCACTAATAGTGGGCAGGGCACAGATGATCCAGAGCGTCATTCTGAATTTGCCTCCCAGAGCTGGGAGCTCCTTTCTCTGTGTTCCTTCCCTCTTCTTCCTCCTAAGGTGCCCAGATCTTCCACCCCATTCCACCTAGCCCTTACTCAGCTTCCCCAGGCCTGACAATAATCATCCCTTTATCTATGTCATTTCTAAAGAATCCCTCCCTGCCACTGCCACCAAGGCTCTCCGGCTCCTGAGCATGTGACAAAAATGCAGTAAGGTGCAATGATGCTAATAATAATGATGCTAATTTAACATGCTCTCCCCTCCTTTGTGACTACACTGTTGATGGCTTGTCCATCTCCCCTAGTGCTCCTGGAGTCAGGGATTCCTGTCTCCCTTCCCCATCCACATGGTTCTCTTTCCTCACCCTCCCTCCTTTGGCTAAGCGCTGCTGGAGAAGCTCAGCAGGTCTGACAGCCTTTGCTGGAATGGCTGCCATTTGCATGGCTGGAATCATCCCATCTCACAGGTGCCCTGCCTTGCACTCTGTGCCTTTGATTCCAGGAAGCCCAAGAGCACATGAGATGTGGAGATCCAGCTCAGCAGGGATGGTGACTCACAACATGGCTTTTGTAAGGCACAAACTAAGACAGCAGAGGCTTGTTGCATTTGCCTGTGGAAGTAGGGGTGAGATGTATTAATTGGACCTTAGGAAAGGTTTGGGTTTAGTGTCTGGTCTATTGGAAATGGCTCTTACTGAACTGGTCAGTTCACTCCCTGTTTGAATAGGGACCAGGACTTGGGATAGATTCCTGGTACACCCACAGAGAATCCACACTGAAGAGCAACCTAAGCAGTGCCAGCTGTATGTACCTCCTTTCAGGGAGCAGGCAGGATAGCAGGGCTCCCACTGCACACAGGGATCTGCTGATGAGCTCTGAGACTGAGTAAAGATACCTGAGTTAGTATTTGTAGGGGAGATGGCTTTGGTATTCCATTGTTCCACATGTGCTATCTGTCTATTCCATGTGTGGAGCATGATCCTGCTTTGAGAGAAGAGCGTTATTTCCCCTAGTCCATCACTTGCAGCCAGATGGAAATAAACAAGTACTCATTCCCCATTACACATGTTTATTTATGGGTCCCTCTCTCCCTTTCTCCGTTGTTGAGAAACATTTTCTCAGAGTTGCATTCGCTATTTAGCGTCCGCTGGGACTGGCTGGGATTTTTGGAAGCAAGGCTGAAGCATGGCTATTTCTAACTTGCCTTGGCTGAGAGTGAAGTCATGTTTGCCTTGCTACTCTCAGCAAGAAGCTCACAGCATGGCTAACTGTGATTGGCACATCCAGCAGTGAGGTCATGGCATCTGCTGATTCTGGATGGTTGGCCTCCTATTGAGGTCATGGTGAGGAATGGGTGACCCTCTCAGGTTAAATGAGAACCAAAGCTCAGTGTGAACCTGAGCAGAACCCTTGCATGGTAGCTCTGCCCTTGCTGGTTCTGCCTGGATTCAGAAGATGTGTCAAAACCACCAAAGCAGCTTCTCCCTTGAAATTTCCAACCTCAATTTTAGAGACACAGGCGGGTCAGATAGGATTGACTAAGCAGCCCAGCTCTGAAGTAAACCTCCAAACAGTAAGGGATTCACCCACCATTGCAAAGTCTAGTGAGTCACTAGAGAAAGCAAATGGGATTCAGGAGTCATGGGTTCGAATTCCCAGCACTGACTCACTGTATCAGGCCAGGGAAGTGCCTGACTTCAGTGGGACTTGTGCTCCTAAATCCCTTCATGGCCTTTGAAAATCTCACCTTTCCCCTCTCCATGCCTTAGTGATATGGGGTTAATAAAGCTTATCCCCCACCCCTTGCCTGGTGCCCTGAGCTGTGCAGAGGAAAGGTACAGGAGTGGCAAGTGCTGAGCACCCTTCAACTCATGAGAGTCGGTGGATGTTTTGCGGTCACTCATCCCCTTCTGGAAGCAAGCCCAATCTCAGTCTGTCGGTGACCCAAAGTCATTGAAAACCTCATTCCCCATACTCACTATCCTTGTGGGTTCACTGTTCTTCTCTTCATCCCTATAGACTCTACATATCTCTAAGGCAATCAGTTCCTTCGCTATAAGGAACTGGAAAGCTGTAAAGGCAAATGTTCCAATGTAAGCACTTGTGTCAGCTGTGTGTTTATTGCATGCTGGAAATCGTACAATCCCCTTTCCTCCTCGGCTTGACTCCCGCTGAGTCTGGGGACTTGGGGTCAGGGATGCCATGAAAGAATAACAATCCTGGTATTTCATGTCCAGGCTGAAATTCCTAAAACAACAGACAGTGTGTTTAAAATTCCCTTCCTCTTCTAATCTCCAGACGCGGGGTAGATAACATTTTTGCAGGGTTACTCAGCAACGCAACAATATTTGGGTCAAGCCGAGCTGTTTACATTCAGTGTGGTTTATCCATCTCGCTGGAGAATTAGGCAACTTTCCTATTGGTTTTTTTTCCATTTATTTTTATCTCTGCGCTTTGTTTAAAAAAATTCCAAGTGAATCATGGACATTATAATCATAATCATAAGGAGTGTCTCCATGGGGGCTCTTCACTGTGATGGTTTATATGGTAGGGCAGAATGGTTCACATAAATAAGAACTGATGTGCATTTCACCCCAGGCTTTAACAGAATACATGGGCTTTTGGGATTAGAATGTAATGTCCCGTTCTCATGAGTCATTGACAGGATATGAAGCTGGGACCTTCAGCACTGACCACTTGAGACAAAGGAGCACTCCCATTTCTGGCAGTAGTAGTAAGCTGTTATCTCCTAATGGACCACCCACTAGATCAGGATTCAGCAGACGTTTTCCCAGCATGCTCATGGAAAAGAGAAAATGTAGCTATTTAAAAAACTCAGTTTACATTTTCACTTCCTGGTTCCAAGTGGAAGTGCAAAAACCAAAATGTCATTAAAAATGTTGTTTTTGTTGGCATTTTGGGCCAGACCAAGTGTCATAAGAGAGAGAAAGTTCTTGACAGATTTTCAGCCAAGTTTTACCGACATAGGTTTTATAGATAACTTGGATGGGCATCTAAGCTCTTGGGGTTTATCACCCAAACTGAACCTCAGAACTTTTTGATGTTTGCCCATTACTAACCTGAATGTGATGATGATAACTAGGAATTAAAGGAGTGAAAATGAAAACAGCGATTTTAGGCTGAATAGCAAAGGAGGCTGCGAGAGTGAAGAACAGTCTCTTGTAGGGGTAGTGCTAGAAGTCCGGTCACAGTAGGGAATGGTCCTGCATTGGCTCCCAGGAGCTGGAAGGTGGTGTCTATATGACCCTCTAGGTGACTTCCATCTCTAACATCTATGCTCTCGTGAATGGTGTTGATAGACATTCCACTGATGACCAAGGTCACAGGTCATGTACTGAGCGTTGGCTACTGCTGAAGGCCCCTTTTGAGACCAGGATTCATGTTTCTGCTGTCTGAGTGCTGCCATGGGAGACTGAAAATGTGCCATGGGCACAATGAATGAAAACAAGGTAAGCAGTGAGGACTGTCTCTGTGGGTGTTAATGGATTTGTGTGCATCAGGAAATGTGACGCGGTGTCTCTCCTCTTCCTCATAACGTGCCCCATGGAGGCGAGAGCAGACCGTCAAGGGTAGCGTGTTAGCAAATCACTGTAGCTCCATTAATTTAATTAGCAATTCACTGATTTACATCAGTCGAGGATGAGGTCCTGAGTGTTTTGTAAACTTGTAAATAATTGAAGCCATGTGAAACAGAGGAAGGTGTAAGGAAAGGAGGGGATAAAGCAGAAACTCTGAAGTGTTTTGGGTTCTTATAGGAAGGGTGTTATGTGGAAACACGTCAGCACTGAGGTTGTAAGGGGCTATGGCAGGAGGGTGGACAGGGCAAAGGAGCAGCTGAGCAGCTCAAGGTTATGAGAATGTGTTCCTGAGGGGGGATGGGCAGAACTAGAGTTGAATAGCTAATGAAATAGCTGCAAATGGTTGGCATGGTACCCAGTCCATGTCAGAATGGGAGACAGCCAATCAGAGTTGGCTGTGCCAGCCTCTTCTGGCCTCTTGGGAATTTTGATAAATCTGTTTATTTGTACATACTGTAAGTGAGAAGTAGCCAATGCTCGACACCCTCAGTCAGCTGCACAGTCTGGCATCCCTAGCAGTTTTTATCCAGGGAAGACTCAGACTTCTTTTTCAACCGTTGTTCACAGTTCATGATTCAGTGTGTGTGTGCTGGAAGGACTTTGCACAGCACCTGTTTGAACTATGTTTAGCTCTTCACTGCTGTGACTTCCTGCTTAGGACTAGAACAACAGCTGGGACTGAAGTTCGTGATTAAGCTGCATTGGTAGAAGTATATGAAAGACCTGGGTGAGAATTGCAAGGACATCATGGTGGTTAGAACTGAGATTGATTGACAGATCTGTAGAGGGTTTAGGAATGGAATTATAGGGGGACTGAAGATCAGAGTCAAAATTCGTTCATTCATATTTGAAGTTACAGGAGTGGAATTGCAGGTTAGGACTGAGGTGCACTGGTACAACTCTGGGAGGCTCAAGCTGAAATATGAAGAGTTGCTGCATGTCAGGACTGAGGTGCATTAGCAAAGCTGTGTGTGGAAAGCTTGCACAGTATGCTCTTTTCCATCCTGAAACCCGGACGTGAGACACAGCATTACAACTGTTACAGGGTAATAAAAAAGAGATAAAGGAAAATACCAAGCATAAAATCAATCTATTTTCAGCCTGGGAATGTGGCAGGAACTTATAACTTGGGGAGCTGATGGCCTGGCCATGACAACCTTCTAGATTAAATGATAGCAGAGGTAAAAATGTGGTTAACTTGGAGTTAGGTTGAAAGATCTGAGCACTCATTTCAGGGGAATATCAAATTCTAAAATAAGGGTCTGCTTCAAATCAATGACGACAAAACCATTCCGACATGGACATTTACAGTCACCCAAATCTTACCTCTGCTCTGCCCACTTCCAGCAACACCCCCTTGAAAATGGCCTCAGACACCACCACACTCAACAGCAAGATGAGGTGCAGACAGTGCACCGGTATGTGGTGTTAGACACCTTAAATTCAGAACATTCTAATCTCATGTTGAATGTACATTATCTTCCAGAAACGTGCACATTTGCATCACAAGCTTGCATGACAGCTGGGGTTTCTAGGGCCATACAGAGCCCACAGAAATATTTGTTTCTAAAGCGTCTGTCAGGGAAGCCACAGCTGGGCAGGGGATGGGAGTCAAAAATCACTCCTTTTCCTCTTCCTCTGTCTCTCTCCTCTTCTTTTGTTTGTTACAGCTGCTTGCTGGATCTTGTATTAAATTAGAGTGCAAGCTCTTTGAGAATGGGGCCATCTTTTGTACCATGCCTAACACAATGGGGCACTAATCCTGGGTGAGGCTTTCTGATGTTACCATAATAGACATAATAAATAGTCTCTTGACTATGTTACTGGAAGATGCTAGCTGTTCTTCTGAGTCCAAAGAGAGCTGGAGGCCGGGCCTCCTTTCCTGTTTGACATTGTGCATCAAATTCATCATGGCCTTGCATCTCTTCAACTTTCGTCGGTGTGGATAAGACTAACAACTGCTTCACTCTGGATGTATTGGGACCCAAACCACATTCAACGGCATTTATGTGTGTGGTGGGGGAGAAGGGGGAGATGTGGAGCTGCATTTGATACCTTGTGTCGAACACTACAGGATTTTTAGCATCAGCAGGGCCTCTGATTGCAGTTTTGTGTTGTTTTGAGGCACCATGGACCCTATTGATCTTTGAACTTAACAGATCATGGGGATGGTGGTTTAAGACAAGACTTTCATAGGGGGACAGATTACCCAACCTCCACCTATTGTGGGTTTCTTGTCCATTCCTCTAAAGCATCTGGTGCTGGCTGCTGTCAGAGGGACAGGATACTGGGCTAGCTGGACGACGGGTCTGATCCAGTCTGATAATTCCTATATTCTGAGATGTGGAGAATGAGGGAGATATCTGTATTTTTATGACCATCATATGCATCTCATTTTATCTGCTTGATATTATCCTGCTTGCAAAGAGTGAAAGCAAAGGCAGCCATTGGAGGGTAGTGGTGGGGAACAAATAGGAAATGAAGCAATGACAGCCAGAGAGAATACCAAGGGTCCTTGGGAAAACAATGTGGAAGCTATTAACTGGGGAATGCCCCTGCCTGGCTCCAGCTAGGCTAGCAAGATTTATTCTTCCCAGGCCTGAACCCAGGATCTAAGGGGATCCTGGTCTAGGGAAGTAGAATTAGGGTGACCAGACAGCAAGTGTGAAAAATCAGGACAAGGGGTGGGGGTAATAGGAGCCTATCTAAGAAAAAGACCCCACAATCAGGACTGTCCCTATAAAATCGGGACATCTGGTCACCCTAAGTAGAATGGGCAGTAGCAGCTGGAGAGGAATCTCTGATAGAGAGACACTGATGATGCTGCAGGGGTCTGTTGCTCCCTGCCCAGGAGTAGGGAAGTCTGGCGTGACTGGAACTTACTCAACACTGGAAAGGAAAGAATCAAATGTAGGTAAGATGCAGGCAGATGGGCCTTTTGTTTTTTTATCCCTTCTCTCTGCATGCTGTGCACCTTTGGTGAATAAATAATGCATCGTTTTGAAGAAGCTGTATTTAAATCACTTTAACCAGCTTGCTGATCACAGTGCCCCAGAGGAAGAGGGATGACAGGTGCCAAACCCAGTGGGGCCTGTCATGTTAGCATGGTTCGGGAGCAGGGATGCTGACACCCACAGATCCAGTCCAAGAGTGGCTGGCTTATAGGATGCCACCCTTTGAGAAGTGCAGGGAGTGAACCCTATGCCTTCAGGGATAGTGTCATAAACAGATGGTTAAGGGTTAATGTCTCTTTTACCTGTAAAGGGTTAAGAAGCTCAGTAAACCTGGCTGACACCTGACCAGAGGACCAATCGGGGGACAAGATATTTTCACATCTTGGTGGAGGGAAGTCTTTGTGCTTTTTGTTTTGTTCGTTGTTCACTCTTGGGACTAAGAGGGACCAGACATACACCCAGGCTCTCCCAATCTTTCTGAATCAGTCTCTCATGTTTCAAAATTGTAAGTATAAGCCAGCAAGGCGGATTAGTCCTTATAGTTTGTTCTCAACTGTAAATGTTGTGTTTTTGCTGGAAAGGATTTTTACCTCTGTTGCTGTAACTTTGAATCTAAAGCTGGGGGGAGGGGTCCCTCTGGTCTATATGATCTGAGTACCCTGTAAAGCATTTTCCATTCTGATTTTACAGAGATAATTTTACCTTTTCTTTCTTTAATTAAAAACGTTCTTTTTAAGAACCTGATTGATTTTTTCCTTGTTTTAAGATCCAAGGGGTTGGGTCTGAATTCACCAGGGATTGTTGGGGGGAAAGGAGGGGGATGGTTAATTCCTCCTTGCTTTAAGATCCAAGGGGTTTGAATCTGTGTTCCCCAGGGAACGTTTTGGGGGAACAGGAAGTGTGCCAGACACTAAATTCTGGCTGGTGGCAGTGTACCAGATCTAAGCTAGTCATTAAGCTTAGAAGTGTTCATGCAGGTCCCCACTTTTTGTACTCTAAAGTTCAAAGTGGGAAAAGAACCTTGACAGATACACTTGAGAAGGGTTAAAAAATTTCTAAAGCACAGCCTGCTCTGTGACAATGGCACCACAGCTAAACATGGAAATGCTGCATTTGTTTGACTGAGGACTCTGGCCAGTGTTGCTGGATTAGTTAGCTGCCTGTCCATGTCATGCCATAGCAAGGTACCATGGTAATGGGCATCTGCCCAGTACCTGGCTTACTGTACCTAGGGAAGACATTTAGCTAGTTCAGCAAGGAAAAGGCTTAGACACTACTGCAGAAAAAGAAAAGCTATTTCTGAAATAGTTCCAAATACTCAAGTGATGCCTTTTTTCATGCTTGCACTGTTTGAAGAGCCCTTGTAAGAGTGCTATTTTAAAAAAGCAAGAGTTCTAATATATTATTCATCCAGCAAAATCATTTCAGAGTAAAATAAAATATTTTCCATCTCCATCTTATTCTTAATATACTCTCCTCTCCTGCCTTCCACCTCCTCCCTGCAGGGCTCCAGGGAATGGTATGTATGAAATTATTTTGTAAAATCCAATAAAAATTTTAATCAGGTCAACATCATTACAAGGAAGGAAAGTGATGGATCTTCCTTGATGCAGAAAAATGTAAAGGAGGAGAGAAACGCAAACACATGGCCACAGCCCCACACTTACATGCTAAACTGTACACACTCACCATTCATGCCCCATCACCACTGGGCCAGAAACACAGAGACTCCCCTCCTGCTTGGCTCAATAGAAACATACGGCCATGCATACATTCACATCCACGTACCAAAAACATGGTCATGCCCTCACTCAACACATGGCCGTGTGCGCATACACACATTCAAGACCAAATACATAGCCATTCACAACATATGCCACCTTGCACACATTCTCAGCCTCAGCAGTACACACCTGACCTCCATAAACACACTGCCATACATTCACTCAGCCATTCATCTGCTTCGCCCCCCACCCCAAACTGCTACGCATACATTCACACCATCAGCCATACATCCATTTACGGCCTGATGCACATTTCAGCCATACACACTGAAGCAGTAAAATCTCCAGAAATTTGTAATGGAGAGAAAGAATTGGCAGGGAGGAGAGAGGCGGGGAATAACATTCCCATCAGATGTAACCAACAAAACGTAAAGCTTTGGGTGTACCTGTTAATAAAAATTACAGGTAATGTGAAATTGATCCTGCTGATTTACAGTACCTAGGGCAACTGGTGTTGGTCTCTATGAATGTTGCCAATCACAGGAGAATTAAGAGAATAAACGACAGGCTGGATGTGTGGGGAGTTCTCAGTACGTCCAGCACTGTGAAACAGAGTGGTGCAAAACGGCTGGCTGTAGCGCTTATGTGGTGAACGTCTGTCTCAAATCTGGACCTTAGCGTCCAAAATCTGGGTGCTTACAATGAACTTCCCCAAGCTTTTACCAGCTTGGATCTTATCTCGCTGCCACCAGATAGGATTCTGGCTCCTATCAGCCCGGGTTCCCCAAATATTCCTTGGGGGACCCCCTCTGCCTCCCCAACTTCCCTGGAAAGACCCAAGACCAGAAGTATGAGTCTTACCGGTAAGGGAATTATCTCCCCTCCCTTCCCCCTCTCTCTCAGTCATTCCGCTCTGAGCAACCTGAGGGAATTGATGCAATCTCTTTAACATCACAATACCGAGAAACCTGCCTCCTCTTCTCCAAAAGAGACAGCCCTCCACCACAGGACAGACTAGAACTTTTACTCTATTCCCTGTAAACTTTCCCCGTAGCTTATTCCCGCCCTGGACAATTAGGAAAGTAAACCGCAGAGCCTGGGCTCCCCTCCCCTAGCCTGTCACACAGAGGTAGACAGAGCTGCGGGCACAGAAAATTTCTTCTACCCCTTGCCTCACTAGGTAAAAGAACTTCTCACAAAGTTTTAAAAAGAAAACTTTATAAAAAATAAAGAAACTTACATATACTAAAACACTGCATTAGAATTCAATACAGGGATGGTGGCTATTATAAGAAAATAGGAATAAACAGTACTGATTTAAAAGATAGACCAATTAAACCCAGTCCAGCAATCAACACACATGTAATTACAAACCAAAGCACATAACAGCTTATTGCTTTGTTCCTTTGTACTCAACTTGATAGTAGTAATATTAGAAAGAAGATTGGAGTTAGACGAAGCTTGTTATTTCACAGACCGAGGAAACAAAAGACCCCGAGTTCCTTTCCTCCCCAGACTTAAAAAAAATCCGTTCTCTGATTGCGTTCTTTCTGGTCAGGTGTTTTGGTTTCCCCCTTTGTTCACCCTTTACAGGTAAAATAAAATTAACCCTTACCTATCTACTTATGACAGCTTACTCTTAGCTGGCTTCTCCCATGAGGAGGTGCTGAAGGAGTATCTGTTATAGGAGAGCTCACAGCTACTTCAGGGCGAGGTCTGGTGGAGAATTGTGAGGAAGGTTGTCCACGCAGTATTAATTTTTCCCAGCAGGAGGCAGTGTAACTGTGAATGGGTGTAGGAAGATCCATGGCGCTGGGGTGATCACAGCTACTTCACTACTGCCGTCTCCCAGTGGGAGGTGATGTGACATAGAATGAGGTATTGGAAATTTGGTGCCAGGGTGCTAACTTGTCCCAGCAGGAGGCCCTGTATCTAAACAGGTGTCGGAAGGCTGGCTGTAGAGGAGTTTTCAGGAACATAAAAGCAGCAAAGAGTCCTGTGGCACCTTATAGAATAACATATATTGGAGCATGAGCTTTCATGGGTGAATACCCACTTCGTCGGATGCATATGTCTGTTAGTCTATAACAGGGGTAGGCAATGTATGGCACAGGTGCCAAAGTCGGCACGCCAGCTGATTTTCAGTGGCACTCAAACTGCCTGTGTCCTAGCCACTTGTCCGGGGAGGGGTCTGCATTTTAATTTAATTTTAAATGAAGCTTCTTAAACACTTTAAAAGCCTTATTTACTTTACATACAAAAATAGTTTAGTTATATATTATAGACTTGTAGAAAGCAACCTTCTAAAAACGTTAAAACGTATTACTGGCACGTGAAACCTTAAATTAGAGTGAATAAATGAAGATTTGGCACACCACTTCTGAAAGGTTGCTGACCTGTGGTCTATAAGGTGCCACAGGACTCTTTGCTGCTTTTACAGGTCCAGACTAACACGGCTAGCCCTCTGGTTCAGGAACATAGGAACTGCCAGATTGGATCAGACCAGTGGTCCATCTAGTTCTGTATGCTGCCTCTGAAAGTTGCCAGTATCTGATGGTTCAGAGAAAGTTGTAGGAACCCTGCAGTAGACAGCGCTGGGATAATCTGTGCCCCACTAATATCTCTTTCTGATCACTACTAGAGATTTCCATAAACCCTGAAGCATGAGGGTTTAGTCCCTTCCACAACTTTGTTTGCTCAGCCTTTCCGGTAACACAGTTTCTAGACACGGAGGACAGCAAAGCAGAACAGAAGGGAGAGTCTGACTCCTTTGACAGCAGCCCCAGTTTTAATCCTGGTTTCTGTGATTACCATGGCGGAATAAAAGCCCTGGAACCACATGGCCGTGCTTTGTGGATTTGCATAGTTTAATAGAACTCACTAAGATTTCATTCCCATCTTAACATTTACAAAACGCATGGCAGTGAGCTCTTTTCCAGCTCTCCTCTTCCGGATGAAATGTGAACATCTAAATCTGCCAGGAGGAGCCAGGGGAGGGATGGAAAATGTATCCTTCTCACAGATCTTGGCCTGTTACCACCATCAGAAAGGAGGAGCTGGGCCAAATGCTAGGCGTGACGGATCCCTCCATGGAGGTCAAAACCCCCGTGGAAAAGGAGCAGCCATGTCAAGCGCTAAACATAATCTATGGCCAGCCCCAAGGAGCTCACAGATACTATAGGAATGAGGCAGCCAAATGCTTGGACTAACATATCGCAGTGAATCAGACAATGCGGGAGAGTTCAGGTGAGGTCTTCCACCCCTCACACACCTGTCCAGCGAGGTCATGGCAGTGACTATCTCTCCAGAGCATGGCACAGCTTCCTAATATGTGCAGTGTCCAGAGGGGTCCAGCCCACCTCTGAGGAAAAGATCATCCATGGCCAACTCCAGGAGCAATATACCTACAGCTGAATTCCTAATCTCTGTAGAGACGTGACTACATCAGGGCAGGGGAGTATGTACCTCACCCATAGAACTTAGAGCTCGGAAAGGAAAGTGGGGGCTTGCCTCAGTGTTGGATATAATGTCCCTGCCCCCGAAATTCAGTGTGATCCCATTAAAGGCTAGGAGCAACTACGAGACAATCACCATTCTCTAAATGGAAGACTCGAGAGTTTTCGTTGCAATTAAGAGACAGCAGGCATCACAACCTTGTATTGGAGAGCAGGGTGTCTCAGATCACTGAGGTTTGGATAATTGAGGTTGAACTGTGTCTGATTCACAAGGTTGGTGACCTCTGCAGGGATGGAGCAGAGACTGCAAGTGCTGGGAGCAGTGAATCTGACCCACAGAGGATGAAGGGACTGTGCCACAGGCCAGGAAGCAACCTGTATGAGTGAGGTAGTGTGAATTGTTGTAGCTGAGTTGGTTTCAATGGAGCTGCAGAGTTGAAGATCTAAGAGCACACAGGTCAGGTGCAGGCATTCAGAGAGGAAAGAGTCATTTTTCACTGCAGGTCAGAATCAGCAGACATGCCTAAAACGGATGTCCACCCTCACCCCACTCTGTTTTTATTGTTGCTAAATATCCCTGGGCTGGCTGGGAATGAAACATGCGAGATGTTTCGATTAATAACAACGGGAACTTCTGAGTTCTCTTGGCTTTGGTTTCCTTCCATGCAGCCCGCTGTAACTGTATTAGCGCAGCATGAAGCACACCTTCGGAGAGAAAAGAAGTGGTGTCTGGGAGCTGCGGATGCTCGTTTCTCCTGGGGAGGATGGGCTAAGTTAAGAATTGCAACATTCCCGGCTTCAGCAAAACCAAAATCCACGTCACCAGCCCAATCCAGCAATGACATGTGGGTGAGAGTAGCTTTACGTGTGTGAGTAACCCTACTGAGGTGAATGGGGATAGCCCGGGGATGAGGTCTGCTCACGCATGGAAGTGTTTGGAGGATCAATATCTGCAGCTCCAGCCTTTCCCAGTCTTCCCCATGCACAAGTGCTCCCCCATCCATGAGCACCACATGTACACACCAAACTTGTGCACACACACACGCACATTACACACCCACAGAACACACGTGTGCATACAAACTCACACCCATCCATGCACATGTCCCATCCCCCCACCCACCCACCCATTGGTTTGACATTATTTTCCTTAGGCCCCAGAGCTTCTGCAAAGGATTAAAAAATGTCCATTTTAGGATTTTTATTTTTTGGAAGCTGAATTGAAAATCTCCTCCTGGCCAGTGACAAGGCAGCTCAGAGGAAACAGATGAACAATACGCCCAGGAATTTCACTCTTTGCTGCTTGTTTTTAAAATCTAAAGTTAGAAAGAGAGAAGGGAAAAAAATAAAGCTTTGCAGGCTAAATTCCAAGGAGAGTTGCTGGGATATGCTTTCCACAGCTCTCTTTCTAGCTCTCTGGAGTGGATTGTAGCCAGAATCCTTCCACCAGTTCAGCCACCGGAGGCTGCTCACTTAAATGTGAGGTGGTCATGCCTGGGGTTGGGAGGGAGAATACAGGCGCACTGAAATGGTCCTTAATTCCTGCTGCGTGAACCTGCCTGGGCATGTTCCAGCCTGCCCCACTTAGCGGGAGAGGTGCTGAACTACTGCAGTCCCAGAAGAGACCATGTTCTTGGGGTCCAACCCGTGCTATGCTTCCCACACAGTTGGCTCTTCAGAGCCCCTGCTTCATGGACCTGCCCTTCCGCACCAGCGAGTAAAGGGGGGCAGAGAACGTCTCTGCAGCTGCCACAGCTAAGCCTTCTTTTATGGGAATCATTCCCCACTGGCTGGGAGGGAGACAGCGGTGGCTTCAGGCACCCCAGCACTCCAAGCATGTGCCTGGGATGGCAAGCCGTGGGCGGCGGCCTGCGGTTCCTGCGAGAGTGGCAATCAGGCAGCCTTCTGTGGTGTGCCTGTGGGAGGTCCGCAGGTCCTGTGGATTCGGCGGAAATTCGGGACCGGCGGATCTCCCGCAGGCGCACCGCTGAAGGCAGCCTGCCCGCTGTGCTTGGGGAGGCAAAAAAGCTAGAGCTGCCCCTGGAGGGAGAGGACTGGTCATTGCTCCACAGCTGGCCCAGAGGAGCCAGCTATGCTCTCCTCCTGGGACAGGGGGAGAAGAAGAAAGCTGGCTGGAGACACAGCCTTCCAAGGAGAGCCCTGGGTGGTGGGAACCCCTCCCAGGAGGGTGGGGGAAGGAGAGGAATGGGTAATCCTCCCAGCAGAGCCTAATATGCAGGTGAAGGAGAGGCTCAGGTGTCTGGAGAAGCAGCCTGCCAAAAAGAACTCCGCAGTCTATCTTGGGGCAGGGGAAAGCCAGTTGCATGGAGAAGTGAGCAGCTACAAAGAGCTCTGTGCTTTAGGAGCCCAATTACAAGGGTGGGCTCTCTGGCTCTCCCTCTACTGCTACCTGTGCTCTAGCCACACAGCCCGAGCTTGACTAGATGGGCCATGCATCAACATGAAGTTGCGCTTGCGACGTCATGACTTTGCATGGTGCTCTGAGAGCTGTTGCCTTGGTCTCAAGGTCCTACCTGGTTGGAACCTGAGCCCCAGCCTTTGAGTCCCACCCGTTTTTTTTTTTTTAAACCCCACCTTGTCCTGCCTGCCTGCCTGGTTCTGTTCATCGGGAAATCCACAAGCTGCCTGTGCTGCAGCTCCTCATAATGGATGGCAAGTGGGACTGATTGCCCAAGCGGTAAATAAATCTTGTGGGCTGGGTGATATAATGAAGCACTTGACCTTTGCCCTGCTGGTTTATTTTGTAATCAGTGCCCCACGACTGATTTATGGCATAATCAATCTCACTCTCTCTCCTTTCCCCTGGGCTTGGCTCTCTCTGCACCATGATCCTGAGTGATGACTCTGGGCTGGGTCCCCCTGGTGCAGGGTGAGGACAAGAAGTGCTATTTACAGTTCTGTCTGCCCAATAAATGGTTAATAGCTATCCCTCATTCCTCTCACCTGGCCAGCCTTCCCACATTGCCAATCCACTGTGCGGTGGGCCAGACAGTGGGTTTCCTGGCCCCTCTCCTGATGAGTTACACAGCAAATTGTCCCGAGTGAAAGGTTTTGATGTGGCATGATAGATTTCCCTTAAATAAATACAGCCCACAAACGGCTTTGCTTTTCACGGAGACATTCTGCAAAGGGAGCCCGCTGCCTGGGAAATGAAGTTTAGCTACCGATGTAAACTAGCGCCATGCACTGTGGTTCTCCAATATATACATGCGGCTCGGATGTGTAAGCTTTTCCAAACCCCGCAGTTTGAGGCTATGGGGGCTTTACACAGAAATGTAAATCACTGTTTCCTCAGAGAGTTGGGTCAGCTCTTCATCTTCATCTCTGTGCTTTTCCTCCTGGTGGGTTTGTGGACCTGTATCTCGGAGAAGCAGTGTAAACTGGTAGGAACAGCGGATTGATGTGAATGATATTTTGCACAGTTGCAATTTTTAGCTACCAGCACATGCATTACCTTCCTGTGCCATTGGGACATTTCGCAATTGGGAAAGTAAGGTGTAGAGAGGGGAAGTAACTTGGCCAAAGGCACCCAATGTCAGAGGCAGAAAAGGAATGCAGACTCCTAATCCCCTGCGCTAACCATGCTCTCTCCTTTGAAAAATCATCACTGCTCAGCTTGTTGCTGCCTTCCCAAGTCTGCCTGAGCAATCGATAGAGACCTGGGTGGGATCTCAGAACTACATTACTGTAAGAAATGAAAAGGGAGCAAATGAGAGTGTTTAACATTTAGTGGCGCTCTAATGGACAGCGGGTCCTGCCAGTCAATGATAGCCCCGGGGGACAGCCCCAGCGGCGTTACAGCACTAATTACCCCCTGACTGCTAGCTGTCCAAGGTCAGCATGGCTGGGAAAGAGGCGGAGAGCTCGGAATCCAGCCAGCGTTCCGAATGGGCTTCAATGGAGAGACAGACACCAGGGAACTGAGAATGAGGGCTGCCGTCTCAGGGCCTGAGCCAACGCTCACTGAAGGCAATGGAAAGAACCCCCCTGACTTTGGTGGGCTTAGGATCAGGTCCTCCGTCCCTAGCTCTGCCAACCCAGGGCACTAATATCTGCCCCTCCCTGATCAGCTCTTGAGTATGACACCATGTAGCATGGCCTGGTTGGAACTGTGGCTCCAAAACAGGTCCCTTCTATGGACACAGGACAAAGGGATGGACAACGGTCTGGTTTAACATGATGGGAAAGGAAATAATTTGTACCAAGTGGGGCAAATAGCCTCTCCTCCCTGCTGCCCCCTAGGCTGGAAAATGACCCATCCCCTGTCATGGGCGGGGGCATCTGGCTGGAGGAATTTTACTTTACAGGCAAATTCTGGGTATCCGGTGAGATGGTCTGAACCAAAACCCAGATGTTAACACCCCACAAGCTTCAGTATGGATCTGAACTTGGCAGCTAAGGCCCCTCTTGGCTCTGTTTCCATTGAAGACCCGCAGCTCCCTCCCTCTGGGGGCTGCTCTAGCATCTCTTGTTTTTACCTATCAGAAGGGTTTCCTTGTATCTAGTCTAAACTCGCCCTTCTCTTGTTTAAGGCCATTTCTCCTTGTAATACATCATCCTTGGTCAGCCTTAAAGGTTGGCAAGTCCTGAGGGAAGAAAGGAAAGAGCTATAATGTCTCTGGGACTAAAGGTTTGATTTGGATGTAGCTACATTTGTTCAGCGGCAAATTGCTTCTTTAATCAAATCAGTCCAGTTCTCGTCCCCATCATCGCCCCATTTGCTTGGTGCTGGTGAGCACAGCAGGGCTCAGAACTGCTCCTCTTTCCCTAGTGCCTGTGTGCACGCACACACAGGGTCCAATCATGGGCAGCAGCAATGAAAGCTGAGTGGGAAATGGTTTTCCTAGTCTGTGAACATTTTCAGGTTTCAAAAATGTTCCCATTGTGCGTCTAGTTGAGACTGAGACCTTTGAAATGTTCATGAAACTCAGGCTAGAATAGCCAGTGGGCTGGTGGTTCGAGCCCTCACCTGGATTATAGGAGACCTACATTCAAGTCCCTCCCCTGCCTCCTACATCCCCGGTGAGTGCTTCGACCAGCTGGCCATTCTAGGGGAAGTGTCTCTCCTTCGGACCGGAAATTCCAGTCAGGACCCAAGAAAACTTTCCTGTTTTTTTGTTAAGTCTGGTAAGTTCCTGTGAAAAGTTTTGGTTTCCACAAACTGACATTTTTTCAGTGAAAAAATTCTCAGCCAGCTTTTACAACCATTGTCTCCCCAGGTATTATGCTGTTGGGATTGGAGATGGGGCCTTAGTGTATAAGATCCATGGGTTCAATTCTAAATTAGCGCCTGATAGCTCCCTTGGGAAATTGCCAGGAAATAAGCAGCATTTACTCCAAGGGACAGTATACAAAGCAGTAAACTCCACTCTGAGGCACAGTCTGCTTCTGAAACAGCATAACTACGTGTTGCCCCTTTCCTGGGGCAAGCCACACGTGAGCCCTTAGACAGTAAATCTTTCCTCTGCACCTTATGTTATAATGGGAGGAAAGATCATATAGACGATTGGTCCCTGATGCAACGGCTCCAAAGGGTCACAGTTGGAGTGAATTGGGCCCAGTGCTTTATCTCATACCTGCTGTGGGTGCCAGACCAAAGTCCATTTCACCCAGTCTCTCCACCTCACTCCCCCAGAACTGGTGCTCTATGGAAGCACCGTCTGCTCTCCACGGATGCTGTCTCCATCCAGGTGAGGACTAGTGGGGGAGGAATTTGTGGAGTTTGGGGCATTGGGGTGTGTTCCGTTGTTATCTGAGTCCATCCAGCTGCCCCTCATTAGAATGGGCTGGGCAGGTGTGTTAACTGGAGGTATTCTGTGTATCCTTATGTATCCTGGGTGTGCTCCCAGCTAGGGAAGGGAGGGTGTTGTGTGTCCCAGAGGGAGATCACTGATGCCCAGAGATTTGGCTCTAGTTGACACTTTGCAAATAATGTATTGAGTCTACTTGGAAAGATCCATTTTTCGAATGCAAGGTGCCAATGTGTTTAGAAATATGGCCGAACATGAAGGCAGCCCTCTGATTTTCCACCAGGCAGAGGGAGGGTCCTTCTGTTGTAATCACACTGTGTGATACTTAGGTTTTGGAATAGCCATGACAGCGTTTGGTGACAAATGAGCTTGTGCATTTTTTTTGTTTGATCTGCTTGACAATGGTTAAACATCTGCTTTACTGTGACAACTGTTTATTACACTAATTGCCCTTCATCTCGCGGTTGCCCTGTGCTTCCCCACACCTGTTGGCTCTGTCCACCTGATGTTTCTCATCATATAGCGAGGCCTCGATCCCGCAGAGACTTATGGATGTGATTAACTTCATGCCATGGGAGGAGTCCCACTTAAGTCAATTTCAATAAGGCGACACAGTGGATAAAGCTATGGATCTCTCTCCAGGATCAAGGCCTTAAGGTTTTAAGCTCTTTGGGGGCAATGGCTATTTTTTTATCGCAAGTGTCTACAGCCCATGCAAGGGACTGGAGATCGGTAGGTTCATAGTCAGAGCTCTGAAGGCTTCCCCTGTTGTTGCAGCGACACCTACTGGTGTAGTCAGACCTGCAGCTTGCCCTACCGCTATTTCAATTCCTGATCTTGAATCCAGAGCTGACCAGTTGCTGGTTTCCCTATCACCACAGTGTCATCTGCTGGCAAAAGCAGCACTGACTGTCTGTGGTCTACTTGCTCACGGCTGCAGCAGAGCCTGGTATTAAAGTCAAAGCTCATCTGCTGCCAGACTGGCCCGCTGTCTGCTGCAGAGAGAGGAGTGGGTGGGTTACACGTTTGTTCCAGTGCTGTCATAGCAACACCTGCTGGTCGAATGCAAGCCTCCCCCACTGCCACAACAGTAATTGCTACTGTGGGTGAACTCAGACCTCTCACCATCCCTTGCTACGTGGGACTGCCCTCATATTAGGCCAGAATTTATTTCTGTCCTAGGCAGCCCTGAAGTTATTTCACTTTTATTATTGTAAATTATCTGCCCCATAAATATTGACTCATAAACCTGAGGTTATAGACAATGTTATTTATGCGAAAGAAATTGATTCCACATCGTTTAAAGCTGCTCGCTTTGTTATTGCCCTTGTTATTTTCTGAAGGCCAGTCCCATTGCTACAGGACTGTGGTTTCTGAGCCGGCTAGTTTAGGGCTTTGCCTGAGATTACTTCCCACTCTTGGACCTCAGCAGGGTGGCGGGGGTGGGGGAGGGGCAGAGCTTGCCAGCTGCAGGTTTCCCCATGGTGCCAGTGGCAGCTATGGGTCATGGCAGACTGGATCAGCTGGAGTCAATGAATGCTCAGATACCATGGTGATGGGCACAGTGTAAGAACCCGAGTAGAAGCGACTAGAAGAGCTGCAGGCTCCTTCCAATGAAGTGACTATCGATCCACCCAGGAACCCTACACTGAACGAAACTCATCCCAGCAGTGGCTTGTTCCTCGTTGACTAAAGACAATCTCTGGGCTCTGAGGGCTGGCCCAGGCCCCAGTGAGCACAGTCACAAGGGTCTAGCACAGGTGCCAGTCTTAATGCCCCAGGCGGCCCCCTTGAACAGACTGTTCATTTTGACACTGGAAGTCCTTAAGCAGGGATTTAGGTTTAATTACATATTGATTAAGTAGAACAAAGGTTCAAAGGAGCCGGGTCTGTTAGAGCCTGATGGAATTTCAATTCTCCGCCTCCCCCCTTCCAGCCCTTGAGGTTGCTCTACATTATAGATAAAGTTCTGTTTCTAAATAAGCACAGCTTGAGTGCAGCTTACTTAACAGAACAAGGAAAGTGACTTGCAGCAGGTGTCCCTTGTGCCATTGCTGGGGAGGGCCGAACAGCTGGGTTCTCCACACCTACTGGTGAGAACAGGCCCGATTATCTGTGAGCTTCCCCTGCCCATAGAGTGACACATGCTCATCGCATGCCACCTGCTGGTGAGGGCAAAGCTGACCAGCAGCAGGCTCCTCGCCACTCTCACGGTGACAGCTGCTGCTCAGAACATGGCTGATAGTTTCCCCTTTGCCCCCCATGAGGCCTGCTGAGGGTCTGATCCATAGATTCTCTGTACCCTGGTTCCAGATGTGGCCGTGCTGATTCTCCTTAACCCTGCGTCTTGCTGGCGACTGAGGAGTTTGCGAGGATCTGAGGCCGTTGCTGATGGCAAGCCGCAGTGGAATGCCAGTGCCAGGTGGGGGTTGTGGTGTTCTCAGTACATGGAGCATCTGTCTGTGATGTAAGCATAGGGGAAGATTAAAATGCATTGGTGCCTTCACCTGCCATTATGGATTTATCCCCCATGTTCATTTTTATTTATATGAGGCTAAAGTCAGTCCAATTTGGAAATCAACTTGTCTAAGGAGCTCCCCTCAGATCCCATTAGCCTTATGTAGCTTTTCTATTCATTTTTGCTAATACTATTCACAAGGCTGACTACAATAGCAGCTCTCCAAGTGGTTAACCCATTCTTCACTCAGTGCCAGCAATGAGCGATGGTGGTTGCTTATAGCTAGGCGGTGAAAGTCAGAGCCCAGGTGAGGGAGAGGGGGATTCACAGCCATTTGGCCCTTCCCAGCAAACCCATGAATGGTGCCAGAAGTCCTTGCATCCTGGCCTTCTCAGCTGGGAACAATAGGGGTGCACAGCATCAAAGGAGCTGCATGTGGGGTGGGAAGCCACTGCATGTCCTAGGTCTGGTCAGCTGTGGAAGCTCTAAAGCAGTGAGAGCGAGGCTGTGAAGGGAAAGCACCTCCATTTGCAGCACTTAGGCCTATTTCCATCACATTGTGGGGGTTGGATAAAGGTGGTGCAGACAGGCTGTGGGGTGGGGAGGGAGGATTAAATTAGAAGGGAATGTTGGAGGTGGATGGGGAATTGTCGGAAGAACAGAAAGTAAAGTTGAGCAGACTGAAGTTAGATTTATTGAAAGCAACCAAAGGCAGACTCCCTAATCCCCACACTTTCACTAATGCAGCACCATCTCTGGTTGCTTCAGGGACTATGCCCAGTTAAGACCCAATGGCGCAACCCTTACTTGAATAAACACTTATTCATGCATGTCGTCCCACTGACTTCCCATGGCCTTTCACATGGATGAGTTCTTATCAGTGGGATCGAGAATGCCACAAACAGAGGAAAGTGAGTTTCCAAATGGGGAACCCTAGGCGCACACCCTGTCATGGCCTTACATCTGTGCCCAGTGGCACTGCCAGTCTGCCACTCCCAACAGGATCTCTGGGCAGTCAAGGTATCTCTCCAATGCCAGGTGGCTTTAATCTCACCATCAGAGAAAACCTGCCAGCTCTGAAACTCGTCAGCTGAGCTGGACAAGGAGCAACATGGAGCTGACTTCTGTTTGCGTGGCATTATTTAAATAACATCCCCACTGACCCAGTCCAGGCCCTGAAAGGTCCAATTAAAGTGGGGAAAAAAGATAAGGCACAGGGCAAAAATAATCACAGTGCAGAAGCGAGAGCAATTGCTAACAAGAAAAACATGCTTCTCCTTGCCATTGTGTTAGAACAAAATGCTTCCCCTAAACACACCAGCAACAGATTTGCAGCTGTCCTGTCTCCCTTTATTTTTATTATTTATTCAAATGGGCTGATACCGGGTGACTGTAATTAAAAGAAGAAAAATACACACAATAAAAAGATGTTTTAAATGGCAAGGCACTGGATGCAACAAAGCAAGAACATGTTAAATATTTATTATTGCCAGTCTGAAGGGGGAAAAAATTAAAATTATTTAGCCTGGGGGAAACATTTTAATTCTTTAATCCAAGGGGAAAAATAAGCAAAAAACCCAATGCAACATCCGCACCCCTCGTCCACAAGCAAACGATATGATAATGTAATGTTTGATTAATATTTGAATGGAAATTCAGAATTAAGGACACGGTCAGTTTTCCACAGAAATCAGTAGGAATCTTTCCATTGATTTCAGTGAGACATGGCTCAGGCCACATGATACTGACAGCAGTCTTAACTTTGCCCCTTTGTATTATAATAGCCTTTTACTATATGATCTCACAGCGTATCGAGTTAGATTCTCCTCCCTGGTGCATTCATTTTACACAATGTAATTCCGTTTCATGCAGGTAGTCCTGATTTACAACGATAGACCTGAAAGGAGATTCAGGCTCACAGTGCAAGTGAGAATCCTTTGTTATTCCATGGGGTTTGTGCCTCTTGTTGAAACAGCCGTGGGATCTGCAGAAGACCTGAGCAATCAAATCTTATAGAAGGTAAGGTAAAGAGATGACTTGATTGTGCCCTACAAGCACCTATGCAGGGAGAAAATTTGTGACGGTGGGGAGGAGTCTCTTTGATCTATCAGACAAAGGCATAACAAGATTCAATGGCTGGAGGTTGAAGCTAGAGTGGAAATAAGGTGCAAAATGTTAACAGTGAGAGTAGTTACCCTTTGCAACAAGTTTACCAAGGAACATGCTGCATTCGCCATCATCTGAACTATTTAAAGCCTGGCTGGGTGTCTTTCTAAGAGATACACTGTTGCGCTAGGTGGAATTCCATGGCCTATGCTATGCAGCAAGTCAGACTAGATGATCACAATGGCCCTTCTCATCTTAAAATCTAAACGAACCACAGCGAAGCTTTTTGCCTTTGGAGCATCTTTGTCGCCTGTACTCCAGCTGTAGTCCCCGCCCCCAGCAGCACAGCTCCATTGTAACTACTCTGTTAGAGACCTTTCCTTCAACCAGGGATTTACTCATTATTATTTGTATTATAGTAGTGCCTAGGGACCCCAACCAATTTTGGGACCCCCATTGTGCTAGGTACTGTACACAGAGAATAAGAGACAGCCCCAGCTTGGAACTGGGTAAGAATCTGTCTGGGGATTGGTCCTGCTTTGAGCAGGGGGTTGGACTAGATGACCTCCTGAGTTCCCTTCCAACCCTGATATTCTATGATTTTCTACTGCATGCTAGGGGATATCAGGAGAGGATGCTAGGTTTCTAAAACTAAACTGACCTTTATTCTGAGAACTACTTAGAGAGATGCTGCAACTGCACTTAGCACTCCAGTCATGTGCAGACAGACTGACTTCCTAGTGCCTCCTGCAAACTCTTGCCTCCTGCAACCTGCATTCCTCCCTCCATGTTTCATGCTGATTATTACATCTTTCCTTTTAACAATATTTGTTGTGGCTGTATCTTTTGTGCCAGCTTTGGCTGACTTGCTGGGGCCCAGGGTTGTAAGTATCTGGTCCACTGTAGGGACATGCCCTTTACTGCCGGCCCATTGTGGCCTGTTAGGACTCAGAGTCCTTCAAGTGTGCTGATCTTCAAACCAGTCTCCCACTTCTTGTGTGTGTTGTCGCTATTGCTTCCACCCTGTTTCTGCCTTCATTCTGTTAGGTAGCAGCCTGTTGGTCCTCCGTATTGCTTCTTTCTTCTGGATCTCCCATGTCAGACCAGCTTATGGCTGAAGCTATGTCCTCCTCGCTCTGGCCCCATCTGTCCAGGTGCGCCGCCAGCTGTGACCACGTAGCTGCTGTTATCAAAAGTGAGCAGATCTATTCTGACCTTATCCCGGGGTCAAGATTTCATGTGTCCATATAGTCTCCACCTTTGTCTTTGATTGCACTCCCAGTACATGTTCCATGTATGCTCTCAATTGGCATTCTTGCCTGGCCAGTAGATACACTCCCTGGCTCATGTCAGGCATGCCTGTAACCCCAGGTGTGAAGCATGTATTGTCTCATGGTGTCAGCTCCTAAATCTGCTGGGATTACCACTCCGTCACTTTTCAACAAATCCCGTCTTGTGCACACAGCTCAACCCTGACCCTGGTGTATGAATCGTTTCACTTCCTGTAGCCCCCACATCCTGTTTGGTGCTTTGTTGGAGCATCCCATCAGAGATACAAAAGTATGCTGGGATCTCTCATGTTCCACAGAGCCATCTGTGTTGGAATCTGCAAGCCCCCCCGCCCCTTCCCCCCAGCTCAGTCTAGCTGCCAGGTGACTGTCCTGGGCAGTACCTTATCCTTGCATCACACTACTGAAGTCTCAATAACAGTTGTCGTCACTTGGTTGCACTCAGCAGTGGCTTCTTCGGGATGCTTCCAAATGGCTTGTGATGTGACTGCACGTCCACCTTGTGCCCAAAGGTGAACTGATGGAACTATAGGTGCTGACTCCGTGGGTGCCCTGGGGCTGCTGCACTCTTGGGGAAAAATTAGTAAGTGCTCTGCACCCACCAGCAGTCAAGCTCCCCACTCCACCTTTGCCTCCTCCCCTGAGCACTCCGCATCCCACTCCTCTGCCTACCTCCCAGCACTTGCCACGGCCAAACAGCTGTAGCAAGCTCCAGGAGGCAGGGGGGAGGAGAGGGAATATGGCACGTTCAGGGGAGGAGGTAGGGAAGAGCGGGGACGAGATCTGGGGAAGAAGTCGGAATAGGGGCAGGGAGGAGGTGGAGTTGGGGTGGGGACTTTGGGAAATGGGGAGGAAGGGGGCAGGGTAGAGGTGGAGTCAGGGCAGGGCCGGGCAGAGGCGGGGTCGAGCACCCACCGGCACCATTAGAAGTCAGCACCTATGGATGGAATCATTCCATTGCACAGAGCACATCCCAGGGCTCCTTCTATCAGAGTGTATCTCTTTTCTGTGTCTATTAGGGCTCTCTTCTGCAGTGCCTGTACATTGAGAGCCTTTGGATCAGTTAGTTATGCTGCAGATCCCTGCCTCTTCACTAGCAGTCTCTGCGCCCTCAGTCCCTGCAGGGAGTGCTGCTTTTTTTCCCCCTTCCTGGGATAGCTGTGACAGTGGGGCACAAAGAGTGGTCTCTCTTTCCCACATCCCTTGCACTATTGTTTGGGTGTTATTCTTTCTGCCTTTCTTGCTGCTTTCCACAGTACATATGCTGGACCATACATTCCTATTGGTCTGTGCCAGTGTTTTCCCCAGGAATTGAAATTAGGGGGGGGTGTCTCAATTTCTGGTGAATCCGGAAGGCCGATGACTTGGGGTGAAAGAACCTAAGTGGGGGTGAAGGTGGGGCTGTATGGCACCAATAGTAAAAATTTGAAAATGGTTTCAATGACATTTTATTAGATTTAACTCATTCTTGATAAAACCATCACACAAATTAAAGTTTGGCTATCCAAGCCTTCTGTGAAGCACGAACATCTTACAATCCTTCTTGTTTCTTGTTATAATTTGGCACAACTCTGTATTATATCATTACTAAATGCAGTGCGTTCAATCTTTGGTGGCTTCTTGTGGTCCGGTACTTCATTTCCTTCAATTGATTATGCTCGTTTAAGTTCATTTCCACATGATCAGGCAGAAGGTGACTTCTTTCAAACACAAAATTCTATTCAATAGCAAAAAGAACCTCAACTGTAGCTGTTGTGACTCGGGAGTAGCGAGAGATGAATGTCCCTTCTTTCAATCCAAGGAAACATAGCAAGAAAGAATTGAGTCGACAGTCACTAATGATGATAAAAATAGACTGTATCAACACCAAATCTTCATTCATTCGTGTATGATATTCCACCTGTGTTCCAATTCTCTATTCTGTCATGAGGCACATGTATTTCGCAACTCTCATTGCCTGGTAGTGCCCACCACTGCATGCTGTCAGTGTTTTATAGGAAGGGATCTGTAAAACCTACGTAGAAGTTGAGTGAGATCAGAAAAGTCCGTTGTAAGATTCTTAAGAAATCAGATTCTGTGTACTTTTCAGTGTTTTAAACAAACTCACTTCTAACTTGTCCTCTTCACTTAAGGAGTCAATATAAATGCCTTCATTTTAGTCAACTTCTGGACCATGAATAGTTTTGCATCTTCAAGTACTTTTTCAATGGATAGCTCTCTGATTGATCCAAATTTTGCTTCTGTTGCTGGACAAAGATCTACTACTGTTGTAGCAGATGCCTGGATGACATTATTTAATGACCCAAGTGGTTTCAACAGTAGACTTACAAGAGAGAGAATGTCAATAGTCTTCTCTGAATGTAATAGCAAAAGTGATCCACCAGCCTCACTACTTAGATCTTCCCATCTTGGTAGATACTTTCAAAAGCCAGTAATAACAGCTGGAGTAATTTTAAGACAACAGCCAAGGATCGCTCATGAGAAAGCCAGAGGGTTGTCCCAGGTTGGACTAATTTGAACTTCAATCCCAGTGTATCATTTATATTTTCCAAGACTTTTTGGACTCTTGCTGAAAAGAGAATATAATAAAGACATTATATTTATAGCTTTTTTAATGTCTTTTGAAGAGTCTACAGCTCATACTAGTGCTAGTTGGAGTAGATGGCCTCTGCGGTGAGTACAGGAGAGATTAGAGTTTCACTTTTCTCTGAGCAAAGCTTGTACATCACCATGTCTTCCAGAGGAGTTCGCAGCTCCATCAAATGCACAAGCAGCCACCTGTTTGGGGTCCAATTGACAAGCATTTAACTCTTCTAAGATGTGAGTTGTCACAGATGCAGCTCATGTGTCTTCTATAACTTGAACATCTAGAAATGCATCTACTGGCCTATCACTGACATCAAGATAACGTACACAATGACTTAATACTTGATGCCCATTTGCATCGGTGCATTGATCAGCCATGTATGCAATTTTTTTTAATGTGGTGAGGGAGTTCTTCACTTTTTCAACTGTTGAGTCTTTCAGTGTTGCACTACATGCTTCTAGCCAGTCAATTGAGTTTCTTGCAGAAAGATAGTGAGCATTTGTTGGTCTTGTTTGGAACCAGTGTTCAACTTCAGGATGAACAAGTGACAGTGCACTTAACATTGGGCTCCAGTTTGTAGTGTGTGGTATCTCTTGCTTAAATAGAAAGTATGATGCCACAGCCATGTTTGTTCACATGAACTGTGTTGTGTCTCCAGCATTCTTAACAGCCTCATTAACACTCACCAGTGTTGTCCTTGGTCAGTGGAGACTCAGAGTTCAGGGGTGTTTTCACATGAATTCACCTCCCAGTGTGTGGCAAGAAGGCACCTTGCTTGTTCCTCCACCAGCTGCTCATTGTTCACTCTGGCCACTGTTGTTCGTTATGCCACCGTTCACTCCATCACTCTGTTGTCAGTGGCCCTGCGCCGTCACCTTCTGCTGCCACCTGCCACTGTGACCTCTGGTAGTTGGTCTCTTGAGGTTCCATACAGCTCTCAGTGATTTCAGCTGAGCTCTAAGTAGGGGAGCCTCGCTGCTAGTGCAGACTGGGCCATCTCTTCCACAGATATACTGTCCCACAGCAGATCTGAGCACTTAGACCTGATTATCAGTGATTTCAGCTGTAATGGTCACTTAACAAAACAAAAGACTATCTATGGAGCCTAATCAGCTCTGTCCTTAAACAGTGGAGAGGGGCAAATCAAATAGTACTTGTGACTCAGGCAGACCATCAAGCAAAACACCTGTCCCCACCCTCCCTCTTGATGCCCTCAATCAGCACAGGCTAAGTACAGTTCTACTGCCCTTACAGTAAGGATAACAACATTTCATTACTCCCTCATTCATCTGATTTGTAATCCAAGCCCAGCCAAAATCTATCACTTGGGCAACACAGCTCTGTTTGCTGGATACTTAGGTAGATTAGATGTGAATATAAATACAATCTGGTCCTGAAGCCTTTCCCCCCAGCCCCTAGCTCATCACTAGCTGTCAGGGAGAGCTCATTTAGACTTTGTTTAGAAAACATAATTTGAAATTATTAGGTTGGCCAACATCAGTGACATGAATGCACTGACATTGTCATAAAAAACAACAGCTGAATCAGGATGGGAGTCTATGTTCATTCTTTTCAAATCTATTATACTTTTTCAGATACACGTATTTTATCATACACTGTATATGTTTTTAAAATGTGTATTAATGTTTCAATTTCAATTCAAATTTCCAAACAGTTACTAAATTGGCAACACTGCATGTAACTAGTTCACAAAATGGGGGCGGTGTTGGGAAAATTTGGGGGTATCTACGTGTAAGCCCTGGTCTGTGTCCTGCTTCCTGGGTTCCTTTAGCTTGAGTCTGTGTACTCGTTCTGCCGTAGCGGCTGTTGTTATTTTGACCCTTTCCCTGGAAGTTCAGCTGTCCTTGCTATTGAAGGCATTTCCTAGGTGCAGATCCGGTTCTCTAAGCCATTTCTGCTATAGGCTGGCATTATGTGTCCCACAAATGATCCTGTCTCTAATTAAGGAATCTTGTATGTCTCCAGCATTTATGTGTGGACTCCAGTGTTCTCAGCTCTGTAATGTAAATATCTATACCCTCTTCTCCTTCTTGCTTTTGAGTAAAAAGACAGTGCCTCTCTACAGTCTCAGTCTATCTGGGATCACAGTAGACATCAAACTTCTTTATCGGCTATTTCAGTATTTCAGGCATTATTTCTGGCAACAGTATCTCATTCACGTCTCCTCTTTTTCCCCCAATGAGTTAGTAAAAAAGCTTTACCTTCATTTTCTCATCTTTATCCTCCATAATCAGCTCTATATATAGACTCAGTTCTTGCTTCCACTGCTTTTGTGCTTGTGCAAAGTTTTTTCCATCTGGAAATCCAGCATTCCCAGTGGTCTAAGTCCCTCCATGCTGCCTGTTTGCTCTGTTTTGAGGTTCTGCTTTGTTTGCCTGTTAATCACACTCTCTCTTCCTTGCTGTGGGTCTGATAGATTGGCCGCTGCCATCATGTTTCATGCACCATAAACTGGGTAATAACAAGAAATGGCTCTGTGTTTCTAGAACTAAACTCTTTTTTTATGAAGACAACTGTTTAGAGGTGTTGCAGCTACAAGTGACATTCCAGCCACACGTACACAGACTGGTTCCTGGTGTCTTCTCCAAACTCTTCCCTCCTGCAACCTGTGGTCCTCCCTTCAAGTTTTCATGCAGGTACCTACTCCAAAGAGATTTTCCTTGAGAACCTCTGAGGGTGCTATGCAGATAAAGGACTGCATAGACGATATCTTAGCACTTCTAGTTCAAACTGAAGATGGGAAATAAGTAACTTTCAGCTGATACAAACCTGTAAGAACCTTTAAAGTAGATTGGGATCTAGAAACAACCAATCACTTTCTGGGGTAGGAGGGACTGTTATTTTCTTCTGTATCTCACTTTAACAATCAGCCACTGAAAACAGGAGCTTAGACTGAAAATGCCATCCTAGCCCTAACTATAACCATCAAAGCGGCTGAGGAATAAGTGTGTCTTGGCAAGATAAATTGCAAGGCTCGATGTCAGTGGCAGTATCCCAGGGAGTAAGCATCAAATGAAGGATTATCCTTATTTGTGAGGAGCCTATTCTAGCAAGAAATTGAATGAGGGCCATCTGCAAACAAAAGCAGGATGGCTACCTATGGAGTCACGCTCGAGAACCTGCCTTTGCCATAATTAGTTATTCAATTTGGAACTTGAATTCAGCAGTCTGGCACACAAAATGCTACAGGATCTCTGGCCTCTTTTATCCTCCTAGGGGTCTTGCATGTCAGGCCAAGCCCTGCTTGATGCTGAAGTTAGATGACATCAGGCATTTTTAGATTGACACAGCCCTGCTTTATCAGGCGGCCATATATTGGGCTGGATTGTGAGCTGCCGCTAAGGAATGGCTGGCATTGCTCAGGACAGGTGTACAAAACTGACTCTACATCATCTTTGAATTTCTAGCTTCTCAGGGATTGGTCAAGGCTTTGGAGTAAATTAGAGCACCCTAACGGCTGCTCCAATTTATGACCACTACTAAGGGGCTGTTTCAGAAGCCAGGGATCATGTGGGCATAAAGGGCCTCTGGCCATGTCCCTTGCTGTGGCCACATTCCCTATACCAGTTGAATAAGAGATCCTAGAGAGGCTCTTTGCTACTCCAGGAGCCTTCAGCACTTGTGGGATCTTCTGGTGACTAGGTAAGCTGGTTTGAGGGCAGTGCTGGGCTGCTGAAGGGGGAGTGCCTTGTCAGTTGTGACTAGTTGTGATTCCCTTAAAGTATTCATCACCCAGTGGCACTATCCAAGAGCAATTTCCATGAACATTCTTTCTATTTGGTATATCATTAGTTTTACAGTTTGGGAAACTGCCATGCACATGACAAGTTGAGAAGTCAAGGACATTTGCCCTAGCAGCTCATGGTTGTTGAGCTTTGCTCCCACAGGGTAAAACCCTGGATCCCTTGAAGTCAATGGAAATTTTTTTGCCATTGACTTTAAGGCCAGGAGCTCACTCCCAAAGTCTAAGGTCTATGCAGTCCATATCAATCCAAATGTTACCAAGAGAGATGTCCCACTCTGAAAGATGGCCAAGGCCAGTCCACCCTCAGCCCTCTACAGTCCTGATCTGAAAGTTGACTCGAATATCTGGTGGTATGAGATGGGCTCCCAGGCTCCACTCCCTGTCTGTTTACTCCACCTGCCATCTCTTGTCATGACCATGAGCTGTGTAACTGGGACTCTCTGTGGAAGGGAATTTCTCATGCATTTGTCTGTGAAGCACCTAGCACAATGGGGCCCAGATTGTTGGTCAGGGTCTCTGGACACCACTGTAGCACAAATAAAACCCAAGAACAAGAACAGATGAATATCATCATGCTTAGGTGCTTAATTCAATCATCGAGGAAAGTTCAGTACTGAGCAAGCTGAGTGCATAGTTTTTAAATGTTCACATAACAAACATTCACAGCCAGTTTTCTCCAGATGAAGTCCCGGCTGCATGTCCATCATTGCAGAGTGCATCCAAGTTGGGTTTGACCTTTGCTGTTGGGTTGAACCCAAACCAGGTTGGTAGCGAGTGACCAAAATTCATTACTAGGTGGCAGCTGCTTTCACGATCGATGTGAAGGGAGTTGGTGGCCTTGGGCTAGTTCCTAGTGGACAATTGTCTAAATCACCACAACTACTGCACAACTGGCACTAATTGATACCCCACTCAGAAGCCTCAGAAGACAGGCCTAATACTGTAGGAAAGCCAGAGTCCATGACTGTTATCCTGCTCTGGGAAAAAATAGAGGGTCTTGATTCAAGCCAGACCTTTCCATGACAACTAGTCTCTCTCTGCACTGTCAGTCAATCATAGCAGCCCCTAGCCTTTTTTCTGAATGATCTTCAGCTGGCAGACAGAGGGGGAAAGTCAGTGGAAGGAATTCCTGTGGTCGACAGACAAGAGATGAGTTCAGGAAGACCCCACTGGCAGAGGGATGGAGTTCTTGTGGGCTGATGTTGGACAGGGACTGGGGACAGGTCCTACTGGAAGAATGGAATTCCTGGGTGGTCTGGTTGAAGATCACTTGGGACAAACCCCAGTGGGAAGCGCCTTGACTTAGGGAAGTGAAAATTCCCCTCTCCATTCATGACCTGGTGATATTGCCATCTCAGTGCACTCCTTCCCATTGTTGCAAGGGCAACTATTAACAAAAGCAGCTCCTTGTACCGATGCCCCAATAAGCTCAGCCCAAACAAACTCAGCTCCACCAGCCCCGAATCCTCAGTGACTAAGAAAACCTTTACGCCATAAATCAAATTTGGAGGCACTGAGGTTTCATAAACAAGCTTATTTTCTGAGGCCAGGGCCTATTACGTTATCTGTCACTTTATTGGGGTTTCTGAGCTATTTATTTTTATGTATATACATTGGAGCTGGTGAGCTGGCTTTGGTCTGAGAGTATAAAACTGACAAGACATGGTAGTGGAGTGTGAAAACTGTCAGCAAAGCAGCAGCCTGTGAAATTAACATGATATGGAAAGCGTCAATGTTTATTTACTGGAAATATCTGGATGGAATGCACAGGCAGCAGAGGGCAGCCGTCTCGTTGCGTCATGGAGTGGGGAGAGGCCTGCCAAAGGATGACAATGATTACATCGAAACATAGGAATTGCCAGCCTGGATCAGCTCCCCTTGCCCAGTATCCTGTCTTTCTGGCAGTGGCTTTGGAGATGGGAAAGAACTCAACAGTAGATAGGTAATGCATGGGAACGCTGAATAGTTTGGTGGGGTGGTGGAACCCCCAAAGACATGCAATACCAAGGGGACCTCCTAAAGCCATCTATGTTGTTATTACTGTGATATTATGAAGCACAGGGCCTGATTCTCCTTTTAAATCAATGGATGTTTGGTGCCCAAGTGTTTGCGAATTTCATCCCTAAATGGCTGCTGTGTTCCACCTGCGTGGAGGCTGCATTTCAGCAGTGGGAGATCAGCTATGCAGCTTGTACTCAGTTGAGTGGTTTGTGATCTCAGATAAAAGGCCCTGCATAAATGCCAGTTCAACTCCACTACCAACAAACACACCTGGCTATTGCCATGGTGTTACTGATGCTGGCCTGGCTGTGCAGACCCATACACCATGTGTGATTGGCACAACTTTTACTTACCAGCTGGCCTGGCCTGACATTCTCACTTTGAAACTGGAGGTTGCCTTTTCCTGGGTGGTCTGCATGCCATGGTGGACAAGCTCTGCCTTCTCAACAGAGAGGGCAATGGTCTTGCCAAGGATCACCCACCAGACTGATGGTAGAGCTAGGAATAGTAACCAAGTCTCCTGAGTCCCAGTCCAGTGCACTATCTGCTGTTTCAGACCACCTCCCTAACCTGCCATCTTTGATATACGTATAATTCCTGCCTTATGAGATGGAAACAGACACTAGGCCTGAGTCCCCACTGTCTTGCCCCTCAAGATGCCATTGACACTTGGGCAACACGTGTACAGAATGCTGGTGTTCTCATTCAGAAGGGTTTTGTGCTCACTTTGCCCTCTGGCTACTCTGAGTTATGCCAGGGGCTCTTTCACACCCTGGACCGCCCCGGATTGCAAGTGCAAAAAGGTGGCATAGAGTCATCATTCCCATCCACCCCATGCACTGGCCCAGCTGAGGAGTGAGCCCTTGGTTTGCGAGTGGAGTGTTTGTGTTCAGGAGAGAAAGGAGTGTGGGTCTGAGGGGGAAGGGTTGAGTGAGTAGAGTGTGTATGAACCCAGGTGTGTGGAGAATGGGTGTGCCTGGGCATCCACAGACCATGTTTGTATTGGTACATCAGCAGCCCTGGGTAGCCCCACCAGATGGCAACATCTGTAACATCAACATATATCCCCTGTGCTGAGGGTAGGGAGGGAGAGCAGATGTGGAGTAGCAGTGGATAGTCCCCTTTGTCCAGCAACTGCTGGAGATAAACAGCACGTCCCTGATCAGCATTAGAGGCTGGTGAGTCTCAGCTGGGATGAATATCCAGTTCAGTTCCACTACAATCTGCCAAAGCCCAGCTGCTTGTTCAAAAATCCCCCCTTTGCCTCAGAAATTGACTGGAGCTGTGGAGAGAACTGCTTCTTGGCTGGGATTCCCACGACAGACTGGTTCTTGGTCCCAAATGGTCTGGCACTGTGCTCCTTTACTTCCACATCCACCCTGGATGGAATCAGGAAATGCAGAGGATCATGGGAAGGGAGGAGGGAGGGAGGAATCAAGCAAATAAAAATTAACCAAACCTCACTAAAAAAAAAAAAAGAAAAAAGCTTTGGGTTTGGCTCTCACTTTGCCTTCACCAATAGCAGTGGTGAGCCGCTCCCCACCCAGCCAGCAGCCTAAGAGAGCCCGCATGGTGGCAGCTGCTGCAGCACACCAGCTGGGGGCTGCTAGACTATGGCTGAAAGAACAGTATTTTTACTGCGGGTCCTGACCCATCAGCGGGAAATTTCCTAGAGATGCTTTGCTGCCTGCTTGAAAGTGAAATGCATGACTTTAATCCTCTGGTTATTCTCTTGCTCATAGAAGAACAAATCCCCTTCCCAGGTTTGAGTCACAGTCTCTCTTCTCAGCAGGGCTGAGGGCTCATGTGTAGCAGCATCCCTGATGCAGGAAGGCCCTTTGGACCCTTCTCCTTTTCAGCAAGTAAAAATAGGCGACTCCTGCCTGATTGATCTGCTGCCTTCGAGCTTTTCAAGGAGTGGATCTTCTTCTGTGACAGTCTCCCACCTGGTTGGGTGCCTGGTAAATCTGCTGTTAAAGGGCAGGGAGTGGCTGTTAATCACTTAAAAATAGGATAGCCTGATTCTTAGTTTCACCAGGGGCTCTTTGCACTGCTCTGGCTGGCCCCATGCCACCCACCAGGCAGCCAGTGTGATGTACTCGAGAATTAGGCTCATGAATCTTTCCTGGAAGGGTCGCTGCTCAGTCTCATCCCACTGCCTTCTGGAAGACCCCATGGTGAGCAGTCCCACATTTCCACTCTACCCCAGCCTGGAAACGAGCCAGCACCGAAAGGATTAAAACACCTCATGATTGACCTACTGTGGGCTATGGCTGCGCTCCAGGCACTGCAGCCACATGCTCTGCTGTTTCTCTGCACTGAGTCACTTATTGATGAGAAATCTAATCTCACTGCATTATACGTAATTGGCTTGCCCCCCCCCCGCCTTCCCTCCCTGCATGCTGCCCCTCCCGTTTTCATACCATAAGCACATTTAGCTAGAAGCTTTGATAACGGCACAGAGCTATGAGCCTGATTGCTGTAGCAAAGCACCCAACTGTCCTCTTTCGTCTCATAAATCCAAATGACAAGAAACAGAGGAAAACGATTTTCCAAGCCCATGGCTGAGTGCCAACTCTGATAAAAGGCCATAATTAATCTCCCCAGCTTTATTAGAATATCATTACAATTAACTTAGCAATTTTCTGTTGATCAAAGCCATTGTTCCCCACAGAGCGGAGGAGACTGGTGCTGCTGGAATTTGCATGTGCTGCATTGAGCACTTGTTAATGTCATCTAGATCCAGGTTAGTGCAGTATGTTACTGCAGACCCTTCCAAGAGTCACCATGTGAGTTTCAGGGAGTGGAGCTGGGTGACATATTTTGGATTAAACTTTTTTTCACCAGCAAATGCACATCTGGGTCAAGTGAACCATTGTGTGAATTCATGGGCAATTCACCAAATTGTTTTGGCTACAAAGAAAATACCCCATACGTCAAAAATCTTTCTTTTAAATTCAAAATTACTTTTTGTTTTGAATTTGACTTCCAGGTTATTTTCTTTAGAAAAAGAAGTTTGAAAAACCTCCAAAACAAAATGTTTCATTTCATTTCCAGTCAACATTTAATTTGACACCAAATAATTTGTGGGATTATTTCTTCATTTCACTGAAAATTTTTTGGTTTGGGTCAACATGAAGCCATTTTTTTTTCATTCAGCCACCAAGCTGAAAAGAAATGGTTATTCATGCGCAGCTCTGCAGGGGTGAGTGTACTGAGAGGTCGTGTGGCCTAGCGCAGTGCTTCTCAAGCTAACTGATGTGGGGGACTGGCAATTTTTTTCCCCCAGTGTGCCAGGGACCGGTGCCATATTATTATCCTATTAGACGCTCTTATGAGGAAACTCGCCATGGACCAGCAGCCGATGGCTCGTGGACCGGCACCAGTCCACGGACCACCACTTTGAGGAGCACTGGCCTAGTGGATAAGGCCTGGAGACCTAGCTTCACAGCATTTAAGGACAGAAGGGACCATTGCTCCTGGAGCATCCCAGGAATGGAATTGTGACTTGAGGATGCACAGCTCCTCACTCTGGGAGGCTGGTAATTTGCTGCTGGACTCTATCAACTGTAACCCCATTTTCTGGGCAATCCTAAAACTCTGACTGCCAGAAGCCAGGAGGGGAAGACAGAGCAGTTTGTTCCAAAATTTCCCTGTCTGTACATTCCTCCTGCAGCTCTGGTACTGGCCACTGTCAGAGACAGGATACTGGGCTAGATGGATCATTGGTCTGACCCAGTGTGGCTATTCTTAACAGCAAATCACTACCCTGCCTCCTGCTAGTTAGAGGTTGGTTGGGGATGAGCCAAGACTCCACCATTCTCCAGCCAGCCCTGCTTACCTGCTCAAGGAGACAGTAAGTGGAAGTGCCACACCCTTTATTCTGCAGGCCAGGACTCAAGGTTTGGGGAGCATAGAATGATAGAAATGGAGGACTGGAAGGGATCTCGATAGGTCATCTATTTCAGTCCCCTGCACTGAGGCTGGACTAAGTATTATTTAGACCATCCCTGACCAGTGTTAGTCTAACCTGCTCTTAAAAATCTCTAATGATGGAGATTCCACAGTCTCCCTAGGCAATTTGTTCCAGTGCTTAACTACCCTGACAGTTAGGAAGTTTTTCCTAATGTCCAACCTAAACCTCCCTTGCAGCCCATTGCTTCTTGTCTGTCCTGCAGTGGATAAGAAGAGAATGTTATCACCATCAGCCTTTTTGAAGAATATGTTTACTTACTGAAGCCTGTTATCACGACCCCCCCTCCTCTTCTCTTCCCCAGACTAAACAAACCCATTTTTAAAAAAATCTTTCCACATAGGTCAGGTTTCTAGACTTTAATCTTTTTTGTTGCTTTCCTCTGGGCTTCCTCCAGCTCGTCCACATCTTGACTGACGTGTGGTGCCCAGAACTGGACACAGGATCCTGCTGGCCTTATCAGTGCTGAAATTACATCTTGTGTTTTGCTTACAACACTCCAGCTAATACATCCCAGTATGATGTTCAGTTATTTTGCAACAGCATCATACTGTTGTCTCATATTTAGTTTGTGATCCACTGTAACCCCTAGATCCTTTTCTGCAGTCCTAGACAGTTCTTTGGTATTTGTGCAACTGATTGTCTCTTCCTAAGTGGAGTACTTTGCATTTGTCCTCATTGAATTTCAGGCTCCTCATTTCAGATCATTTTGCCAGTTTGTCAAGATCATTTTGAATTCTAATCCTGCCTTCCAAAGCGTTTGGAGCCCCTCCCAGCTTGGTGTTGTCCGCAAACTTTATGTGTGTTCTCTCTTGCATGTTCAAGAGCATAATGGGGTGTGGGGGGGCATTATTTCCCATTACGCCCCTGAATAGACATATAGTCCAAGCTACAATCTAGCCCTCAATGAGCTACATTGTACCTGCAGATATTGTGGGTGCAAAATTGTGCCACCAAGTTGCACAAAAAGGGTGGCCAGGGGTTAAAAGTCTGGGCCTATATCCTGTATTCGATATATGCTGTATTCAAAAATGGATGCTAAGCAGCAGAGAACACACCTGGGAGGCTGCATTGCATAAGCCCCCGTCACATACACGTCTTCAGCGGCTGGGAGAACACACCTGGGAGGCTGCATTGCATAAGCCCCCGTCACATACACGTCTTCAGCGGCTGCTTCTGCAAACCAGCCAAATTGATTTTTTTTTCCTTTAAGCAAAAAGAGCATCAAAGCATTTGTTTTGAAAGCAAAACGCTCCAATTTCCTGTACTTGGCAAGAAGGTAGAAACCAGACCTGATGGGGCTCACGCCTGTGGCGTGCAAGGACCTGATTGGGCTCTCATTAGAATCTGTGTAGATCAGGAGCAACACATCAAGGTTAATAGAGCTACCCCTGTGTAAAAGTGATGTGAGAGCAGAACCAGTTCTCAAGCATCAATTGCTTAGCAGTCACTTTAACTCATTTTTAAAGTTGCTCTCTCTTGCAATGAAGGGTGAGGCATTTGAACATCTCATGCTTTTTTTTTTTATTAAATCTCACTCATTTAGATTGTCACCACTTGAGAGCCCTGGAATAAAAAAAAAAAAGGAAGGTCCAATTTTGGGGCTAATCAGCCTTGCCAGTGGCCCTTTAACCAGCCATCAAGGAAAAAGGAACAGCTGTTCCAATCCATTAGCTCAATCCAGATATCACTGATAACCACACAGCTAGTCTGCAACACTTATTCTGCTGCCTTTACCCTAAATCCTTGGCCACAAATCCTTAACCCTTGAGAGGCAGGAAAAAATGGAAATGGCTTATTTTTGAGCTGTGAATTGGATACACACAGTGATGGTGCCATGTATAGCAAGGTGCTGGTGCAGAAGCATCTAATTAGCTCATGTCTGGTCAGCTCCAATCAAAGGAAGCAGATTGGAGCTGATAGAGAAGGCCTGATGCTGGTCTGAGGATTGGCAATACCTGCTGGCCTGACAAGTCAAGGGCTACAAAGGCTGGAAGAGAGCCAGAAGGAAGAGGGAGGTGTAGCAAGGGAGAAGCTGGCCAGCTGAGTGGAAGGCTGACTCTGCCTGTAAAGTTGGTAACCAAACCTGTAAAGCATGTGTATAGATGGACATGGGTGGTGGGACAATGCTGAGTAAATAAAGATTTGGGTGTTGCACAACCCCGAGGGGCCTCCAAGCCTTACTGGGGAGGGCAAGTGGGCCCTAGGAAGAGGGGTGAGTTGTGAACCCTGTTACACAGAGGCATTTGTAGATGTTAAAATAAGCAAGCCACCATTGATAGAGGAGGGGGTGGGAGTTGTAGTATAGGTAACCCGGTGATGCTATCTTAATACTGTGCCTTTAAAAAGCTAATTCTTAGTTGCAGTGTCAATCACAAGTGTAAGTGGCTTGTCCATCACGTGCTGTCTTTAAGTCAGAGCTGGATGGCTTTCTAAGAGAGATGTTCTCACTCAGCCAGAAATTATAGACTTGATGCAGGAATTATTGGATCAGATTCTCTAGCTTGTGCTATGCAAGAGGTCAGCCAATGGGCCCTTCTGGCCTTATGAATCTATGATTGTTCTGTTGACCAGAAAATTCTGTTGATGCTCACTGGCTGATGTGTTGAACCGGGAAAGAAAGGTTTTATTTTTTTATGACTGTAGTGCAGTTCTCTGTTTGTCTAGACTGGGTTACTTGCTATAAAGTTGGATCAAAAGGGGTTGTTAAAAGAATCAAGCAGGAAAGGTAAGATAATGACACAGACAAAAGTCATGGAGGAAGCAATGGAGAAGCCACTTGCCTGGTTTCTCCCAGGCTAGAATAGTTTACTTTCCCCTGGCCAGATCAAAGAGGAGATTAACCGCTTCTAGATGCTGGCTTGCAAAAAGGGAGGAGGCGAGTGCATTGCCAAAGGGTTGGAGCTGATGCTCAGATACACAGTCAGAGGGAGCTTGTTGCAAGCATGCAGTCTGCCTTCCAGGCCAGAGCCAAGAGGCACCCATAGCTGAGCAAGGACAAACTGACAGGTTAGGGGAGGATTATGTGTCTATGCTTTGGCTTTTGAACCCAATGTACCCAAGGACTGTCTGCCTGTTGGCTAATAAATAATATCTTGTTTGGGGAAGGGTGTCGCTGCAGACAGTTGCTGGTTACACAGCTCCCAAGATTCTCCAGCAGTGACCCAAGCTTCATTGGCCCTGCTGAAGAAGCCCGGGTGAGAAACAGAGGTGCAGAAGTCAGGGACCCAGTGTGGGACCCTTGACAAAGGGAGGCCTAGAGTCTAGCGCTAAGAGGGATACACTCCCAGAAAGGCTTACCTGTGGCATGACAACCACTGAACAGAGCAGAGCTGTTTGCGTTGTAACAGCAAGTATTACATGTTGTTTTTCATAATATGCAGCAAGAAATTGTGTCAAGTCTCACTGGTACCATGTTAAAGCACAACCTTACAATGAGAACCCGTCTAAGACCCCACTCCAAGACCAAAGGGAGAATTAAATTACAGGCAGATCCATTGAAATGAATCCAAATAATACTTGAGTACTGCGCATTCCCCATGCTCTAAACAAAATCATACATAAAACCAACTGCAAAGCCCTTTGAAATGAATTCCTGAGGAAGATATGTCTTTGTTAAAAGGATGCCAGTTGGGAGAACAAGAAAGTATAAATGCAACCAAAATCTGACGTGATAGTCTTACAAGCTGGTACACAAACCAAGGGGAGTTACACCTGTGTAGCTGAGGGTGGAAATGCCCCACACTTTCAAAAGTACCCACTAATTCTGAGTGTCGCTATTGGTGGAGAGCCAATATGAGACAGGTATGATTTTCATTCCCAGCCACTGCAACTGCAGTTATAGTTGATGGGAGCTGCTCAGACCTACATGGTGCCTCAAAATCATTAATGAATTTATCCTCCCAATACTCCGTGAAATGGGGAAGTGCTACTACTTCCTTTTTGCCAGTGAGGAAACAGGCACAGAGAGATTATGTGACGTGCCCAAGGTCACACTAGTACCTTCTTTTGTGGAGACACTGAAATCTTGAGTCTCGGAGGCTGCCCAGCTGGCACCATTTGCCAGCACTGAAATTTGCTTCAAAACCCAATGATAGGCATTTGCAGAGGGTAGTGAGAAAGGCTACAGGTTTATGGCCTCCCAGAGAAGCTCCTTGTCCTTGGGGAAATGAATGATCTTGTTTCCATGGAATGCGGGAGTGGCTCCCCATTGGACAGCCAGCTCTCTCTGTGCGCATCACTGTGGGAAACATTCTAAATGGGCCAGGCTGGTGGCATACAGAGCTTCCCTGTGGGGAACCTAAGTTTTGCATCTGAGCTCCTACAGTTGTCGATGGCTTGGAGTATGTGTTTCAGCCCCTGGTGGGAGAGAGTGCCTCATGTGACACTCAAATCCCCTTCCTGAAACAAGAAATGCCATTGATACTGTGTGGAGGATGGTTTGTCCACTCCTCTGCCAGGCAGGGTGCCACAGCTAAAGGATTTAATGCCGGGCCTGCCTATGCTCCCAATGAAGTCAATGGGCAAACTTTGGCTTCAAGAGGCATAGGAGACCCCAGATCCTGCATACTTGGATGGGGGATATTGATCAGAGTTCCAGCCCAGCTCTTGCTAAGCAGTCTCTGAATGAGATTCAGAGGCTGAATGTCAAGTTGTTATTAGATATCAGTAATTCATTAAGTAGCACCCACAGTGTGCAGAGCACTTTAACACAGACAGAAGCTGGAGAAAAGCTCATTCGCAGGGAAAGCAGGAGTCGAATGCGTGGTGATGGTCAGTGGCATGCTGTTTTCTTCATGATTTCTCTCTCCCTCCATTCAGCATCACTTCAGAGAGGTGAGAGGGAACTGGGATTAACAGACCTGGCAGAAGGCATGAGTTTTAAGGAGAAAGCTTCCTGCCTCTTCAGGTTTTCAACCTCCCAGAGCAATGGAGGCAGGCGACCCACTCACCTGTGATAAACATGTTTTTAAAATGAGAGGCTGGGGAGGAGAGATTCATGTAATCATCTATGAGGGCCAATAGCCGGTCATCAGCAGTGTGCAGAGTTGCTTCTCTGCCTTTATTTAAGGCGAGCTGCCCTAGTTTCCTGCTTTCACTGGACTCTCTAATTATCCTGCTGTCTTTGTACTGAGCTAATTAGTTTAGCAGCATTCAAGCCTGAGGAACATCATAAACTTGGGAACTAAGGCTAGGTGGTAAAGCAGGGGAGGGAGGGAAAGTGCGGAGGATGATGAACTGATGGATGGTAATGGGCTTGTAACAGGGAGGGTGGTGGACTAGGGCAGATGTTGGAACATTGATGGATGACGGGGCTGGGGAATGGTGACCTACTAGGGACCAGCGATATTTCAGGGTAAGAGTGATGCTCTGGTTGAGTGTAATGACATGGGGAAGGGGGATGAAGTGGCAGGAGGTAATGCAGTGGAGAATGGAGATGGCCCAGTGAATGGAGGCAAGTTGGTGAAGGGTGATGGGCCTGCCTGAGAGAAGTGACACAACACAGCACAGGAATCAGGTCTGGCTGCTATGTTGCAGAGGTCATGGGCAGGTGAGAGCCCCCTTCCAACATGCTTACAGAGTTAACTGGCTCTCCCAGTCAGAACCAGAGCACTCGTGAAAGGGAGGGGCAGAGAATCAGTAATCCAGCACTTTGGACAGAAAGCCAGCAGTGGGTGGAGCTTCTGGAGAAGATATTGGTGAATCCTTAGCATCCAGTCAAATTGCATTTGAAAGGGACCTTCCTTTGTACCCACCAGAGACCACTCGGCCCGGACAGCTGGCTCTCTGGACTGGTGGAAACACAATGCTAGCCAACTTCCGAATTGCTCTCATAGGGTAATGTGCCCTTTGGGAGGCTACTGAGCAATGCTGAAGGAAGTCATTCTGAGCACAGACCATGCAGAAAGGCTGGTATGCTGAGCTTGGGGCTGGTCAGTATGTTGGTTCCAATATTAAATGTTGTTTTACAGCTATCTTGTACCTGCAAGTAAAATAACCTGCACTGAACTAATTACAATATTCCACCATGTTCCTGCGTATGCAACATATTGTAATGAACTGCCTGGGGTGTGCATGCATGTATGCCACTGCTCCCTGTTAGATGCATCAGAACTGCTTACCTGTGTGTCATAAGCCCTATTCCTCACAGGTACGTGTCTGAGCTTTGAGAGCAGGAACATCCCATTTCTATTCCAGCTGTTGCTGAGATGTTCCCAGTGGCCATGGAATGTGGCATACTGACAACCGTGAAGTGCCCGGATGGCTACAGATTTATTATGGTATTATCCTACTGGTATCACAAATGGTGCCATCTGTCTTCTAAACTTTGCACTTTATTTCTAGCAGAGAATTTAGTATATGTAGGTGATGGGCTGTAGTTTTAGCATATGATAAAGCTCTGCTGGGAAATGTAGTTTTATCGATTTTAGCTATTAAACTGCTGCTGGAATAAATCTGGCAATTTGAGTGAAACGTCTTATTACTTGGCTCATATCTGGCACCTGGCAAAATCACAGAAAACTGTGGATTTGCCGGAGCCGTGGTTGCAGAAGGAGGTGTCGTGGCAACAGCTGCTGTGACACACAGCTTTCACAGACCATTTCAAAACCCAGCACCTGCTTCTCCCCATTTAGTTCCACAGGATTCAATTCAGGGTTGAAGTCCAACCCCTCCATTGATTTCAACAGCAGTGTAAAGTCAGTGCTGAAATTTACCTCAAATGCTTCTGCGAAATACAAGACTTTACAGGAACTGGAGGTCCATATTTTAATCATGGTTTTATTGCTTTGTGCTCAGATAATGCTTGTTTTAAAAGGAATGCAGGACAAATCTTTCAGGGGATAATATTTCTTTAGTTATGCATGTAATGATGATGGATTAGGAAATGACTCATTCCGTTGCTACATGTCCACCCCTTTCCAGTCAAAACTGGGCTGCCTCGAATCCTGAGGAAAATAAGAAAAAGGCCTAGTAAAATGTATTGGGTTTAATCATAAAACTATAGAATTTCAGTAAATCTATTATACCCACTAGCTACGGCCATAAAACGATAGGCTCCTCCTTTTTTTCTTTTAACAACGTTGATAATAAATAACTAGAGGATGTTGAGGCTGGGTATAAAGAACATCACAAAGTTTATGACCCAGAAAAGATTCTAGCCCCAAGCGGGTCCCTGGTCACCTCTTTCCGTCATCCACCTGCCCACACTCATGCTTGGTGGTGCAGGTGTGTTTGCAGCGCTCTTTCTCTCTTGCTCTAGCCCAGGTTGGCCCCTAAGCTCAGCGGGCTAAATCACCTTCTTGTGTAACTCCTCTGAAGACAATGGCATGAGCTTAGCCCATTTAAACATGGCACCCATGATCAAAATGGCCCTTCCCACCATTGTTGTGCAGCATGATGGAGGCTGGTTGGATTGTCAGGCTTACAAAGTGGGTGGGTGGGTGGGTAGGACTCCGAGCAAGGCCCCAAGCTGTTGGAAGAAGGAGTCAGATAATGTTTTTCCTTCTCTGTTGGCAGGGCTGAGTGGGGTGGGTTTTGAGCAAGGAGGCATTTCATGCCCCTCTGCTCTTGCTGATGGAGTTAAGTGCAGGGCTGACTGGTGAATTGTAGAGTGGGCTTGCGATGCAAAGTCCCTGCAGTGGAGTCCTGATTGGCTGAGGGCTTTGCCTGTGCTTAAGAGCAGCTCTTGCGTGCCAGACCCAAGCAATGTTAGCAGGGCTGGCGCTACCATTTAGGCGGCCTAGGCAATCGCCTAGGGTGCCAGGATTATTGAGGGGGCAGCATTTTGCCGGGGGGGGCGGTAGGCGGCTCCGGTTGACCTGCCGCAGGCATGCCTGTGGAGGGTCCGCTGGTCTGCGGCTCCGGTGGAGCTGTCGCAGTCATGCCTGCGGATGGTCGGCTGCTCCCGTGGCTCCGGTGGACCTCCCGAAGGCATGCCTGAAGCAGCTCCACCAGAGCTGGGGGGGCGGGGGGCCGAAATGGCCGTGCGCCTAGGGCACGAGAAACCCTGGCACCGGTCCTGAATGTTAGTGCTGTGTATTTTGCACAACTTGCATAGGGCCAAATTCCGGTCCTATTGTAGTCAGTGCCCAAACTCTTGAGTGCTTTCAGCTGGTGGGGAGCTGTACAGGAGAAGATGGTGTGATTCTTTGGCTGCCTCCCTTTTGGAGTGAAGCAGGGAGCTTGCTGGAAAGTAGCTGGGCCAGGCTCAGTGCAGGTTAGATGGTATGATGATGCCTGCCAGGGCAAAGCATGTGGGGACATGACAGGAGCTGCGACTTCATCACTACTGTCCCACTTCACTCCTGGCCTCTGGCAGGGAAGGTGCTGCATTAGCTGGAGGGCCGGTTGGGCTTGACTGTGTCCATGGATTCGCTCTCCATTTAAGGTGGCGCTGGACAAAACGGGGCAGCAGCAGGTTCATACTCTCATCCACACCCCCAGCGGGCTCCACCTAGACTTTAGCACAGCATTGCTCTGGGGTCCAGCACCTTTCTCTGTCCCTTCCCAGTGGTAGGACAGATTGGCTTTCAAAGCATACAAATGTTGGCAGCCAAAAAGCTCTCACTGTAGAGGACCAAGTGCCAAGACTCATTGGTACCAGCAGGCAAAATGTGACTGGGGAAAGGCCTTTGGGTGAGAAGGGAAAACAGCTCTGGGGGTGGTGAAGCAGGGAGAAATGGCAGGGAAGAAAGAAAGAGAGAGGGAAGGAAGGAAGGAAGGAAAGAAAGAAAAATAATAAAACTGAGAAAGGGGGCCCGATCCTGCTTCCATCCAAGAAGCTCAGTGGGAATTTTTGCCATTAACTTTGAGAACAGGCTCAGGCCCCAAAGACAGGAGATAAAGCGGGGGCATGGCTAGGAACTAGAGGTGTGGGGAGGCAGCTGAAGGGACCAGGAGGAGAGAGACATAGATGGAAAATGAGATCTGGCAGAGAGAAATGACAGGAGAGAAAGAGAAAAGCAGAGAGAGGAGGAAAAAGATAAGAGTGAAAAAAAAGGAAGAGAGGAAAAAATTGACCCTGAAGCAGAGATAAGAGCAGGAGGGTAGTTACAGAGAGAAGTGCTGAAATTAAGTGCGATAAGCGCTGATAGAAAAGGGAAACAAGGAACAAACCGAAACAGATGCAGCCAGAGAGGTGACAAGCAGGAGGGGCACAGCAGGGGCCTGGTGCTAGCAGAGCCATGGGCTTGTGGGCATTTCCTGTAGCCCCACTGGCTCTGTGCTGGGCATGCTCTGCACCTGCCTCCCAGTTACACTAAGGCTGTACCCACGCCATGCCCTCCTACCCCCAGCACCTGTCATGAGGGGTGGATGGCAGGTCTGCACTGCATTATGGGTATTTTCTGCAGGACAGACTGAGGTAGCTGTGAGCTGCACAGGGGCCAGGCAGCCCCTGGAATGGACACATAAGACGGGGGCTGCAAAGGGGGACTAGAGCTGCCTTCCCTCCTTTCCCCAACCTCAGGAGCTGAGTCCCTGAGCACCAGGCTGTTGGGGTACAGGTTGTGCAGCCTGTGGGAAGCCTCCCTGGTGGTAGTGTAGATGGGAATTAGCGAAGGCCAGGCAGCAATGTCCATCAGCGATGCCCACAGCAAATTGCCAATGCCCCTTCCTGGACAATGCCTAGTATGGGTGCACCAGTGCCTCCCTGCCCTGGCTCCTGCCCTGTGTCCTCAGTGCTCTGTTCGCCATCGCCTCTGCCTGCTCCTTCCCACCCTTGCTCGCTGCCAGAGAGGTGCCGGGCCTGAAACGCTGCCAAGCATGTGCCACTCTCAACACGCAGCCCACACAGCATATAAACGGTGGGGTTCTGGGAGCTGAGGGGCAGGCGCAGGGAAATCCTGGTTCAGGAACAGAAGCCCTCCATCACCCTGGCTCTGTTCAGGGGCACTTAGCTGTGAGGGAGATTATGCCCTCTTGCTGATGATTAAGGCCATTGGCTCTAAACCTGGCCTTGCTTTCCAGGCCCTAAGTCAGTTTCACAGACAAGTCGGGAAGGGTGAGCAGGGGCTTTCCTTTCCGTGACAGGATGATCAGTGCACCAAGCCAACTGGCAGAGATGCCGAGAGCCCTTAGGGCCTTATCTGCAGTTATAATAAAGGAGATTGAGCAGCCACGGGGATTTATGGATGGGTCAAGAAGCCCGTGGTCATAAACGTCTCTCCTGCATGGAGCTCATAACTCTTCAGTTTGCTCTTGAGGATGGAAGGGGCAAGCTCGTAACCTTTTTCAGGGCCTCCCGCCGTGGACGGGGGTGGGGGGGCATGACAAGCCAGGGTGGGGGAGGAGACTGGGGGCGGGGAGAGAAGGCTGTGTGTAGAGGGGAAGTATGGTACAGTGGGGGAAGGAGGAGAGGGAGTGGGAAGGGAATGGAGAGGGCCAGTGTGCAGCAACAGGCCAATGGCAGAGGGCTGATCCAGCTCCCATTGCTTGGGCGCAGGGCCTATGATCAGATGATGACCGACGCTAGGAGAGTGCCATGGAGAGAAATGAGAACAAAAGAGTGAAATAGTAACACAGAAGACTGCAAAGATGGGAAAGAGATGGTTGGTCTGGCGGGCAGGCCTGACCGGGTGGGGGAGGAGAATGGCGCTCTGCAGAGGCAGTACCCTGACTATACGCTGCAGTGCAGCTGTACCCAGAGCCAGAAGGCTCCTGGCAATGCTGACACCACCCCCCTCAGTCTCCCGCTAAATCCTGACATGCTCCTTGCCCTGGCTCGCAGACCTGGTCTCTGGTGTCTGCTGCCACCCTAAGTGCTGGGAGTGTGAGAGTGGGATTGGCCCAGGGAGTGTTTCCATTAACCCTGGGGGCTGTCCCATGGGCATGCCCAAGCTCTCCGTGTGGCAGAGGGAGGCAGATGAGCGGCTTGGGGCAGGATTGCTGCAGAGGGTGTCTGAGGCAGAAGACTGCCTTGGGGGATTGGGGGCAGGAAGGAGCCGGAACCCCTCACACCAGCAATGAGCAGGGGGGCTACGTGCTCAGGCCTCATGCTCAATGGGGAAGCTGATGAGCACAAACACTTTAGCTGGGCACCAGCTCAGCCCTGCCACATGGGCAGGATTAGCAAGCTAACCCCCCACCCCCATTTCCTGCATGTCCCACTGCATGGCCTCTGGAACACTCAGGCAAGGCCGTGGGATATGTGTGTGTGTGAGTGTGTGTGTATGTGTGTGTGGTGCCTGGGGTCCTTCTTGACAGACAGAGCAAGACCTTGCCCACTGGCCCCCAGTGCCTGATTCTCAGCCGTGCATGTCCATGACCTTGTGGAAAGCTGCTGCCGGACTCATGCGCTCTACGTGCCAGTGCGGCTGGAGGTGACGGCAGCCGCATTTATGGGCTGAAATTTATAGTCTTTTCTTTCTTTCTTTACCAGGCACATAAATGTCTGCAAAGCAGGGGAAATAATGAGCTACTTGAGACAATGGGGCTGCTTGGCTGGCCTAGGCTGAGCCTTTGCTTTGCAAGACGCATGCCCTCAAAGAGCCCCATGCCCCCTTGGCTCATGCTGCCATAAATGATCCCCATGGGGCAGCCCCAGCTTTCTGGCTTTCACTGAACCAAATCTCCAGCCTTTTCAGTGTTGCTGGCTCAGTTTTTCCTGGCTTCATGCCCACTAACGCCTGGGTTAGAGGCACCCTGCACACATATTAGTGGCTGCGTACTGCTTTCTGGTCCTGTTGATCAACTCAGTAGATGCTGCCGTTGATTGCACAGCATGGCAGGCTGGGCACTAACAGAGGTGCTGGGACAAATTGTATGGAGGGGGAGGGGTGCTGAGAGCCATTGAACCAAACTGTAAACCCTGTATATGCTGGAAGCCATTTCAAGCCGGAGGGGTGTGGGAGCACTATGGGTGCTGGTGCAGCTGGGGATGCAGCAGCTAATTGTGCAGTCAAGTCAGTGGGAGAAATGGTTATGCATAGCCTGTGGCAGCGTCTGCTACTCTTTTGGGCACAATACAAAAGTAGCAGCAGCATCGCACCAGTGGCCATATTCTAGGACTGGTGTGGTGAGGGATAGTAAGAGGATTTAGCCTCTCTCCCCACTCAGTTCCCCCCAGGAATTTCCCACTCACTCCCGCCCCCCCCAGTCAGATTTGGCACTAAGTTTGGAGCTGGGGTGTTTTGTGGGCCTCTGCAGCATAGCCCCTGGAATGCGTGCTAGGATCTGCTGGGTGTATCTCACCTAATCAATTCCCTGTGATCACAGAGTCCTCGGACACTGGTGGCCCCTCTTGGGCTCTCTTATGCCCTGCTATTGCACACAACAGTGCTGCCCGCTGAGGTCATTGGGCTCAATGTAGAGCAGAGGCGGCTCCAGGCACCAGCATGCCAAGCGCGTGCCTGGGGCTGCAAGCCGCGGCGGGGGGGTGGGTGGGCGCTCTGCCGGTCACCACGAGGGCAGCAGGTGGCTCCGGTGGATCTCCCGCAGGCAAGCCACCAAAGGCAACCTGCGAGCCGTGCTTGGGGTAGCAAAATCCCTAGAGCCGCCCTGATGTAAAGGCATGTTTAACGTGGGTGACATCCAATGGCCTGTGACTCCCTAGGTAAGCTAATGGTCCAGTCTGGCCTTAAATGTCATAAGCATGTTACCAACCTGCCTGGCAGGACAGCATGCTGCCTAAGATGACAAGTGTGAGCTGGAAACTAGGGTGTAAATGGCTGATTTCACTGCCAGCCCCCCAACTCCTCCCTCCCCAAATCCAAGGCCAAATGAAGTCACTGGACAGCGTTGCTGAGAGGCAGACACAGAGTAGGTGTGTTTGCCCTGCCGGCTGCTGGCCTCTTTCAGTCTAGCATTGGGGCTAGCCTGCAGGCTGGCCAGGGCCAGACTGATGGGGGACAGGATGAACCCCATGGGCCCAACAGAGCCCAGTACAATTAGGCAGCCCAGCACAACATGTGCCCTTGTCATGTCATTCCAAGTGGGTCTGATGCCCAGTCCCACTTTTTGGTACAAAGAAGGTTTTTTTGGTATCAACCTTGCTGTTCAGCGAGGTGAGGCAGCCTCCTGGCAGGAAACAAAGGCAAGGCGCACAGCAGGTGTGCGCCTCAGCAATAGATGCGCCTCTCTAAATTCCTTGTTTTGTGTCCTCCAAGCTTCCATTCTGTTGTTTCACTACCTGCAGCACATTTTTTTCTTGGTTCGCTAACCAGGCAAATAACTCCCCCCACAAACGAGTTTTCCGACATGTGAAAGGCTGGGCTCCAGCCCGCTGCTCACTCTGTGCCCTGATGACCTGCCAGGAAAAATAAATTGTAGATATCAGCAATGGCACCAGTTTTATTCTTCATGTCACGGCCAAGAAAATTGCCCAAGTGAAGGAGCCCTGCCCACCCCCACCTGCTTTTCTTCTGCTCCCTCTGTCTGCTTTAATCACGCAGTGGTTGCAAAAAAGAAATCCAGCTCACAAAGCATTGAAGGTTAAAAAGGCAGTGTGGCTAATAAACTGCATGGTGGTGGTGTGGGGGAGCCAGCGAGCACTGGCCAAACTTGCATAACATGCTATCATTAGCAGCAGCTTCACAGATTGGCGTTGGGTATGGCCCAGGCACTGCAACTGAAGAAGCAGTTTTCAATCCCCAGGGCTGGTTCCATGTCTCAAAGGATGGAGGTGGGGTCCAGCCTGCCTCACCCTCCAGCTTGTGTGAGGGAGGGGCCAGCATGGCAAATGCTTTGTTCATTTCTGTTTAAGGTGAATTGGGATAACGCAGTGGTTTGCGCCTTGGCTTGCGTAACCCAGGGTTGTAAGTTCAAAACATGAGGGGACCAGTTAGGGAACTGGGGTAAAAATTTGTCTGGGGATTGGTCCTGCTTTGAATAGGGGGTTTGGCCTAGATGACCTCCTGAGATTCCTTCCACCCAATAGTCTATGATTCTAGTGCTTAAATTCCTGTGCAAAACACCTGGTGCTGGTGGGGCTGAACTGCTGGCTCAAGCTGCAGCCAGCTCCCACTGATGTCCTAAATGGCAATCAATGGGAGGAAGCTTAGACCTGGAGCACAAGCTGACCCCCCCCAGCCCTGTGTTATTGTTAGCACTGCACCAAGCTCCAACACGGGCCCTATGATGCCTGTGAACTTTGGGGAAGCTCCAGTCCAGAGCTGGAAACAACTCCAATCTTCCCAGCTGCTCCCCTCCTCAGGCCTCTGCATTCCTGCTCAAGGGTGGGGCGATGGGAAGGCAGGAGCCCAGCTCCAGGGGCCCAGAACTGGCTAGAGGCAAGCGTGCAACCCTCTGAGGGTACAACCAGCCAATGTGACACATGGGAGTAGGTGATGCACTGAAGTCATCCTTCGCCGGCCAGTCCCTCTCTGGCTAGCTAGCTAAGTGGCGCCTCCTTTCCCCACTGGCAGCCCCACCAGCCTTTCTGCTGACCTCAAGGCAGCTGGCATCTTTCCTCCTGGCTCTGCAGTGGGAACGGAAGCTTTGCTTCTCATGCGTCCCCTTTAATCCCTTTCCGGGAGCTGGCCTGAGCCCCCAAAAAGCATTGACAGGGTACGTCTACACTGCACGATTATTTCGAATTAGCTTAAACCGATATTACAAAACAGATCTAATAAAATCGGTTTAGCGCGTCCACAGTGGGATCCCGAAATCGACCTTTTGCGTCCATGTCCAAACTACCATGCTATTTCAGGAGCAGTTGCACCGGGGTACTGTTCCTCAAGCTATCCCATATCGTCCCACTGTCGTGTGAGAGCACAGTGCCTGATGGGCAGAAAACATATGCCCGGGGGTGCGGGTACAGCCTCACCCCCCCTTTGTAAGGACAGCAGACAACCTTCGGCGCCCTTGTTCGCGAGTGCATGAAAAACGCCCATAGCCACAGCAATCTTTCCCTTTTTTTTTCACGTTGGTGGGGGGGGAAATAATAACTGAGGAGCTGTTCCCTGAACCACGCCAAGACACTTGTTGAACCTACAACACTGGAACCAGCCAAGAATGCAATAAATTTCAGAGACTGCTGGCGACGTGGATAGGCTGAGTCCTCGTCCCCCTCCCTCCCTTCATGAGCGTCCATGAGTCCTGGCTTCCCGTACGCCTGTCACGCAGCGCGTGTGTAGCCTGGATTTTTACTTCAAACGCTGTTGGCCATTTCGTGTCTGTAACGAGCTGAGAACACCAGATTCCCCACCTACACGACAACACATATCTCCCGTCGTCTATCTGGAGCTCTTTTCGATTTCAGACGCATCGCCAGCCGGTGCTGATCAGCAGCTCCCCACGCCGGGCAAGCAGGAAATGTAATTCAAAGTGTCGCGTGGCTTCTGTTACTTGCCCGCTGCATCCGAGTCTCAGATTGCTTGTCCAGAGCAGGTCAGTGCTGCATCTGGTTATCGCCCGCGAGCGGGCAAATAACCGAATTCCGCTCCACAAAACCCTAATCCGATGTTATCACTATCCGAATTTTAGCCTACTCCTCTCGTTTGGAAGAGTTCCGAATCGATTAAGGAGCCGTTTAACTCGATATTAATGACGACGTCGTGTGAACGGATACAGCGTTAAATCGGTATATCGGCCATTAAACCGATTTAAAGTCGCAGTGTAGACCTGGCCACAGTTAAGTCAGTCTCTGGTAGGGATCAGGGACAGGGTGTGATAAGCTCTGGCATTTCTTGTGTCTTGCTGAGGTGGGACGCAGGCCCCTGTTCTCCCATCGGTGCCCAACTAGGCTTTGTGCTGTAGCAGAAACTTGAACTCCTGGCCCAAAGCCCTTCCCTCGGGGAAGCGGTGCCCCTCGACCTGGCCCACAGCACTTCCTGTGGTGCTGCTGGAGGCGATGTCACTGCAGGCATCACCGCTGTGGCCAGCTCCAGGTGGCTGCGCTGTTTATCTCCCATCAGAACAATAAATCAGAGCCCGGCTCAACACCACATCAAGATTTTATTAAGATCTTGTAAACAAATGACTGGGTATGAGAGCAACCGTCTAGCCCTAGGGAGAAGGGCGAGCAGCAGCGCTGTCGCACAGTCCTCGCAGACAAGGAGTCATTCCAGCCTGCCCCACGGAGCCCTCGCCAGGCTGGGAAGGGCCTTTACATTCCCAGCCTGAATGGCACTTCCCCTGGGAACCCACCCAGCTACCGCACTGCACTTACCCTAGGATCCCCACTCACCTAACTAACCACAGCATTGCACTTACCCTGGGAACCCTACCCACCCACGGCACTGCAATTATCTTGGAAACCCCACCCACCTAACTAACCACCCACCCAAACATGGCATTGCAGTTATCCTGGGATCCCCACCCACCCATCCAACCATGGCACTGCAGTTATCCTGGAATCGCCACCCACCCAACTATGGCACTGCACTTACCCTGGGATCCCAACCCATTCACCCAACTATGGCATTGCAGTTATCCTGGGATCCCCACCTACCCATCCAACCATGGCACTGCAGTTATCCTGGGATTCCCCACCCACCCAACCATGGCACTGCAGTTATCCTGGGAACCCCACCCATCCAACCATGGCACTGCAGTTATCCTGGGACCCCCCCCCCCCCCCCCCAACCTGGCCCCCCGCGTTTCCCGGGGCCCCCCCCCCCCCCAACCAACCATGGCACTGCAGTTATCCTGGGATCCCCACCTAACCAACTATGGCACTGCACTTACTGTGGGAAGCCACTGACAAATATCTGTGCCGTGTTGATGCCCCTGGATATTCAGCTTACCCACATGCTGCAGGCACAGTTTATGCAAAGTCAGACAGTCTTTGGGGTGCGAGGGCTGAGGGTAGCTAGACTAGGACTGCATAATATCTGCCAGTAGCTGGTGAAAACTGCCTGAATGCTTTGTAGGGTAAGGTTTTGGCTCCCTGGTGTGACCAGGAAAGGCCTGTGGCATTAGCCCAGCACCTATGTTTGCTCTGTGAGAGGAGCACCTGAAAGGTTGTTGGCTAAATCTTTCTGGCATGACCTCAAAGCATATTACCATGCAAAGGCAGTGTTCTTGGCCCCAGCTTTCAGAGGAGGAACTGGGTGGCCCAGGGTGCTTAAGGTAAGCCATCTCAGTCACCTGGCAAGTCTGGCAGATGGGTGGTGTCCTGACTCACAGGCTGGTCCTTTACTACACTGCACTGGCAGGCCCCAGAGAAGGACGTGCACTTGCTGGAACATGCGAAGAAAGCTGCAGTTAGTGCGCCCAGCTGGCGCGGTACTATGTTCGTGACCTGTCTTCAGGTTGTGGGGTCGGGGGGAGCATACAGGCATAACTCCAGTCCTAGCACTGGGCTAGGATCAATTAGTAACTAGCATTTGTCCTTATTCGTGGAGCTTTATAATGTGCAGGCCAGATTAGCCTTAGAGTCGTCCAGCTGGGGCTCCAGCTACGAATAAAGGCCTATATTGTGAGTGCCTAACTTGAGTCACCGCAACCGGTGCTGGGTCTCAAACAGCTCATCACACTTCTGAGCATCTGGCCCTTTCAAGGGCTCCCAGGTTGGGCACCCAAAAGCTACCACTGCGCCAATTCATGAGCTAGTTGCTTGTTCAGCCCTAGCCCAGCTGGCAATCATTCGTCTGGAAGAGTAGCCGCCATTTGGGCTGCGTGGGAATGGGGGAGGTTTGAGGCCAGCGACTGGTGCGAGAGCAAGTGATTGAAAAGCCACAGAGGGGGTCCACACCAATTGTGGCGTAAGTGTATGTCTCCATTTTTGCTCATCCCCCCCCCCCCCCCCCCCCCGCACAACACCCCTTAGCCAGCATTCTGAGTGCAAAACACGTCCCCATCAAAGAACCTTTATTTGTTTTGAAGCTTCTTGAAGGACTTTTGAGGCCATCTGAGTGTCGGGCCACTGCCATCTGCAGCAAATGCCTTGCTGGGCTTTGGTGGTGGTGCTTTAAGCTGTGTGTTGAATTAGGCCTCTTAATGACAGTATTAAAAAGGCTAACTGGACGTCAGTTATCCAGCCCCTTCAAACTGCCAGTGTTAATAGCCAACCAGGAACATGGGGTCTATGGCATCTGCTTGGGAATGGTGGACTCCGCTGTGCTGATGGGCTGATGCTTTAATTGTTCACAGCCTGGAGGAAGGGGCAACGCCAGGCAGACTAGAGGTTTGGGTTTATCTTTCTTCTCTTATGGGGGCACAAGGACTTTCTGGCTCCCTAGTGCACCCTGCCAGAAAGGAGTGGGAGCCCTGCCCCCTGCTCCACTTGGGCACTTAGGCAAAGGCCAGGCATGATCTGGCTTTGAGTAATTTAGCATCACAATACCCTCCGTTAGTATTATCAGCCCCCAATAGAAAAATGGGGAAACTGGTGAAGCGAGGCAAAGTATCTTGACTGAGGTAATTCAGCATGTCAGTGGCAGAGTAGCCTATACAGCTGAAGAGTCCTGACTTGCCATCCTTTAATCTAGCCACCAAACACTGCGTCTCAATCTTAGTCTTTCTTACAGCTATACAGGGTAGCCCCTTTCTTCTCCAAAGGCACCTAAGCGATTACAAATCATGCAGACAATAATCAGCTTATTTGCCACTGAAATGCAGTGATGTCTGGGGTAGGACATGGAAGCAGTTTAGCAGTGCACTGCACCACTAGCAAACAGCAGAGAATAGAAACTGAAGCATCCCAGCACTGACTGAAACTGCAGCAGGGAGACGCAGCAGACTGGCTGCAAATCTGTGAGCAGGTGCAGTGAAAACCTTCAGTTCAGTAATGGTGAGAAAAATCTTTAGCACAATATGGCTCACTGGTGGCAGTTACATTTTTGTCTCTAAGTAAAGCTGTGAGCTGCTGGAGGCCTGAGGAGTGGGGCCTATATTGTGTGGGAATGTTTTCTGCTCAGATGGCCTGAGGGACAATTAAACCAGTGCTATTTCTGCCGTCATGAACCATCTGGCATTACAAGGAGCGCGAGGTGTGGTCCTGCCCCTAGTGCCAAGCACCCCTTAACCTTGCGGACTGTCAGATCTGGCCTCCAGCTCTGTAATGGGCTCCGCCAACCTCCTGTTCATAGCGCTGCTGAATGCTAGGGCCTGAGCGGAACACCTGGCTCCAGAGTTCAGCTGGGGCCTGAGAATGGAGCATGGACAGAAACAATGGTAGAGTGATTTCAGGAGGGATTAAGATTAAATGAGGTCTGAATATGCCCAGGGTGGTAGAAGCCTCGGTATCCCACAGTCCTGCCAGGTCTTTGTGTAGACTCCAGGCCTGCCTGCCTGCCAGGGTCGGTGTGATCACATTGCAAGTATGTAATATTGCTGCTGACCTGTCAGTTGGCCTTGGAGCTGAAGTTGCCAGGAGTTTCTCTGCCAGTGAGGCAAAGCTGCCCAATGAAACCCTGGAAAAAGGGGTGTCCCTTTGTTATTGGCCACGATGCTGCTGCTGCTAACCTGACTATATCTGCTGTCCTGCAGGAGGAGCAGTTCACCGAGCAACCACTCTGCAGTGGGGCAGACCTGCCCCAGTGTGCAACCTTGCCCGCAGACGAGGGCTGAGGAATCCTTGCAGCCCCATGGCCCAAGCACTGTGGGGCATTTAAATTAGGGTTAGGTCCTGATGTCCCAAGACTCCTGTCCTTGGATTTGGTTTGAATGGCTGTTAGCTCTCCAGTGTGTTAGCCTGTAACTAGCCCAGCTGATGAATGGCCAGAGTGCACTGCCCAGGCATTGGCCATGGAATCACAGTTCCATTCACCTCATTGGAAGTGCTGCTGGGAATATATAGGTAACACTAGATCATCTGGCAGGAAACAGCAAGCATGGGACTAGGAAAGATTTCAGAGACAATCTGCAGGCTGTAAATATTCATTTACCAGATCTGAGCTGTTGGAGCTTGTTTTGTAGCTATAACAACAATAATGATGGTGAATTAATACACACGTTAGCACCTTTCAGCCATAGACCTCAAGGCAGTTTACAAAGGCAGGCAGCTCTGATTAGCTCCATTTCACACCTGGGGACACCAAGGCATGGAGGAAAGAAGTGACTTGCTGAGTCAGTGGCAGGGCTGGCAATAGAAGCTAGGTCCCCTGTCTTGGGTTGCAATCCATGGTCCAATACCTTTAGTTATTCCTGGCCTGTATGGACACCCAATGCACCAATCCAATATGGCACGAGGATGTAGGGAGGTAGAACGTAATACTCCAAGCTGCAAGTAGATTGGGAACACCAGGTTTAACTTCCCAGGTGTGAAACGGGCCATTAATGACTGTGAGTGCTGAGTGCTTTGGCTTGAGATCTTCTATGGAAGATGTGCTAAATCTCAGCTTTCTCAGGACCCTTTGGATTTTGCCTCGTTTCTCTGGGGTGAGGTGATGGCCCAACATTTAACTTCAGAGGCAAAAGTGGCAGGAGAGTCTATGTTGTGGTAGAAGCATAGTGAGATCACCACGAAGTCTGGCTGTGAAGGATACCCAGAATATGCTCAATTCACAGCAGAGCTGAGATGTATGAGGGACTCATCTATCACAGGAGGGTCTCAGAGCCCTAGCAAGGCTGGGAATAATATAATGAACTTCCTCACCCTGGGCAGCAACAGGAACAAAGGGAGGGAGAAATGACTGAGGCTTTGAGACTAAGGTCCTGAGAAAGAGGCAGCACTGACCTCACTGCTGGGTTCCCCTCAGCTTAGGTCACAGCCAGAATGACACTGGAAATGTCATGGCCCATCATCAAACCAGCTAATAATTCAGCCTGGTTGGCACTTGTAGGTTGGGGAGGCTGAGGACTGTAAGAGCAGAGGTCACTGCATGGCAGGTTTGAGGTGCATTGGCAGAGCTCTGTGGGAAGCCAGCACTGGATAGTAGGGCAGGAGTGTAAGTGTGCAACGGCCTACCACCAGAGCAGCAGGGATAGTGCAGGGTAGGGCCGAGGTGCATTGGAAGTCTCCAAGAGCAGGACACATTTGGTGCATTGACAGAGCGGTGTGGTGTCTGTGGCTGGCAGAACTGCGAATCAGATGCAGATACTGAGCGAGCCCCACTGCAAACGCACAGCGTGCTGCCAGCCATCATTCTGTACCCAGCGGAGGGGCCCCACGGATACTGTAAAAGCTCTGCAGATGCTCAAACCTTTTGTGAGGCTTCCGCTCCCATATTTCTCCCTTGCATTCACCTCTCTAGTGGCTGCTGCTGCATTCAAGGATTAAGTTGGACATTTCATTAGCCCCCTTTGATACTTCCCCACCTAGCCGTTGGCGTAATCAGATGCAGGGCACAGCCCCTGCGGTCACTGAATGCTGTGCTGTAGGTTTCTCCATCACTTCCCTTTGTGTCCTCTAGGTTTGCACTGTTTGGTTGCCCGCCTGTCTCTACTCCTCCATCCACACCTGCCAGTTCTCGTGTAGGACATTTGTTTGGCAGACTGTACCACGAAGTGGACGAGTTATTCATTGACAGGTTGGGTATGAATTTGGAATGGATGGTCTGTTTCATGCTCTGATCACTGTGGAGTGCAATCATGAACTGCGATTCTCTCGCCATTCACAAAGTAGGTACCACACACCAATGTGAGCTGCCCCCCAATGTAAAGCTAAAGCCTGAAGCCTCAAAGCTTTTAAAGCTTCAAACATTTTTCGCAAGGAATCATTCTGCAACAGGGCGGATGTTGCCTCACGCCAGGCTCCCGTAGCTGACCTAGGGCTCAGCCCCAATGGGATGCCCATTTAAAGTGACGGGACACTATTAATAATCTCTCCCTCTGCTTGGGAGCTGAGCAATGCAGCCAGCCTCTTCCAAAATGTACAAATGAGAATCATATTTAATTAAATTCCTCCAGAGGCCTAGATATTGGGATAAACTGAATGGGGGAGAGGTCTGAAACTTCTTTGATAAAGCTTTGTTTTCAAAGCTTATCTTAAAACATATCTTTTCCCCTTGTCTCTGGGCCACTTAATTTCTCTCTCCCTCGGTGGTTGCCCTTCTGACTCGATGCTTTAATTTATTCACCATACAATGTCTTTACACCCCTGCTTGCTGTAATTCACACCATATTCTCTACACAGTATTCCACTCTGCTGAGTGTTTTGGGACTTTGCTTGTATGAGAGGCACCCAAGTAAAGCTGCAGAAATCCCAGCTCTGTCCCTCACAGGGCACTCTGACTAGAGCCTCAGCACACAGAGAAAAGGGGACAAGATTTGGCTATATGGGTCAACAGCCACAGCTGCAAAAGCCTTCCAGTTCTGGTGTCTGGTGCGCACCCACACCTGCTATGGGAATGCATAGAGGGACCATCCCTTGAGGAAGCACACACCTTCTGTAGCACCGACTGGCTCTTCAATACCCCTTCTTCTTTAAAATAACCCAGTTATATCCAGTGAAAATGGAGACTCTTTGCTAGAACCGAGCACCAGGGAATGATGCTATTGTATAAATAGGCTTGGAAGAATTCGTTGTTTTATCGGTAGATGTCAGTAAACGTCAATTTCACTGGACACATACAAAACGAAGAAACAAGTATTTCCATTGATGATGATGCTCTAAATTTACAGATAGGCAAAGTAAGAAAAAGGCAGCTTGAGAACTTAGAGTGAAACTCCAATGATTTAGGCTTTTGAATAAGGCTTGTTACAAATGGACTAGCAAATGGACGGTTAAAAAGAGGAGGGGATTTGTTGATTTAAGGCTATTTATTTAGTATATTTTGACATGTGATTGTGACAATTTGTGTTTTAATGCTTACAAAGCTTTAGCTTTTCAAATTGCAGTAGTGACTGACATTAAATAATTGCCTGACTGCAATTGAAAATTTAAATGACTAAAAATAACAAAACGTTGTCAAACTCTGTAATTTTGTGCAACTGTAAAAATTTAAAAATTGATAAAGATCTAAAAAAAGGCTTAAAATAATCAATATCATCTGTCAAAATTATAAAAGAATAAAATTTGAATTCTGCCAAGCCTATCTATGAACCATTAGGTGCCCAGATACTCGTGGTGACAGGCACATCAGAGAGAAATGCCTAAGTTAAATAGCTAGAAAACAGCTAGCATCGCCCCCACTCCACTGCTGCCACTTCCCAAACTACCCTGCTCACATGCCTCCCGCTCCTGGCACCAGCATTTGGATCTTCCAGCCAAGATCTTCTGCCTGTTTGGAAGCCAAAGGCCCACGGAATGCCTGACCGCTTGAGAGAGAGTTTGGCTACCAGCTGTCAGAGATGATAAATTCCACGAGAGCCATCACCAGCATGGGGCTTTGGAAACCTGAAAGAATGTCAAGGAGTTCCCTGCTGTAGTGGGCATAGGTGGATGTGTTGGCTAACAGATTCCTTCTGATGAACAGAGGTGGCCTAGGCGTACAGGTACCAGAGTATGGGGTAGGTGGCGCAGCCTTTCCATCCCAGCCCTAGTGCCAACTTCTGTCCTCCTCGCACCACTGAAGCCAATGAGAGGTTGTGTGGATGTAACAGTGCAGAGCTCAGCTCAGGGAACCTCCCCATCCTCAGTCTGATTGCAGCAGTCCAGCTGGAGGAAGTCCATTCTCTGTCTGACAGCAGCAGGGATGCCATTAGTCAGAACCCCGGGAACCTGCTCTCTGCGTCTGACTCTGATCCCACGTACAGCCATGCAAATCAGGAGTCATTCTGCTGAAGATAGGGGAGTTATGGGAGAATGAGGCCAGAGTGAGAGCAGCATCAAGCCCCCTGTCTGACAGTGGATTCAACCAACTCCATTACTCACAGCTGCAGAGGAAGAGCCCTCTCCCTGCCTAACACCCGTGGAGTAATTAAATCACAGGTCTCCTTCCACCTGTTGGTCTCAGGGAAACCACAGGCTAGCATTCCAGGGAATTGCCCAGCTGGGATACATTTCAGAGCAATGGAACCTAACCCTGATAGTTAAAACCAAAGACTGGGGAATCTGAGTCTTGCCTTTGTCAATTAGCATAGGGGAGAAGCCCAGAGAGGCTATTCTGCTGGCCAGGGAACCGGCTGAGTCACAGGCTGTTTACTGGTATATAGACTCAGCAGATCTGAAATCCAGATACTGACTAGCTTCCCCAGAACTAAACGGAAAAGGGTGTAGAGCACTTTGAACCTTGGGCTGTCCATAGGGAAAGGCCTTAGCCTAACTGGTGATAATTTACTCTTTATGTAAAAGGGAACACCCACACTTCGGGCTGAATTCCGGCTGGACTTATCCCCTGGCAACCCCGTTCACATCAGAGGTGTGACTGAGGGCAAAAGTCACAGCAGAATTTGTTCTTTGCTCTCTGCTGAGCCAACAGCCTTTCCCCAGTGCAACTGGGCTCTGGCTCACACTAGGAGCTGTGTGGATGGAAGCCCCAGTTTTTTCTTTCTGAGACCACTAGAACCTGCCTTCATGGGAGAGTCAGATGAGGAGAGGAAGAAAAATAAAACTCAATCAGATACAGAACTGGACAGATCAAGAAGTCAAGATTTTGCATTCCAACTATCTATAGGAAATAGGGAGTTTTTTTTTATTTCAACTTTTTTCATAAAAATCCATAATTATTTAAATCAAAGTTACAGAGGAAAGTTCGTAACTTTTTATTGATTTATTTTATTTTTTTGTTTTCCTTTTTTTGTTTTCCCCTCTCATCATTAGCTCTGACACCGACGTCCGTCAGACTACTTCCTTACAAACATGGGAGTCCTGGAGACATCAGCAGAATGTTCTCCTGGTATAAAGAGGTGGAAGAGGTGGTGGTGCGGAGAGGTGGGATTAGAACGAGAGGGCAGGGGTGGTTCAGAGGAGGAGAGAGGTCGGTATGTTTGTAGCAACCTTCTTCTTTTGTTTTGTTTTTAAAAAAAACTTTATTATTTGCAAATTGCTTCGGGTTAGATCATTTTCATGTTGAACTTGCGCGGCGCATCAGCAGAGCTGATGCCGGCGTCAGACTTGCGTGGCACATACTCGATCTCGATGTTGTGCTTTGTGTTGCCTTTCCCCCGGCTCCACAGGAAGAGAAGCACCAGACAGAATAGCACCACGCCAAGGAAGGAGATGAATCCCATGGTGGTGGCAATGATCAGAGTCTTGATGTCGAAGGGGAAAGGCACGGTGGCACGTGTGCTGTTGGCATCGCTCTCGTTGGGTTGGTTGGAGATGAAAGCAAAGGTCTTGTTGGGCTGGTGGGGCCAATCTGGGGAGTAGCTCCGCACGTGAAGGTGCGCCAGCATGGTGTCATTGCCACCCGCATTGCTGGCGATGCATAGGTAGGTGCCATTGTCCTGGATCTGGGCATAGCGCACCTCCAGAGTGCCGTCGGGAAAGACGGTGAGCCGCCCGTTGGTTTTAGTAGAGATGAGGTGCTTTCTGGGAGAGAGCCATATGATTGTGGGGGGCGGATCCCCATCTGCCCGGCAGACAAAATGTACCGTATGGCCCTCATCCACAAAGATCTGCTGCGGCTTGCGGTCCCGTATGCGTGCCCGGCGGCAGGTGAAATAGTTGGGCAGGAGCACGTCGGGGAAGTCCTTGAACTCCTTCCCCTGGACGAACTCAGGGGTGGAGCAGGTGGGCTGCTGCTTGTTGAAATTCAACCTCCAGCGGCGTCGGAAAACCCAAAGCAGCCGGCAGTCGCAGGCCAAAGGATTATTATCCAAAATGAGCGTCTCCAGGTTCCCCACCGAATGGAAGGCTGATTCCTCCAGCGTGGTCAGCAGGTTCCCGGAGACGTTCAAGATGCGCAAGTAGTTGAGGCCTCTGAAGGCGTAGGGCTCCACAGTGGTCAGCTGCCCACCCACCAGCTGGATCTCCTGCAGCCGGAGCAGGTCGTGCAGCATGGAGCCCTCAATGGTGAGGATGGGGTTGTAGGACAGGTTCAGGAACTTGAGATAAACTAAGTGCCTGACAGAGACGTAAGGGATGGAAGTCAGATTGCAGTGGGTGATGGACAAGGACGTCAGGTTCAGTCCATAGAGGCAGTTGGACGTCATGGTATCCAGATAGGGCCAGTGGGAGATCTCAAGGACCTTAAGCCTGTAGAGCCTCCTAAATGAGTAATCCCTGATAGCGTTGATGTTCAGGTGGCGCAGCCTCAGCACAATCAAGCCATGCAAGTGAGACAGTGCCTCCGTGGGAATAGAGGTCAAGTTGCATTTCTCCAGGGTCAGCTGCTCCAAGCTGTTGAGGCCACTAAAGGCCCGGCTGGAGATATAGACCAGGTCATTGTCCCCAACCTCCAAAGACTTCAGGTTGTACAAGTCCTGGAACATGTAGTCTAGGAGGATCACAATTTTGTTCTCACTAATGTCTAGCTTGGTAAGATTGCTCAGTCCGGTAAACACACCCAAGGGGATGAGCTTGAGTCGGTTACTCCTGAGACCCAGAGTCCTGAGGTTGAAGAGGTTGTTGAAAGCCCCAGGCTCAATGGCACTGATAATGTTCTCGTTTAACTCCAGCTCCTCCAAGTGAGGGTAGTTGGCAAATTCATCCTGGTTGAGAGTCTTGATTCGGTTCTTACCCAAGTCCAGGAGCCGGGTCTCAGTCGGGATCCCCTCAGGGACGGCAATGAATCGCTTTCGATGGCACAGCACCGAACGCTCCTGGGCAGAGCACTCGCAGCGGGGCGGGCAGCCCGTGGCAGAGCCGGAGAGGACGGATCCCAGCATCAGAAGGAGGATAGGCTGCCAGCAGGCCAGAATTGGGCTATGCATGCTCACCTCCCCAGCTATCATCCTATCTCTCACCTGCAAGTGACACAAAAACAAAGAGGAGGGGGAAAGAACAGCAGAGGTTAGCAAACAAAGGCCAGTGGAATGGCAAAGGTCACTTCTGTTCGAGTCAGTGTCAAGGTTCATTGACTTAGCAGTGCCGATATTAACTAAAGGGGAAATATCAGGTCAATATTAGACGTGTCTGCTCAATACATCCCTGTTATTTCAATATACATCGTAGTCGCGGTGACACTATCATTTTCAGTGTCACACATGCAGCCAGACACACCTGTGCTGCAGAGAACGTAGGAAAGCACATTTAAGAGGGCAGAACACACACACTTGAAGGGCTGCAGGGAGAGCTGGCATGGGAGCAGCATTTCACTGGCTGGGGTAGTGTCAGTCCCATACTATCCAGCCAGAGGTCCAGCCACTTAGTAGTTGTCTTTGGACTTCCTCTCCCCGCCCATCATTTTTCCTCCCCTCCTTGCTCAGTTTTAGTACTTGCCCTAGCAGCCGTGACCAATTTCACACCCTGGAAGGGTGAGACAGTGGCCATCAGGGGATCTATGTAGCAGATCTGGCATGTTTTGCTTCCAGGCCTACAGACTCACCATGCATTTACTAGCTATGCACCTGCCAGGACCTGCATTTCCCCACAGACCAACAACTGCCCCCGAACCTGGATTCTTCCTTATGTCATCTCAGCATCCTCCAGGGACTCCCTTCCCTGTAGATAGATTATCAAATTGTGGCCACAATAGTTACCAACTAGGCAGTTGTGAATGTGGTTCAGTCATTACAGTGGGTTTGAATAGTGTGCTCCATGTGTCTGAATTCACAGGGTCTCTGGGCAGGGAATTCTCTTTCACCCTGATCTTTTGGTATCCACGTGGACTGGCAAAGGAGGTCAACACTTCTGTCCCCAGGGCTGGCAATAGGTTGGGGTAACAAACAATAATTAGTCCAGCTTCCTGTCACTAAGCTGGCCTGATGAGGGCAGGGGATGCCCATTATTGTGGTGGCAGTGTCAGCTGTGCTGGGTGCTGCATGGAGACACAGTAAAAGCCAATGGCTGTCCCAAAGAACTTACAATCTAAAGCAGATAGACAAATGGCTGGAGGGGAAAGAGAGAGCGTAAGTGACTTGACCAAGGTCACGCAGCAAGTCAGTGGCTGAGCGAAGACCAGAACCCAGGTCTCCTGCTCAGTGCCTTCACCGGTGGGCCACGCTGCCGCTCAAACTGGGGCTCTTGTAAACAGGCATGGTGGGGCCAGTAAAACGGTTATGGTATATGACTGCGAGCTATGACAAAGCCTGAAAGCTGATAATATTTTTCACGGCAGAGCGATCTGACAAAAAACCACCCACGTTGAAAAAGCGTCTATTATTTAGGCATTAACTGGCTGAAACCTGTCTCTGTCCCAACCCCCGACCTGATTGGCGCCCTGAAACCCCTGGCCTGAAAGGCCTCTATGTTAACGGCTTGTTTTGCAGTCTGCTCACAGCCAGCCAGGAGAACAGTCTCCACTAATGAAGTCAGAGTTCGGAGGTGAGGTGCATACAAAAAGGAGGGAGCCTGCACTTCGGCCAGCAGCACCCTAATGAAGTGCTGAAGAACCAGGAAGCATGATCCTGCCCGCTGACACAGCCTTCTGGCAGGAGCACAGGACCCACCCCCCATCCCACTGTCTGCTGGGAAGAAAGCGAGAGGCAGGGACTTGGTGCAGATGGTGCCTGAGGAAGAAGTGGAGCCATGGTACTGATGCCTTCATTCATTTACTTGTCCAAGCCAGTCCTGGGTGAAATCATCCCCCAGCTTTTGATGACTGACTGGGGAATGTTTTACGCATGCACACACACATCCTACTTTAAGCTCTCAAAATGAGTCAGCTCCCTTTAGATGGAACTTGAATACAAAAACCGCCTTTTGAATGCAGAGGCGCTGGAATGCAGAATTCAGACCAGACTAGAGACACAGGGAAACCCCAGTCAGTGGAGCAGCCGAAGTTGTGTCGAGGCCCAGAGAATGGCAGCACGGAAAGGAACAGGTTCCACTTAGAGCAGAAAGCAATATCTTCTTCTGGGCTGGATTCTCCTCTACCCCATGGACACCAGTGGAATTACTCCTGACTACTTCTGCCTCTGCCACTGACTCTCTCTGCGTCCTGAGGCAAGTCACTTAACCCCTCCTGTGCCTTAGTTCCCCATCGGCAAAAAGGCAATAATGATATTTACCCAGCTTTGCAATGTGTTCTGCGATCATGGGTAAAAGGCACATTGTACTTACAAACTAGCATTAAGCGTTTAAAAACAAAGGCAGGGATTTTGGGGACCTGGGCACCTAGATCCATTATGCTGCCTGGAAGATTCCTGTCTGTGCCTCAATACCTTTTCTCTTTGTCACCACGTCTGGACTGGGGGCGAGGGGGTGTGTCAAGTAAGCACAATATGGCTCTCAGCATCCATTGTTGCCTCTGGAATCCAAAGTGAAAATACTGACGTCTCTTTTTTCCCTGTTGCTTTTAATTGCATCAGATTACAGAGGTCCGGGAAAAAACCACTGACCTCTGGATGGAGTATTTACATGCAAAAGCAAGCCCTTGGGTGAAAACAGAGGTGCAAAAGAGGGGCTCAGAATTTCCATCCCCAAACTGGCAGCAGAATTGGCAAATGAAACACCAAGGCAGTGTAAACAGAACCTACTCTATAGGCATGAGATCCAGGAATATCCTGTGAGCACCACTGCTAGGGCCTCCTCGCTAACAACAACTGCCTTAATCTTAGACCTTTTCCTTTACTCGGCTTCATTCACTAGGGAAAGGGTGAGAAAATTAACCGGATTTCTACACTGAAGCAAAAAGGGTCCACGAGAGAGGAATTTCAGGTAGATTTCCTGGCCAATGTGGTATGGGCCCTGGGTAAAGTCTTTGATGAGAGACAGAAGTGGTACTGATTTCTGGGCCTGCAAGGAACGCAATGGGACAAAACCATAGGATGCAATTCAATCTGAAGTGGGTTTTGCTACAATCCTGGCCTTCCTCCTGGAGCCAGCCCTTACATAGCTTTGGCTGGGGATGTGATGCCAGTGTTGAACACTGAAACACCATCAGCATGACAACACAACACCAGAACTACCAAGGATCCTGAAACATGACAGGTCAGAGCTTTCCAAGGATGGCCTTTGCTGGTGTTAACTACTTTGTCCCTAGGACAGGGGAGGGCAAACTATGGCCCATCAGGGCTTTCAATCTGGTCCACGGTATTGCCAGCCCCATGGTGCAGTGGGGCTAAGGCAGGGTCCCTGCTTGCCCTGGCCCCGCGACACTCTTGGAAGCGGCCTGAACCACATCCCTGTGACCCCTCGGAGTGGGGAGGGGGGAGGAAGAGGGCTCAATGCACTGCCCTCGCCTGCAGGTACCACCCCCCCAGCTCCCACTGGCTGGGAACAGGGAACTGTGGCCAGTGGGAGCTTTGGGAGTGGTATCTGCAGGCGAGGGCAGCGTGCGGTGGAGCCGCCTGCCCTACTTCACCTGCAGGAGCCACTGCTGGACATGCTGGCCACTTCCGGGAGCTACTCGAGGTAAGTGGTGCCAGGCCGGAGTCCATACCCCAAACCCCTCCTGCACCCCAATGCCCTGCCCTGCACCCCTTTCTGTACCACTCCTGCACACCAACCCCTTGCCCTGAGCCCCTTCTTGCACACTGCACCTCCTCCCACACCGCAAGCCCCGTCCCAGCCCTGCATACAATTTCCCCACCCAGATGTGGCCCTTAGGCCAAAATATTTGCCCACCCCTGCCCTGGGATCTGATCTCAAGTGATTTCAGATGGAATGACATAAATGACCCTGTCCCAAACACACACACACCTCCTTCCCCTAAGCAATCCCCAGCTTCCTCATCAATCATTCAAATGGCGCTATCCTTATGTCCTAATGTAGATGAGTTGATCACTTCTCTAGTAGCCATCTCAACCATTTGCACTCCAGAAAGTTGTTCCTTGTTTGCACCCCAAGGCAACACTATCTTTAAGGGGGACAGACCATGCTGGGATTTGGGGCATACTGAACCCTAGTTTTCTTCTGAAAAGAAGAATGCAGAAACTCTTCCGCTGACAGGTTAGCAGGAGACACACCCAAAATCCACCACCCCCTGCAAGGACTGTGTAGAGTCGAGTGGCTCTTCCCTCCTCATCCCCAGCCCTCCCTGCTCTGGAATGGAAGAGGCAATTTGAAAGTTAAATGAATGAAAGGAGCTGAGCTAGTGAAAAACTTGGCCCGGGGAGACACTGAGCACTATATAAAGTTATTCCGGGGGAGTTATGGCTTTGCAAAGGCAGCTTGTACCTTCAAACCCTAAACAATCCCATCCCCTTGTCAGTGGGATGCTGAAGCTGCATGTCACATTGCTTCTGGTGTATTTATTTTTTATGTTGCTCAAGCTGTTATGAAGGCTCAAATCACATTAATATCGTACATTATATGTACAACTACCCCTGGCTCTGTTTATATCCATTGTTACATAGACACTCTGCATTGCCTTCACTAATGCTATTTATGGCTATCACTGAATATACTCCACACATTACTTTCACCGGTTCAGTTTATATCCAGCATTATATATATCCTGTGCATTACTTTGCCTCGCACTATTTATGGCTCTTGGATATACTCTGCGCATTAGTTTCATTGCTTCTGTTTATATCCATCATTTTATATAGATAGATGTCCCATGTATAACTTACTTTCCTTCCTTCCAAAAAAGATTTGAACATTTTTTGCAAAATGCAAGGATGAAAAGTGATGTGCAATCCATAAATGTATCAGTCTTCACCATCTCATAAACCAGAACAGTAATGTCGTAGCCCAATTCAAACTGGGGTATTAATTACAGTCTGCTCGACAGAATTCCTCCCACAGTTTCAATTTGAAACAGCATTCTTCACCTCTTGTCCTAGATTGCTGTGCAGAGTTGCTGGGTGCTGTTGAACAGCTGATGTGTTCCACCCCAGAGGTGGCTGCATTTCAGGGGTGTGCAAAGTGATTCCTGTGTGTACATAATTTGTGAACAGCTTCGCAATCATTCCTAACAGGTTGATCTAACGCTCACTGAGATCAGTGGAAAGGTTTCCATTGGCTTCACTGAGAACTGGATCAGGTCACAAATTGCTAAATGAATGTAGGATATTTATTATTAATCATCCTTCACGGCATATCATCAATATTGTCAGCTATCCTGGTCACTGTTATAAATACTGGCCATGCTAGTTTCACTGGCACAGTATTTGATATCCCAGAGATGAGACCTGAATCTATCCTGAAGGATGTAATTGGCTTCGGAGGCTGGGACAATACCAGAGACGTGAAGGTCTCAGCCAAGGAGTCTTCTACCTCTGCCAACTGATGGTCAGACACTGGGCTGGACATAACCAATTAGCAGAGTCCTTGGTAATCGCACTTGTGTGTTTGCCCAGCATATTCCTATAATCAAGACAAACTGGGACCCTTGTTGAGCAAGCGGGCAGCAAGGGTATCCAGGGAGCCAAAAGGAGACACGTCCAGACCATGAGTGGCTATCTCCCCAGGGCTCTTCCCATATGGGTGGGAGCCAGAGCAGGTCTTCCACCCAGAGCCCATTCCAAGGAAGCTAAACAAGCTGTTTTCATGCTTGTGCAATATCCATCAGATGGTAGTTGCAAAATAAATAGCACTTTTCAGAGTAAACGTTGCACCTTTGAAACCATATCTTCCAGGAAGATGTAGAAATCCCAGCTAATGTGCTGCGACTCTGCTGGAAATGGGGCAGCAGGAACCACTCTAAACCCTTTGTTGCACCACATTACATACAGCAAAAGGAACATTTTGCAGTGCCGTTGCTCAGAACACATGCTTTCAAAATGCATGCGCTTTCTCTTTAACCGTCATCTCTGTTAATCTCTCTTGGAATCCAATTCCCTGTACTCATAATCTTGCTGAGAAAGACATAAAAAAGCAAAATATTACATGCAAAACAAAACACAGTGGAAAGGATCTAATTGCACTGAGATTGGAAAGACTTCACCTCATTATGCTGAAAAACTGCCTGCCTTATTTGGATATGTTCTTAGCTGAAATTTCCATGCTCGTCACCTTTCTGGGCAACTGCTACTACTGGCTTCAGACAGGTGCAGGAATGGGTGGGGTAGTTGTGGTATCTTTCCTAGCTCTCTTGATATTACAGTCTGAGCTTCCCCAAGAATTTCTCTAACAGGTGCCAAGTTCTTCCCTGGTGTATCTCCACCAGCGTCAATGGAATCATGCCTGGGGTGAATTTGGCCTTGTATTTTCATCATGATTTGCAACAGCTTTGATATGGCAAACAACTTTGGCAACAACCTTGGTTTTGGCGTGTGACACTGCCTATTGTTCCACTCCTAGACACAACAGAGCTTTGTCAATACACTTAGTTCAGACTTCCAACCTGGCCACTATTCTCTAGCCTGTGACCTGTACAAAGGCACAGATCCTGCAGCGCACCTCAGTAGTGACCTTCCACAAACTCCACCATTCAACCATCCCAGGCTCCTTCCAAGCAGAGATCCACTGGAGCTGAATTACACCAGCTGAGGATCTGGCCCTATGCCCCACACGGTGACAAGGGGATAATTTGCCCGGTTAGGCTGAAATACACCTGGCATTGTGGAATTATTATACGTTCTTTGCCCGAGCTTTCTAGTAATTGCAGAGAATACAAAATGGCCATGAAAAACAACAGCAGCCAAATAAGCCTTCAGTGGTAGAATTTAAGGCTCTGGTGGCCAGGAGTTAAAAAGATGAGCAAACATGATAAATGAACAAAGCAAAATCTGCATATTATTACAGACTACACAAATCTACTTGCATAGAATTAAAGTATAGACACCTCACATAGTATTAGTTCTGGGTTAAATTGAAATCCATGATAAATACAAGCCCCGACAAAAACATCCGTAATGCTAATAGCTGAAGCCACATAAAAGGCCCAGGATAAAGACAACGAATAAACTGAAAAATACAGAGTTGAAGATGAGTTTTAGATCACTTCTGTTTCCCATTTACCTTTGGACATTTCAGAGCAAAACACTTCTGTTCCATGGCTGAGCTGGTGATAGAAACCCCCTTCTAAAAATTAACATTTTTGCATGATTTGATGCTGACCACTTAGACCAGATCATGCAGCAGTCACTGGAGTCCCCCAGTATCATCCCCTGTGCTGGAATTCCTTGGCATTGATGAACGATCTCACACCTGAGACACAGCTGCTGATTTGCCAATCCCTGTTCTATTGCAAAGGCTGCCATATTAGGGGCATTTAAATCAGTGGGTGTCTTTCCATTGACTCCAAGGCTTTGGACTAGGTTCAGACATAGGGATGTGTCTCATCATGAAGAGATGTCTGTTTCACCATGCCTGCATCTGATCCATGTATACCCTGGTGAGAAGGAACTGAGCAGGATGACCCATCTGGGGGTTTGCAGTAGGCTCTCCGCAGTCATGTGATCAGCTCTGATATTTTCATTAAATGGAAGATTTTTGAAAGAGGAAAAACTGAAATCACCAGAATAATGGGGATGCTGGATGTGGCCATGAGAGGGCTGTGGTGCTAGGGATGTTGGAAGGGGAAAGGGGCAAAGATCTGGCAGAGTTTGGAGCACTCTTGAATTTGCTCAATGAGGGAAAGTGAAATCTAACAAATGTACCCTCTGATCTGGAACATTCCTGCTTCCCTGCACCTAGTGAGTGACTTACACCAGTGCCCAAAGGGTGCAAAATGCCCCATGGTAAAGATCCTCACAGGGGTGGATGAATGCAGAGCAACAGAGAATCAGGATCCAACCACTTTGACCTCACACTGGTGCAAATCTGAGGTGACTCCACTGAAGTCACTGGGACCCACAGGTGTAAAACCAGTGTGAGTGACTGGAGAATCGCCCCCAGGCAGATAACTGTCCAGGGACATGGCTCTGCCCTGATGGGTGACATGTGACCCTGCCCATAACTTGGCCCTGGAAGATCCATTCCTCCCAAGGGATGCGTCCTGGATCAGCAGGGGTGAGCGGTTGGGTTTGCTTGGCAGGTGGGGTTAATCTAGCAGTAGGTGTTTAACATGTTGCCCTTTCTTGGGAAGGGGCTAGAGCACCTCCAAGGAAGGAGTCCGGTCCAGGTATCTAGATGGGGATTTCTTCATGGTTTGGACTGGTTTCTTTTTTCCTCCCTTTCCCTCACTGCAGGCCTAGAGAGAGGCCTTTGCTGTGTCTTGTGTAATTGCTCTGTGAGGGTAGGTCTACACAGACCCTGGCAGCAAGTCTCAGAGCCCGAGTTGAAGGATTTGGGCTTGCACGACGGTGCTAAAAACAGCTGTGTAGATGTTGTGGTTCAGGCTGGTGTTCAGGATTTGATACCCACCCCTATCCTTTGGCTTCAGAGCCTGAGTTCCAGCCTGAGCCCAGACATCTACACGGCTAGGTGCAGCAAAATGTCTGAGAGCCCCAATCTGATGCTTGCTGCTGCGGTTGCCACGTGCTGTGTAGATGTAGCTTGAAAGGCCTAATAACGGTGCTGCCCAGGGAGAGGGAAAGTGGCACCTCGCATCATCACTTACACCTGTGCAAAGTGGGAATAAAATACCACCCTGCTTCTGATCTGGTTGTGTCTGGTACAGTTTCCCCAGGTGTAACTGACAATGAGGCACTAAGTGGCAGTGAAGCAGGCACACAGCCACCAGTGTATGATTGCATGGGAGGAAAAAACCTGGCCAGTTATGCTGAGACGTTGTGCACATTTTTATATCAGCACTATTATGTCAGCATGACATCACTTTCTGGGCACATAATGCGTCCTTCACCATTATCTGTGTCAGTATTTTAATCAGGGCTGATTTCAAACCCATTTGGCCATCCTGGGTCCACAGGTCAAGCATGAATGGTATAGGGGTTATATTAAGCACAGGAGAAAAGGAGCCAAGAGAAAATTCCTACCTCTACCTCTCTATATCAAAGATGAAGGGGCAGCTACTTAGCTGGGTGTAAATCAGTGTGGTTAGACAGATGCCAATGCAGCTACACTGATTTACACCAGCTGAGGAGCTGGGCCAAAGGGAAAAATGGGAGAAGATGGGGGGTGAGGGGGAGAGAAAAACAGGGTAGAAGTGGATTGGAAAGGGAAGAAATTTGGAAAAAGTTGCAGAGAGGGAGAAAAATGCAAATGAAAAATTAAGTACAATGGGCCTGTTCCTCTGCCAGCATAAATCTGTATAGCTCTACTTGGGCCATACCTGTAGCATCAATAATTCCCCACTAGTGCCAGCCTAGAGATATTTTTGGGGCTGGGTGGGGTGAGGAAGTGGTGGCTCTAATTCTGAGCTGGCATTTACACTGTTGTCAACCAGGAGTAATGGAATTGAAGTCAACGGGATGGTCTCCATAATGAAAGTGTTACCGAAACGTCAGGTCCGCCTAGCTGAGAGCCAATGACAGCCAGACAGGGATAAGGAAAGGTTGCTTTATTCTGCAGAAGAAAGGAGAGTTTTGTATCTTGATACAAAGACTCTACTTCATACAAAAAACAAGAATTTTTTATACACACACACACACAGGCTTCGGTCGTGTTAGCATTTGATTGGTGGTTAGCAAACCTTGCACTTCTGCAACCTGCCCAGCAAAAACTGGCTTAGGACCAGCTTTAACTGCCTCAAGACCGATAAGGGAAGACAGTTCAAAAGTTCAGGCTACTATGTCTGTGAGATGTCCAATTTCCCCTAATGGTTGCCAGCTGTTATAAGGCTACTAACTGTTCGGGGGTCGCTGCTGACTGTTACAAAAGCACAGATGACCCTGTAGCTAAAGAAGTAAACACGATATAACAAAAATAAACCAACTGAAATCACCCTTAGGAAAAAAGGAAACAGAAAGCTTTAAAACACCGGGGAAACACAGTTTGTGCACTCAGATTTGTTTCACAAACCCAGTGTGCAAGGTTCATAACTCCCCAGGCTCCCTGGAGTTTTGCCCATCCCTGTTTATGAGAATCCCGTTCTGTGATGTAGTCATTTTTTTTCTGCAGAAGAAATCACCATGTTACTCTATGTACCAGCCATACACCGTATTGTTACCGCTTGTCGTGATCAGAATCCTGGAGCCAGGAGCTTGGCCTTCTCTAGGCAGGGAGGAACCTGGAGTGGGGTTTTAGATAAGCTGACAGAGCAAGATTATTTAAAAAAAAAATAAAAGAAGAAAAAAGAAAGAAACAACAAATTTCTGAGTCAGCTAATAAAAACATCTGGTAATCATAAATTATAGCGTGTGCGACGTTCACCCTTGAGCCAGATGCCCATGAGAGACTCTCCAAGCATCTCCAGTGACTTTGGGAAACATTTTCTGAGCTAGAAAATAATTCGTCAAAGTCACTGGGATTTGCTAGGGCACAGCTGGACAAGTCCTACAGCTCGCAGGGGTGGCTTGGTTGATCCCACTTCTTTGAGAGGGTGGAGGTCTGAAACTTGGCACTAATATACAGTGAACAGATCCCACTGTGCCAGGACTGTGAATCTTGACACTAGTGCACAGAGTCCTGACCTGGGCCCAAGGCTGTGGGACTAACCAAGGTCTCTGGATTTTTGGTTTATAAACAAACAAGGATCTCAGCTTCAGCCCTCTCGCCTCCTCCCAGCTGCACCAACTAAATCAAATTTTATTGAACTTGACTATGTTTTAGAGCTAAAGATTCCAGATTTACAAATAAATATTTAACAACATTTCCTGCTGGTAAGAGAGTCGCTTCGCGAGACCCCGGGCTTGGCGCTAAGTGTTCCTGTAGCTAACTGCAAAGCAGCAAAACAAAGGGAAAAGCTTTAATTTGGCAAACACGTCTGTATCTGTTTCCTTCTCTCTCCATCATTTGTTTGCTCACTCTCTCTCTCTCCCGCCTCCGCCTCCTTTTCCATCCAATAGATATATGTAGCCAGCTGACAGCTGAAAACAGGCAGCTAGCCCAAAAGGTGTGTTTGGAGTCAGTTAATTGAAGCAGGTGAAGACCACACTGCACCCGACTCCAGACAGAGTAGGCTAAATGTTCCATTTAGGCTGCAGAAAGCCAGTGCTCTACAAACTGAAGCCTTTCAGCAAATTCCCAGCTCCTACCAGCCTGCTCTTCCTCTGCTGACCACTTCTACTCCAACACCCATCCTCTGGTGTTCCAAAGTCCATACGGCATTTACCCCTGCTGCTCTACTAGCCAGCATTCAACAGAATACAGCCGCCCAGGAGAGCCTCCATTGTTCACCCATCTCGCCTTTATATCATCCCATCTTTCTTCCCCCTAGTCTCCCTGCCCTTCGCTTTCAGCACCTCCCTCCATTATAACCTGGCATCTAACAGTCTCTCACATAAAAGGAAAATGTAAATAAATTCTAACCTAAAACCCAGAACTTCTCAGCACTGTCTCAATATTGGCAGAGAGACAGGTCCATACCATGGAAAGATCTGGTGAGAAGAAGGAGCGTCTTGTGGCTAAGGCACTTGACGGGGCTCAGGAGACAGGGTTTCTATTTCCAGCTCTGCCGGTGATCTTGGTTAGGTCATTTCCCCTCCTGTGCCTCAGTTTCCCCTCCCATCTTTTGTCCGTCTTGTCTACTAGACTGTGAGCCTCTCTGGGGCACAGACGGTCTCTGCCTTTGTGTTTGTACAGTGACTAGCGCAAGGGCCCTGGTCTCATTTGAAGTTTGTAGGTGCTACTATAATTCAAACAATAAGTGTCAGTAGCTCAATGTGTAGTAGCAGTCAAAACCCAAATAAAATCTTTAATGAATGGGATGGCAAATGGAACACATTATAGAAATCAATGGGAATCCAATCAGTATGTTGAGTTCTGATTAGCTCGAATAAAAAAAGAGAGAGAGATTTAGAAAACAGCAATACAAAATAATTCAGAGGCATGAAACGGTTCTGCACAAAAAGCTCAGGAGTTTTTATTTTAGAAAGGAGATAAATAAGAGGGAACACAACAAAGATACACAAAATAATGAATGGTGCAAAGAAAGTTAACAATAGGAAGAGACAGGAACACTCATGCTTCCGGCTGTAAGCCAACCATTAACTGGACGGGGTGGGAAGACACTTCCCCCAGAGGCATGTTCTTGCATAATTGTCCATTACGGATTTTTTGCACAATCTTCTGATGTATCTGGTTTTGGCAACTGTAAGAAACAGGATACTGGGCTAGATGGACCAGTGATCTGATCTGGTATGGTAATAGCTATTGTGAGGCTGCCATCTCAAGGACTGAACCAGGGACCTCCAGAGCTACAAGCATGAGCTGCTACAGCTTCTGCTAAAGTGCCCTTCTGCTCAGTAGGCATGTGCACCGAGTGGCTGTTGCCATAAAACATCAAGGGGATGTATTTAAGATGCCAATCCCCTTCTGGCATATGCGGTAAGAAGCTGTATCTGCTAAATGGCATTGGTCAGCACAGCTCTATCTAGCTTCTCCTGACTGCCAAACTATGACTTCCCTACCTGTTGCAAGACTTCTATGGAAACACAACCCGGTTCTAGTTTGCCTAGCTCCTGCCATACAGACATTCTCCCAAAACACTTGACTGAATTAAACAACACAGGTTTCAGAGTAGCAGCCGTGTTAGTCTGTATCCGCAAAAAGAACAGGAGTACTTGTGGCACCTTAGAGACTAACCAATTTATTTCAGCATGAGCTTTCGTGAGCTACAGCTCACTTCTTCGGATGCAATTGGCAATAGAAATGTGGGACACCCAACCCAGGGGGGACCCAGGAGGGGGGAATTTTTTATAAAACATTTACCACAGAAAAAAACATTGGGAAAACGAAATGGGGGAAGGTATTGCTTTTTTTTACTGGGAAGAGTTTTTTTAAAATTCACGTTGAGATTATGGGCTTATTTTTCATGGTTCAGGGGCCCAGGGAAGGGGGAAAAAAAAAAAAAAAAACAAAAACCCTTTTGGAGGTGAATTAGTTTAAAGTTTGGACCCCCATAGGGAAGGGTTGTGACGGGGGAAGGGGAAAACTTTAAATTTTTAGGGGGAAATAGGATTTCCCCCATTTGTTGAAAAATGGGGGGTGTAAACCCCCAAAAAAAAATAACCCATTTTTTTCCCCCCAAATTTCTGTTTAGGGGGCCTGGGATAAGTTTTAAATTGTATCTAATTTTTGGCAATTTTTATTAAATTTGAGTTTTTTTCACGCAGTCCTTCTTCTTTTTGGGGAAGTTTCTTGTTTTTGGGAAAAAGTTTTGTTTTTGTTTTGTAAAAAAATTGTTTTTGCCAACCTTCCCAAGTCTGGGGTCCACTGAGTTTGGTTTAAGGGGGAAAGAGGTTTTTTTTGGGGACCATGTGCTTCTTTTTTCCCACTGGGTTTGGAAAAATGTTATTGTTGGATTTCCCTTTTAATGGTCAAAGATTTGTGTCCAATTTTATTTTGCGTTAAAGGGGAGGGACTTGTTCTGGTTGGGGGGCCCAAAGATTTGGTTAAAACAAATTGGCCCCAAAAAAGGGGGGGGGCATTTGCCTGGGCACCATTTGAATGGGGGCCATATGATTTTTTCACGGTTAGGTTAGATTGTTGCAAGGTTGAATTGACAAAAAAAAAAAGGTCTTTGGGGGGGACGGGGCCGTGTGGGCTGATTTTTTGGGGGATTTGGGGCCTTATTGGATTTTGGTGTCCACCTGGAAAAAAAAAGATTATGGGAAACCAAGGGGGGGCTTGGCCATTTCGGGCCTTTTTTTTTTGCAAAAAGGGGGTTAGGTTTTTTTCCCCCTGTTAGTGGGTTTTTATGTTGTAATTTTTTGTGTGGCTGGTGCGGGTTTGAGTTATTTTTTGCTTTTCAGGGTTTTGGGAGGGGGCTTTTTCTTTTTAAACCCAAAAGGCGACGGAACTTGGGGGCCTTTGTCCTCCCCAAAAGGTTCTTTGGTTGAGAAAGTTGGGAGGGGGATTTCATTCTTTTAAGGGATAGGTTGTAGATTCTTTTTGATTGGATTTTGCAAATATGGGGGAAGAGATTTTGGTTGGGGGCGGCTTTTGTTAGGGTGGGGTGGGGTGCTAGGGTAAGGCGTTTTTCTTTGTTTTTCTTTTTGTTGGGGGGGGCTTGGTTTTTTCCTTGTAGTTGTAGGGGGTTTGCCTTTCTTGGGTTACTTCTTTTTCGGGCTTCTTTGTTTCCCCCCAAAAAATGCTGTTTTTTTTTTAAACTTCAAAAGGGCCAAAAGGTTTTGTTTAAGGTTTTTAAAAAGGGAATTTTGCTTCGGTAAGGGAAGCTTTTTTCTTGAGTTTTGTTTTTTTAATCTCTGTTTTTTCTTTATGGAGGGGATGGATGGAATTTGCGGTTTTGGTTTCCTTTTGGCTTGTAACACAAAAATGGGAATTCGGTTTGCGTTGTGGTCCTGGATTTGAAAGGGGCTTGGGGAGGCCATTGTGGTTAAGTATTTAGGCCGGGGTTTCCCAGTTTTGGTTTTCCCGGTTTGAAATGGTGTGTTTATTTGTGACCCCCCCATTCGCTTTATTTAGCCCAAAGTTAGTTGGGTCTAGGGTGAACTTGGGACCGCCTTGTGTGGGGGGATTGATTTTCCTAGGCTTTTTTTTGAAGGTTTGATTGTTTGGGGGGATGGAAAGATTTTATTTTTTAAAAAATTTCTATAAACAGGTGGGGGAAATTTCCTTGAGGGGCTTTTTTCCTTCCATTGGTTTCCAAAGGATTGATTTGGAAGAATTTTTGTCATTTTCAATTGTAAAAAAAGCAACAAAGTAAGTGTAAAAGGGGCGTAGGAAAAAACGGGAGGGTCTTTAAGGGGGGAAAAGCGTTGTTTCTTTACAGTCAGCCATAAAGATGTTGGCATACTGTGGGGCCATGCGGGTACCCATAGCAGTGCCACTGACTTGAAGGTATATATTGTCCCCAAATGTGAAATAGTTGTGGGTGAGGACAAAGTCACAAAGTTCAGCCCACCAGGTTAGCTGTGATATTATCGGGGATACTATTCCTGATGGCTTGTAGTCCTTCTTTGTGTGGAATGTTGGTGTAGAGGGCTTCCACATCCATAGTGGCCAGGTCTGTAGCTGGTGCAAATCAAGGTTTCTCCATGAAAATCAAGAGACCTATGTTGCTTTACATATGCAGAGGATCTGGCCCAGTGTGTGAAGGGATGGGCAGGGTGCCAGTGCTAGATGACTGATGCAGGCAGGGAAGGTAGTACAAAGGGTCAATTGCTTTGTAATGGGCTGGAGCCAGCCCAAAAGAGAGGTTTTAAAACAAGGAGGGCAAAGAGCCAATCATCTGTCAAGTAGGGCATCAGTATCATGGCTCCATGAAGGAGCCTGCTCAGTGGAAAACTCTCTCTCACACGCATGACATTGAAGCCGCTTAACCTCAGTATGTTTTTTTGGCCCCACTCTGCACAGAGCCTGGGTCTGTGTGTTTTTAAATTTACATTCCGGTGCAAGAGGCGTGCTCTCTTCTTAGATCCCTTCTCCCTCCCTCCGTGAGATCGTTTCTCTCGCTGCTCACGCTTCAGTGACCCACCAGCAAAGAAAACATCCTGACAAGCGATCAATAAGTAATTGTGAAGGCAGCTCTGCCCACCTCTGGGGTGAGACGGTGAGAGAGAAATGAGACTTTTATGGCATGTGAAAAGGGTGCAGTGGGCAGTGAGCCACCCACCACATCGTCTCAAGGTCCAGGAGAGCAAAAGCTCAGTTCAGCATCATGTATCCCTGGCTCCCACAGAAGCTAGCATCATTTGTTGGGTCAGTATATTCTGCACTGGGCAATGGTTTGGAGAATGGGATTTTTCTGTTTGCAAAGGCAAAGAATAGGAGAGCTCCATTCAGTTGTGGAATAATCTCCCAAGAGAAGTGGTGGAAGCCCCCTCACTTGAGACATTCAAAATTAAGTTAGACAAAGCACTGGAGAACAATCTACTGTATGGGAAAATCCTCCATTGGCCAGGCACATGTTCCAGTAAGCAGACTGGGTCTTTTCCTTCTTTAACTCCTCAGACTCCACCCACTCCTCTGAGCCTATTAAGTTCCTGACTCTCTGGAAGTAAGGACTGGGCCACTGGAAATCTTAGATTGCTTGAAGGGATCCTTGCTCAATGGGCAGATGAGAACTGAGAGTCGTGAACGAGATTTGAGAGCCCCAAGAATAAACTCTTATGTAGCATGGGGATGTTTCCCTCCCCATTCCACTTCTAGCTGCCAAAGGAGGCAGGAAAATGCCGCAGTGAGAGTGGCTCTCTCATGGTGGGCAAGGCAGCTTGGTGATCTCACGGCCCAAAGGGCATGAGTGTGCAGCAGTCTTACAGCAGTGAGGGTCCTGTGACTGCGGTGTCCTGCTGCTCTCCCATCAGCTGCAACGCTGTGACTTTTGTGTGTCTCACGCTTTCCCCATCCGGGCCCTTGTCACTGGGACATTTCCTCTCTCACTCTGTGTCCACAGCCATTCGGGGCACTGGCCGGCCCTGCCATCATTTCTAGTTGGGATTCAACGGGCCGCAGAACAGGCAGCGATTTGGAACTTTGGTTCTGAAGGTGACACTGGTGTATTTCAAGAGACAAAAGCCCCAGCCTTGTCTGTCTATCTCATTGCAGGGCTCCTTGCCGCCAGCCTGATCTCTATCTCTCTCCAGGTTATCATCAAGTTTATTTCACATAACAAAAATATTGCCCCAGGAATTTCCAGAGAAGGAGGAGATAAAAATGAATGAAAGAAAGAATGAAAAAGGACAAAGGCGAGAAAGAGCCTCCTTGCAGCCTTGCCATCTTCAGGCTGTTTTTAAATGTATAATTCTTCTTGCTCCCCCCAACGCTTGTTTGATTTTGCATTATTTATAGCTTGTCTTCAGGGCGAGTGTTTGTTGTTATTGTTTCATTCAACAATAAAACAGATTAGATAAAAACAAACTGTGCTGAGCTGGGGCTGGATTGGCTTGTCCTCCAGTCCGTGATGCAATGGACTGAAGGGCTCTGCAGGAATCATCTGCTTTGCAGGGCTGTCAGGCTTTTCAAACACACGTAGGGTTCTGCACAGACGCCCCATTGTCCTTGCTGACCTAGCAAAGGGGAGCCGCATTTCTCCCTAATGATCACCCCCTACCCAGTTGCCGAAGTGGCTCTCTCTTCTCCTCCCCCCTAAAACCCTCTGTTGCTGTGTAACCCACACGCCTCCTGGGTGTGGTGTTCTGTCCCATCTAGTGGCACTGAGACCACAGAGAGAAAGATAAAATGAGTCTGCTCTACAGCCTTAGCTAACAGCCAGGTGGCTTTTAGCTCATGTGGTAGAGGCTTATGCACTAAATTCCAGAGATCCCAGCTTTGATCCCGATGACCGGGGTCTATTGGCGTTACAGTTGCATAAGGTGGGGTAAAATCAATGGGCTTCAATCCAATGGCAATCTTTCCACTGGGCTTAATAGGCATTGGCTCAGACCCTATCAGCCAGATGTTCCAAAGAACTCAGCTCTCATTAGGCACCTAAATAAGTGGCCAGGATTTCAATTGCTCAGCACATGCAGTGCACGTTGCAGCATTGCCAACTCTCACAATATTTGGTGTTTTGCTCAAAGCACAAGCTCCTGGAGTCATGGGGATACACCCAACCTCTGCTTCACTGGAGTAAGTTTCTAGCTATTCCTGGTCGCAGAGAGAAGCTGGAAACCCTTGGTGCTAAAGGTTTAAAAGCCAGGAGTGAACCAGAACTGCAAATGTGGGTGTGGTTTGTTTGTTTTAAAACTTCCATGATTTTTAAGCCAATCTCCTGAATTTTGGGGCTTGGCTCGTGATTCTCGAATGCTCAGTGTTGATGATGCTGATGCTGGGTGCTGAATGCTTCTGAAAATCTGCGCCCGGAGCTCTTGAAAACACAGTCCCATACATCCGGCTAGCAAAACTTGTTTGCATGGTGTTGCACAAGGAGTGAGGGACCAGGCACGATTCCCTGGAGCAGCACTTTAGCATGGCCAGGAAACTGCTGCATTACAGATGAAATACATGATCATTTTAATGTCTTCAATAATGGCTTAAAACACGTTTGCAGCTTCACTCAGCAGCAGCTCCACCATGGGGTGCCCCTTTCCCCATTCTCCATCCCTTCCTCCAACTCTTCAGCAGCCATTCATGCAGCAAGCCTGCAGATGCAGGGAAGCAGGAGCTCAGGAGAAGCAGCTCACCTCTGGCCAGCCGTAGATTTTTTCTGTAGGTTGAAAGAAGATTTCTCCACACCCCAAACAATGATTATAATAACAAAGAGAATGCACCTTAGGCTTTGTGAGAATACATGTAATCACCGGGAAATATTGTGTGTTTAAATTAAAATGGAAATGGAAGGCCAGAGTTTCCATTTCAGTTCAGCTTCTGTATTATTTCATCTGGAAAAGGATAAACAGACTGAGTACAAATCAGTTTAGTGGCAACAAATAACGGCAGCTAAATCCAATGGTTTCTCAGAGCAAGTCATAACACAAAGCCAAAGGGACAGTGGGAGATCCAAGACATAGTAGCAGTGCAGAGAAAGAGGAGTTAGAGAGATGTACGAACAGGTATGGGGCTTGCCCTGTGCAGGACAGACGGGCTCAGATCTGAGCAGCTCAATGGTGTTGCGTTGCTATGCTGCCCTGGCACAGTCAGTTGCTTAGGGAGCCCTTCTCCGAAGCACAAGGAGGCAGTTGGCTACTTTCCCATTTGGTGGGTCCTTCTGCCATCCATGCTCTGTCTCTGGTGCAACCCAAGAGGCAGTGTAAATATGCTGGCCTGGCGATGTGAACACCAGAATGACACCCCAGCTGAAATTCATCCAGCCCTCCTTGGAACAGTGGAGAGGTTCACTACTGAGCGGCCTCTTCTCTCAGTGTGACTGGCCACAAAGAATCAGGTCCAATTCATTCAGGAGGGGAGGACTTAGGCAAGTGTCATCAGTAGAGTTGGGCAGAGGATGGAAATTCTGTTGTGAGAAGGATTTTGAAATTTGGCTTCCTTTCAATTTGGAACAAAACCTGAAAATTTCAAAATCCTCCTTTGAAGGGAAATTTTTTCAGATCCATCAAAATATTTCATTGTGACTTGGACTTTTTAAAAAACGTATCTTACAGCAGAATACACACTATACTACAAAATGGAAACACCAACATGAAAAGTCTTCAAAACGAAAAATCAAAACATTTCCTTCCAACAACAAGATATTTCAACGTTCTTGGAATTATTTTCCCCGAAAGAAAAGTCAGCAAAATTGTCGGATTTCACAAAGTGTTTCAGTTTGGACAGAACTGCATTTTCCAGTAGAAAACAGTTCCACTGAAGACTTTCTAACCAGCTGTAATCATTGGCCACATCTCCCTACAGCTAATCTATCACAGAGGACAGGTCTATCAATAGCTATTGGCCAGTGTGGTCAGAGACGCAACCCCATGGTCTGGGTGCCCCTAAATATCTGACTGCCAGAAGCTGGGACTGGACGACAGGGGATGGATCACTCTATAAATTGCCCTGTTCTGTTCTTCTCCTCTGAAGCACCTGGCACCGGCCACTGTCAGAAGACAGGATACTGGGCTAGATGAGCCATCGGTTTGACCTAGTATGGCCATACTTGTATTCTTATCTAGGCTCATCCACTCACGATGCTAGACGCTGTGGCTTACTTGGATCCAAAGGGCTGACCTCTCTTCTCATTGAATATACTCCTGGCTGAAACTGGTCAAGTCTCTTCCACACACATTTACCCTATTACAGGGATTCTCAAACTTCATTGAACCGCGGCCCCCTTGTGACAACAAAAATTACTACATGGCCCCAAGAGGGGGCACCGAAGGCTAAGCCTGCCCAAGTCCCACTGCCCCAGGCGAGGGGGCCAAAGCTGAACCCCAAGGGCTTCAGCCCAGGCAAAGGGCCTGTAACCCTGAGCTCCGTCACCAAGGGCTGAAATCCTCAGACTTCAGCTTCAACACCGGGCAGTGAGTCTCGGGCTTTGGCCCAGGGCAGTGAGACTTTGGTCCGGGGACCCAGCAAGTCTAATGCCAGCCCTGGTGACCCCATTAAAATGGGGTTGTGACCCTTTTTGGGGTCCTGACCCACAGTTTGAAAACCACTGCCTTATTACATAAGGAAACTTCTACCCTCTGCTAATGGCAGCTCCTTTCTTACTTTCAGTTTAGTCCTTCGAGTTACTGTTCACAGTGATTATTTCTCTGGCATGCTGTGCACTACATGACATCTACAGATAAAGACAACTCCTGTCCCAAAGAACTCAGAGCCAGAGTCTCAGCTGATGTAGCTTCGCTAAAGTAAATGTATCGATTTACCCCAGCTGAGGTTCTTCTGCTATGATACTCTCTCCATGCACCGCACTCGTGTAAGAGTGTCTTGCATGGGATGAGGACATGACAAGACATTGCTGGAACATAAGCAAGGAGCTGCAAAGCTGGGATTAGGATGCTGGCACTAATTCGTCACTGCCCTGCTGCTTGTGAAAAGGGAGCACAATCCACAAACAAATCAGAATGGGAACACTTTACACTGGTGCCCACGGTGACATGAGGGAAGCTCCTAGAGGCAGAAAGAACCAGGCCCTTACAGGCTGGATTCTTGGACTGTAGCTCCACTGATTGCAATGCTGATTTATACCGAGGATCTGGCTCCAAAAGTTTACAGTCCATGTTCTAACTCATGCTAAGGTGGTGCAAAGGGAACAGAAAGCTGCTGGGGGAGAGGGATAGCTCAGTGCTTTGAGCATTGGTCTGCTAAACCTAGGGTTGTGAGTTCAATCCTTGAGGGGCCACTTAGGGATTGGGGCAAAAATCTGTCTGGGGACTGGTCCTGCTTTGAGCAGGGGGTTGGACTAAGATGACCTCCTGAAGTGCCTTCTCCAACCCTAATATTCTATGATACATGGGCACCTGGGACTGACCCTGGGGAAGAGGAATCTCTGGTTGGTGTAGAACACTACCTCCCCATAAACATAGTAGGTGGGATGGGGAGAGAAGGTGGCCAAAGCTCAGTATGCTCTGGCAGTTCCCAGCCTGCACACCAGTGCTTTGGGAACTATTACAAGCCAGTTTAGTTTAGAGCAGCCTGGGGGCTACTCTAAGTTACTTGAGGGGCTAGGCTGGCACCAAGGATCAGGGAAGTGCAAAGGTGGCCCTTCACTCAGCTGTGAGGATCTAGCTCTACATTCCCACCTCTTCCATTTCCGGAAAGGGCACAGAGATCTTGTTCTCTGTAGGAAAACTGCAGCTCTCCAAATGCAGGAGAAGAATTAAAACATCCAACAGATCCAAGTTACAGCCACATGGGCCCTTTTTTTGACACTGGCACTGATTATAACGTGTTGCTATGGGCAGAGGTTTGGGTTGGGGGCTGCTGCTTTGGGCATCCCAGAGCTAAGAGCCTCCCGAATGATTTATCTGATTGTTTGCGCCAATCCTCCAGCCTCTGTCCAGTCCAGAAAATGATGTCTCAGTCTATTCCAACAGCCCTCCAGGTAGACCCCAGCCCTCCTGTGCTCCTCAAGCACACCCCCTTGCTCATCCCTTATTGTCTAATGACTACAACGCTAATTTTCTTAACCTGGCCATGTGACTCTAACCTTGAGATCCTTCATCCTCCTGTGTCTTTCCCAAGCCTTCAGTAGGCTTCCTCTTGTAGACTGCCCACAGTGCACTAGGTGTCCTCTCAATGGCCTTGCACAAAGAGCTGGAATGAGTCTCTGATTTGTTCTGCTCCTCTATTGATACACCCAGCATTCTGTTTGCTCTGTTAAGTGGTGCCAGGCACTGAGCTGATGGTGTTTTAAGTTGCTCTCATCCCTAGCCCCGGTTCCTTTTCTTCATCGGCCTCTAGAAGCATGTATTCATTTAAGGCGTAGCGATGGCTGGCATTTTTTGATCTAATCCTTGTTATTTCTTATTTCTCCATGTTCAGCTACATGGGCCTCTTGTCAGCTGATACCAGGGAAAGAAAAACTGCTGGTCACATAGATAGCATCACTCGGTTTCAAAACAATAACACTGTACACAATAATTTCAGTGTTTTCCTGAAATACTTAATCAAACACAGGCCAAATCTGAAGGGCCTTATTTGGGTACATTTCCAATAGACGCCATAAGAGTTCTCCCAGAGTGAGGCTCAGGAGATATGGAGTACGGAGCTCAGATTCTGGCCCTAAATGCATAGAGCGTTCACTTGATTCCCACTTGCAATGCAAACTCCTGAAATAGAGCAGCTCTTTAAAAAGCACACAACAACACTAAACAACACTTTAGGACAGGAAGTGAAGAAACTGTATTCAGATGAAATTGGCAATAGGCAGAATGGAATTGCCCAAGCTGGCATCTGACCAGGGTACGGTTCAAGGATTAATACCCCCTATTCTTGCAGAAATAATGTCATGAGGCCAGGACCTCAGCTGTGCATCTCATCTGGAAGACGGCATCTTCAGAGATACGGTCCCCCCTAATGCCATGCAGGGTGTCAGCTCAGGGCTGACTCACAGGGAAGAGCGCCAGCTGCTGAGCCATGTGTGCCACTCACTGCCTGTAGCACCCTGGGGGGGAAGATTCTCCATAACCCTGTACCTTGTGCAGTCATTTACACTTGTGCAAAATGGATGTAAAACCCTACCACTAAGGGGAGGAAGTGGGGGATTCTGATGGAGTGCTAGAGTTGGCAATGGTGATGCATGGAAGAGGAGAATTGAGCCCCTGGGTTTTCCTGGACACCCAAGGACTAGACAGCCTGGACTCTGCTTACTTGGTGAGACTTGATTGTATCCCAGCCTGTAATGGCACAGCTGCCGGCTGCTGGGGATCCCAGTGGATGCTCCCCCAGCCGGAGTGGGGGTGGCAGCATCTAGGAAGGAAGGCCGCCCTTAGGCAGCTGTCAGGGAATCAAGGGGTGCTAGCTACTAGCAGATAAACGCAGCGCACTGAAGTCACACTGCCCTCAAAGGGAGATGCCACTGGAGAAGTGCATTCCGGTTTGGAACAGCAGGGGAAACCAGTGCAATTCCTAGTGCTAATAAACCATGGCTTGGGTTGGGGCTACTCGCCCAGGGGAAACCCCTTCCAACATTTGTTTCACATGAGATCCCATCTCTTTGGCTCTCCCACACTGCAAGAAATGGACAGTCCACACTCTTAGTAGCATGTTCCTCTCTCATTAACAAGGAGGAGAAAGGAAAAGACAGGTTCAGAGTGTCAAGAAGACGAGGGTTTATTGAAGCATCGCAGAGAGTCATTGCCCTTGGGAGGCAGCCTCCCCGTAAGGCACTCAGCCTTTCCCAGTCACCGCCGGCTTGTCTCCGAGGTCTGAATTATTAGTTGCTTCCCATTTCACGCAAGAAATCTTGAATCGAAACAATGAGCCGAACGAACAGATCACGCCACAATCTTTCTGCCTTGTCTTCCTGCGAGAATTCCCCATCAGAGACCAATCCAATTAAGGTGTTGGTTACGAAATTAACCATAATTACAAGAGCGAGATTTAATGTTTTGCATTCTGATGAAGAAACAGAATGGCAATAATAATAATCAAAAAGATTTTGCCCTTTTGAGATAACACTGAGCAATGTAGGAGAGGGAGAGAGAAGGAGGTGGATAGTAAAAGCCTGGATAGACAGGAGCAAAGGGAAGAGAGAGAAGCAAAGGGTTTCAGACATAAAGGGAAATGGAGGAGGAAAACGACAGCAGTGGAATGGCAGAGAAAGGAGGGGAAAGGTGCAGAGATAGAGATGAAGAGAATGGGAGCGGGGAGGGCGATCAGAAAGAGGTGGGAGGGGAGACAGGTACAAATCTCCGTAGCAAAGGTGCGGAGCTTCTTGTTCATTAAAGGAGAAGATTAACAGTGCCCTGAATTTCAAGGGGATATTTATAACGATTGAGTCCCGTTTAGACCCCTTCAGTCTAGGAAACCCCAGCACAGAGGGAAATTGCTGGCTGACAGGCTGGGCGGAGGATCCTGAGAGTAATGGAGAGACAGGAGATCAGTTAAAGGAGCATGGAGCTGGGGTAGTTAAGGGCACATAGGATGAGCATATAGGAACCAAGCAGTCATCTAACTAGCCTGGCCTGCTGTCCCTGACAACCGCCTGCCTTACATACTTCAGAGGAAGGGGTTTTAGCTAGACATTTTTCTGGCCTCCCAAGCTGTTGGACAGGAGTGCCACACACATAATGAACTCACCCTCAGTGCAGTAGGGGAGCATCACCCTCCATGTTTTACAGACGGGGAGCTGAGGAAGAGAGAGTAAGGCACTTGCCCTAGCTCATACAGGCAGACAGCGGCAGAGACAGAAACTGAACCCAGATTTCCTCACTTGCAGGCCAGACCCCAAGATCATCATTCTTCACTACAAGTCTTACCCCACACAGGGCTAACCGGGCACAGGTTGCTTGTCCTGACACCCTGATCATGAGACTTGTACCTGCTGCCACACTAGCTAGGCTCTCTCTTCCTTGTTCGGATGAAGGCAGGCACCTTCGTAGCTACAATTTGCTATAGTTAAGGTCACGTGATAATTTCAGTAATAAGCCCTTGTTTTTAATATGTGCATAACTTTCCAAAACATTCCCATTTGGGGCTGAAATTCACCAATTCTGCCTCAAGCGAATACTTTCCTGAGAGCTTGTGAAAATCCTATCAGCTGGTGTTGAGACGAGCGAAGGAGGGAAACATTCACTTTCCCTATTTTTTAAAGGGCTCTTACACTTTCTCCTACATGGCTACAGCATACGAGTTAACCCTCACTGAAGACTAGCGCCTTTGCAAGAATTGACTTGGATATCACAAGACCATGTAGAAACTACACACTGAGCATCCTATTTTATTCTATTCTAGTACTGCCATCGTCACCACAGCACCAGAGTGCCTGCCCAGAGTGCATTAAGTAATGTGCCCAACATCTGTAACATGCAGTTCATTTTCTGTCTCATTCTCTCCCATGCAAGGGTTGCACATTAGCCATAATTCTCATGCACAATATCTCCTGGACTTCCAGCATGGAATGCACCACCCAGCCACCCTTTACCAAGGAGTTGTGGGTTCCTGCTACTGGCAACCTCTCTATTTTCTGTATTATTCTCTGCCCTCTAGTGAATCTTATTCATTTTTAAACCACTGCTGTGCACTGAGCAGACATATTCTTAAGCCACCCCCCACAACTCCTCTTCCCACCCCAAAAGCTTATAGTCCTTAAATGGGTCCTTCCAATGTGCATTACCTGGCACTTGTGTGCATTGAGTTCATCGGCCATTGCATTGCCCACTCTCCTACGCTTACTAATCCTGTCTATTACAGCCTAGGGACCAACCAACATTGCAGCTGCCTTACGCCAGGTGCTGTCCAAACATGGAGTGGTAGATTGTAAACTCTTTGGGAGAGAGACTATCTAAATAGACAGGACAGACACAGGGTAGGGGAAAGGGATAGAAACAGGCATACAGAGTGATCTCTGTGATGGCAGCAAATGACGTGCTCGTTCCGACTCCCTGCACTCCCAATTGTGATAAATCCTTCAGGAGTTTGTCATGATGCTCCCTGTAGTCTGGTCTAATCCCAGTAAACTGTGTTAATTAGCATATTCAGCAATTTGAGTCCCAGCACTGATGTCAGGGTTCCCAAATTATTCATTCACTCTTGACCTTGGCTTCCTTTCTTTTCTTATGGCAGGACTTTCTCTTTCACTCTTAGATTGCCAAGTTTCCTCAACACCTTCTCCTGTGGGACTTTAATAATAAAACCATCTGAAAGTCTAAAGAAATGATAGTCACCTGCTTTATTTTTGCTAAGAGTTTAACTCCCTCAATGCATTCTAATAGGTTAGAGAGGCATGCTTTGCCCTTACCATAGCTGTGCTAGTTTGCCCCTATGATAGCTGAGATTTTCAAAGCAGACCAGAGAATTGAGACACACATCTGCTATTGAAATGAATGAAAGGCATGCATCTCAATCTCCTAGGTCGCTTTGAAAATCGCAACCCACGTGCATATTTATTTCCAATGACATTTCTATCTTTTTTTGCAGCCAGTTTTCCTAGTAATGAAGTAAGGCTGGGCTGATAATTCCTGGGGTGAACCTTACCACTTCTTCCAAAGATGGCAAAGACACCCATCACCCGCTTATCCTCTGTCTGGTAGCTGGTTTAAAATGCCTTATGCCTCTTGGTTAGTGAGCTGCTGTAAGGGCCAGCGTTCTCCGCTGGATGTCAGGACTCTGGAGATGAAATCTGGGATTGGGAGGGACAGAGGAGGAGGAGGAGGAGTCAGCCACAGCATGGGATGCATGTGCAAATGGAAGGAGAAATAAAAAACAAACCCAGCCACCTCCATGAAGCCATAAGGGAGACTTCAATGTGGGGCAAGAAGCTGGATCTGTGACTCATGAAATATCAGGTGGTTTTACTGTGCGCCTTTACCAGAGCAGCAGTTATAGCTTTGCAGCCCCCTTCTCCCTTTCACCCAACCCTTGCTCCAGTGCAGGTAACACCCCCCATCCAGCCCTCACCCCAGTGCAGGCAGCCACTTCACAGTCCAGTAGACCCCTGTCCCAGCTGTAAGTCACCCTTTATAGATACATTCTTCCAGGCTCCTGGAGACATCTCCCTTCACCCAGCCCAGGTGACAACCTCCTTCACCCATCTCTACCCCAGTGCAGGCAGCCCCCTTATAGAGCCTCTCTTCCAGCTGTAGTTTACCCCTTTTTCTGTCTCCCTATTTGTCAGCATTATAGAGTGACTGAGCCAAGTTTTCTCCCAATGCAGTTCCTTTGATTTCATTGGAGCATTGTCCATTGGCACCAGCAGATAATTTGGCGCACTGGCTTTATGAATGGTCTATGTGGTCATGTTGACAGTCCAGCCCAGATCAATAGCAAACAAAAGCTGTGGCTCCCAGACGGCTACCCAGCAGCACAGGGTCTCAGCCTGTTCCTGAAGGACAGGTCTCCATACCAGTATGGGTGCTAATTGGCAGCAGATTCGGGGCAAGGCCCTGGAGACATGAATGGGCCCTGCATACGCTCTCAAGCTGATCCCTTAAGGATTGAGGTTCATTGGGGTGGGCCGCATGGGGGAAGCTTGCACTGTTGCTCCCCTTTCACTGGGTAAACATAGGGCTGCAGTCTCCAGGTCTGTCAGTCCGTGCTGCCCCTTCCACTGGCGCTGGAGACGTCTCTGAGCAGACACATGACTGGACAGTCTCTGGGAAACCACTCTGTGCTGTTGCTGTAACAAAGTGTTCTCAGGGCCACACCCACCCTCAGCAGGGCAGGGTGGAGGGGGGCTATTGGCCATCAGTGGATGGTTCCTTGATGCTGGATGGTATCTCTCCATCTGGGGCATTTCCCTAGCTCCCATCATGGTCAATCACCCCCCAGCAGAGCCCACAATAGCTGGGCCTGTGTTGGAGCACAAAGAGGGGAAAGGTCTGGGCCCTTTGCCTGCTCCCTATACCCCCCTTCTTAGCTCTGACTCCTTTCTGGGCCAGCTGGCCTGACCTGCGCTTCCATCCTGCTGTTGTCAGTGATGAATGATGCTTGGCACTGCCTGCCTGTGCTAAAGAGGAGACGGGGCCTTTCATGGAGTTTATTAGCATTTATTCGATTACAGGGTCAAACAGACAATTAATGACACCTGCCCGGTTACATCCATTGCTGTGCAATCCTTCTAACTAGAGCCATTCCCTGCTTGCAATGCTTCCTGAGCACAGGGGTGATGGTCACGCTGCTCCGACACGAGCCCAATCCATCACCATGTCACCTTCCGGGGCAAGCTGATTTCTGCCCCTCCCCACTAGCACTGGTCAGGAAGGGGGGCAACACTCTTGTGACAGGTTAAAGGTCCCCCCTCCCAGGTGTGTTGTTTCTCTCTGATGATCCATAAGCTGTATGATGGGTTAACAGTGACTGCGATTAACTGAGATAATAACTAGGGGGTCAGGCACTTTCATTGTCTCTACTTCCAGCTCCCGAGCATCTAAGGACAACTTCCCTGTCTCACCCCTGAGATCTGCTCTCCAGGAGGGATGCTGGTCCCTCCAGTCTGAACTATTCACTAGCACCATCTCCCCTGCAGCCAGCAACTAGCCAGGGGCTCCCTGCTCTGCCCTCTTTACCCTCTATCAATAGAATGCTCCAGACCTGTCTGCAAAAGCATATGGACCTTCTGCTGCTGGAAAACAACCACTCAGCGGGAGCCAGAGTGAAAGTGCAAGGCTTGCTCCTCGCAGCCTCCTTGACAGGTGATAAATGCAGGACAAATGGAGAGAGAGAAGAGACAAAAATAACCAGGACAGTGGGAGGACCCAGAGAGAGAGAGAGACGGGGAGTGGGGCTGTGTGAAGAGAGAAAATGAGAGAGGACCCAGTCCTCAGCTGATGTAAACCAATATAGATGTTCCATTGACTTCAGCGGACCAATGCTGATTTACACCAGCTGAGAAGCTGGCCTAGCGCATGAAGAGCAGAGAGCAGCAGAGACAACATGATGGGAAGAGAAAGATAAGGGAGGAATTGAAGGGGGCAGAGAAGATGGCAGATCCAGAAAGAGAGAGAGAGATATTGATGGGAGTGAAAAGAATGGACAGTTGGAGAGAAAGAAAAAGCATCCCTGAGGAGCACACGTGCCTCTCTGGCACCAGAAGCTCTTGGCTCATATTCAGGAGTTTGGAGAGGGTGCGGTTGGGGATTCCTGTTTCTCACACCCCGACCAGCATTAAGGGCACTCACACATTTAGCCAGCGTCCTTAACCTGCCACAAACCCACTACAGTCCAAGGGCCCTCAACCCATCTGTTGTTCATGTGCAACTTGGGGAGTTGTGTGTGCTTGACTGAGGAGATAAACTGCCACCGGGAGGCTTGCTTGTTTAAGGCTGATCATTGGGGTTTTTTTGTTAGTGTGCATTCTTAGAGAGCACCCAACCATGTCCAGTCCAGTCCAGTCAGGGCACATCCATGCAGACACCCCACCCCACCCCCCCACACATACATGTCCCCCCTCACACATCTACCATCACCTTCCACACAGCAAGGCCCCAAATGCGGGTATCAGGCCACCATCTCTCCTGCTACCTCTCTGTCCGCTCAATAGTGACACAAACCACCAAGGCCTCCCTCCCTAGTGAGTGTGTGATATGTTTGTAGCATGGCTCCCATTGACTTCAGTGGCAGTTCTGAGTGCTCATTCTGCAAATCCGAACTCAGGGTCTAAAATTAGGCACCCTGGAATATGAAGAAATCACAGCTGAAGGCTCCATCCTGGCTTCTCACCTCAGTTCCAGTCTCTCCAGGCAGGCTCCCTGTCCAAGTTCCAGTCTTCACCCCATTCCTTCTCCTCAGTCCCCACTTCCCAAGCTCCCCCCCAGCCAGTCTCAATCTCCACCTCATCCAACCTCAGATTCTCTCAGCCCAAATGGCTCAGTTTTCTCCCTGTCCTTCCCCCTCTTTCACTCCCCTAGTCTTCATTCCAGTCCCTCCCCCTCACCATGTTCTTTGCCCCAATCTACTCCCTTATAGTCCAATAGAAGGAACTGTTGGATGACCTTAACAATAGGAAGGCTCAACCTATAATACAGTGGGGACGTCCTCAGGGTGGTTGTATGGGAAGGCTACATGGGCAATGGAGGGGATAGCCAGTGTATGTGAGAGATGCAGATCCAGGTGACTTACAGAGGTTTGACATGGTTCTGAACAAAGACCCAAAGCAGAATACTAGGGCTGCCTGGGCTGAAAGCACTGGCACCACGCCTGCTGCTGTGGTTTTGGTTCTGATCCAGTACGGAGCCAGGCCTATTTCCTATAGTGGGTGTGGATGACTCTTCAGAGGCGAATGGCTTGTGAGATGCTGTGGCTCTCTCCCCCGGACTCTAGCTCTGTACCAGACCTGCACACCGCTTCCTTGCCCTGCCTCCTCACCGAACTCTGGGTGTGTACTGGAACTGACTGGACCCTTTTGGGCTGGGCCTGCACTAGGGAACTTGTGTTAACTCCATGTGACCTCCATACCCCCCTTTCCTTCCTTATCACTGCACCAGCATCAACTCCGGCAGAGGGAGGAGACAGAGCCTCTCCCCAGCTAAGCGGTGCTTCCATAGAAGCCAAAGAAGCTCATTGGCACCAATGCACCTGAGCCAGAAAGGGCCACTGTGCCCAGAGACAAGAGGTTCCTATTAACCAGAGGCAGGGAAATTGCTCTCACTTTCGCTCTCCCCACATGCCGTCCTCCCCATGCTCCAATTTTCTCTTCCCCAGATGGAAGGGGAAAAAAAACAAAAACCCCAGCTCGAAAGAAAATTGAGGCCATGGCCTTTTGTTGTATTTATTTCTTTATTTTTCTTGCACTGCTTTGTTTGAGCTAAGCATTTAAAGCCCATCTCTCCCCCCCCACCCCTCCGCCCCACATCCCCGGTCAGCTTTGCTGGCATCTTTCCACTAGAGCTGTCTCTTCTTGCACTGTAAAATATTATATACATATCCCAATCCCACTCTCTTTGGTTCCCAGGTTTATCAGATCAGGGGCAGGAGCTGCTGAACTGGTAGATTTGGAGCTTTCAAGATCCAGGTGAACACATTTTATTCTCCCTCTTTGGTACATGTGGAGAGTTCCTTGTCCCCCTCCCCCTGTGAGCTAAGGCTGTAACACCGAGACTTTTAAACACTAACCTCTATTCAGGTGGGGGCAGCTTAGTGCTGGGGGGCGAGTCAGACGACTTGGTGAGGATGTGTAGCTTGTTTGGGGTCAGGGCACCAGGTGCAAGTCAGAGTGTTGGGGAAGGGTCAGCATGGCTCCGATGCATAAGGAATGAAACAGAAAATAATTCTGACAGTATTATAATTGCTCTTTATAAAACAATGGAAAGTCCTCAGCTGGAATACTGCGTTCCACTGGGATCATCCCATCTCAAAAAGGCCACAGAGACAGGAGAGGAGTCTGATTTGGGGAAGGGTAAACTCTCCTATGAACAGCGGTTGACAAGACAGGATTGTTAACTCTACAGGGCAGGCAAATAGTGTATACAAAATAAATATACTCATTCACCCCCTCTCTCTTACTGGAAGGAAGCGAGGATATTCAATGAAGCTCTATGGTGGGATTTTAATACCGATAAAAGGAAATACATTTCGACACAATGCACAATTACCCTGTGGAACTTGCTGCCACCGATTCAAAGCCAAGACAAGAGCAAGATTTTTAAAAAAAGGATTGGACATTTATTGGGATAACAAGACTATCCAGAGTTATAACAGAGTTCACTTAAGAGCTTTGGAAGGAACAAAAACCCTCATGCATCAGGGCATGAAACCCGCCCTTACAAATAGGGGTCAGGAAGAAATGTTGCCTGTGACCAGGTTATCCCATAACTGTCTATTGGTGATAGTAGGGATGTTAATTGCACCTTCCTCTGAAGCAGCAGGTCCTGACCCCTGTCAGAGAGAGGATACTGGACTAGACGGGCCACAGCTCTGAGCCATTTTGGCCATCTATATTCCTGGCTGGGCTGGTAGGTAGAGGTTGGTGTATTGAGTACGGCATCATTGGCTGGACACTGGTAGGGGTTAGCATGTTAGTAAGCAGAGAAGGTGAAGGCTAGGGCACTAGGATGCTGGTCAGGGTGCAGACAGAGGCTGGAGCACTAGGCATGGGTCAGTCTGATGCTCTGCATTAGGGAGTACAAGGTCAGGTGAAGATCTGAGGTTAACTCTACACATTCTGTGCATGCTGTTCTGCAAGGATAGCAAGGGCTCAGTCTCTCTGCCTTCATAGCTGGGAGCTGGGCCTGCGAAGGGCTGTGCCCTGCAGCACCGTTTTGGCCCTCGACAGAACATTGCCCCCTTTGGCTCAGTTCCAGTCTCTCCTCTGCCAATCAACCAAGCAGTTTAACAGGTTAACATTGCCGTTTTGAAACAACATTCTAACTATAGAAACCCTGTAAGGGAAAGTGGAGAAGGTTTATTTTTTAGAGCGGGTGCTCACCTCTTTCTGTAATCACTGCTAGCCTCTCACGGGGACCTGCCCTCCTATGCTCTGGCCTTTTTAGGATGTTCTTCCCCCTGCCCCCTCCTTTCTCCTGGATCCCTGGCCCTGTCTCTGCATTCTTGCTCTCTCCATACACATTCCCTGTCCTGGGGTTTTGTCCCCCGTGTTATATCTTCCCGTAACCTGCCCTCTCCTCCAAAGGTCTGTGTCTTCCTCCTTTGACCCACCTGCATTGCCTCTCTATTGCCCCCTCCATATCTGTGCTGTGCCCTTTCCTTACCACTCTCTCCTGAAAAATGCCCTCCTGCCCCAACACCCCTGTCCCCATTTCTCCCCCTGGGCCTGGCATCCCCAGAGGTTTCTAGGTTTGTTTTCAGATGGGCACTTGAGAGTTTCATAGGTCTCATATCTGTGGATTTTGTCCTATGGTTGCCAATGGGGCAGCAGGGACACACACACATACCCACCCTGCACCCTCTTCCTGCTTCTTGGAAGTGCTATGACCTTATAGTAGAGGAGACAACCCTGGGTTGCATTCTTCCCACAGTGTTCTCTGCTGTATGGAGCACATGTCCACTCACTGTCCATGATGGCCTATATTCATACAGCCTATGGCAAGAACAGGGTAAACGTGTCCTGCAGTGACCACAGAATGCTGGGCACAGACAGTATGATACACACTAACACATCAGCATGCTCATTTGGACTATTGATAAGGCTTCATAATAGGAGATTCCCTGCCTGTGTCCTATCTCAGTCCGGAGAGGAACCTGCTGTAGTGTGCATCTCACTTGCCTTTTACTTCCCTGCTCTTCCTCCTGAGGAACATCTGCTTTGTTTTTGTTTGGTCTGATTCATAAAATGGCTCCATATTATGAGAGCACCAGGCAGGACTAAGGGACACCTCTCTGCTGCTAAGCCTGAGGGCTGCTCGGGCTGCTCCCCCCACACTGCCTGTGACAGCTAAATTCAGGGGAGAAGGGGTGCTGATCAGTGGGAACTGCATGACAGGCAGTAGGGGGAGGCAGCAGAAAGGGACAGGGAACAAAGAAGGAAGGGAGAGAGAATAAGAGGAGGCGGTTGCATCAGAATATTACAAACCGGGACTCTCCCTGTGAACCAATCCTAACCCAGTGTCAGTGAGACAAGCTGCATGAACCTGTCATCTTCTCTGCTCACTTCATGGCTCCCAACCATCTTCTCCTGATCTTCATTTTCAAAACAGTTCAGCCAGGTATCTGATCAGCAAAAGGTTGAGTTCTGATCCCCTTATCCACAAGGAGTAACCCCTTGCTCCATGGGTGCTTCTACTGACTGCAAGGGGCCTAGACCTGGAGGTAGGTAATATCCTATGCAGGGGTATCAAATTCTACAGAAGGGCAGCCCACTCTAGCTCTGGAGGGACAGTTCATGTGAGCATCTGAAAGTTTAGGGATGGGGTATTTAGAAGCACCTACGTGACTTTGAAGGAGAGCCAAGGGAAATTTGCAATATCTGTCCTGTGGGAAATGCTGACATTTTTACATTTGTTTTCACCTCCGACTGGGACAAAATATTGAAATTTTGAAACTTCACAGAATAGAAATTCCATTCCAAAAGAATTTTGATTGAAAAATGTCAAAAAGCTTCCAAAATCAAAATGTTTAGTTTGGGTTTATTGAACTGTCCCAAAACTTTTAATTTCAAGTCAGTTCCATATTAATCTGCATTTCCCCACAGCGGCACATTGCCTTATGGGAGCTGTACATCAGGAGACTGACATTCCCATTGTCCGCTACAGGGCAGGCTCCTGGGCTGGGCTACAGCTCCTGTAAGGCACCCCAAGTCATGTGACTCCCATGATGCGCCACATAGCTTGAACCTGCATTGCATTATGGGAGGTATAGTCATCCAGGGAGCCAAGCCAACAGGAGAAAATAGGGGCCTGAATGAGACTCCCATAAGGCATTGCACCACAAAAGAAATGCAATTTAATGTTTTCTTGAACTGATTCAGAACCAAACATTTTGTGGGAAATTTTGATTTTGTGCAAACTGCATTTGCCTTCGGAAAATCATTCTGACAGAAATTCCCAACTAGTTCTACTTAGGAGCAAAAGTCTCACTGAAAGTCAATGGGATTTGTGCACTGAAGTAACTTTAGGCACCTTTGGAAAAAAATCACAGCCTAGAAAGATCTCCATCAGAATTTCATGGGCCAGCAAAACTGGGCTGAGACTCTTGTGAGATTGCTGGTACTTCCTAGCCAGGCAATCTCAGCACATTCTGGCAGCACCAGACCCACTTCCAGAACTAGGGAATGCAGTTAACCAATAAGAGAAAAATAATGAGGAGGGAAAATTAACTATGTAGAACTTTTGAAAAAAAATGACTGGCATTCAGAGATCAGTTTGAGTTCTGGGCAAAGGGTCAGGCTGGCTCCTTGTCACAGCAGAAACCCGAACCCACAAACCATCATGCTCAAAGCAGCCTCAGTGACACCAAAATGGGAGCCCTAGTTGTGCCAACTCATTCTGGCAGGACACACTGCTGGCCAAAGAGCCAGGAGGAAAAAACAGCAGAAGCCCCAAATCTCACTCCACCAATATCCATCTTCACTGGCCTCAAGACCATCTAGTCTCTGAATACTTTACTGAGCCTCACCATGGTGGCCATGTTGCCAAAAGAGTGCCAGCCCAGAGGGCATTCAGACGTGTCCTCCTCCTGCCCCTATGAATTCTCCTGGAAAGATACATCTAGAAAACTCCTGGGGTTGGGGGAGGCATAGCACAGTGTCACATTGATGTCCTGCTCCCCACAACCCCTTCTCTGTCTGAAAGGGAAGCCAGCACTGTGGCAGTCCCAGGAGTTGAAAGGGACAATTTTCTGATGGATGCAGCTTTAGCTGAGAATAACCTGCATGTTGCAGAAGAGTCTCCTCTGTTGAGAGCATCCCATTAGTCCAGAGACATGAGACAAAGCCCTGCAGGTAATGGGTTGAGACTCTCTTACTGACAATGTTCCTCTGTATGCCTGACACCTCCCCCAGCTTTATTCAGTATGTATGTGGGTGTGGAGGGGGGAGCAAATAGTAGGGGATGGGGATGGATGCCCTCTCTCGAGCTTCCCCCATCCATTCTTCCCCTTCCACAATGCTCTTCCATGAAGTGGAACAGGATGGAAATGGAAGGGTACCCCCAGGGACTCTGCCACGGAGTGCCTGCTTTCTGAATTGAGGGCTCACCCTCCAGGAAGGGTAATAGGGATTGGGTTGCTTTGTTCCCTTACTCAGCTGAAACCCCCAGAGACCTGCTTGCATTTTATGCTAGAGGCTTGAACTGGATTCCAAGAGGGCTGACGTCACTCAGCTTCAGCAGCTCTTGGGATTTCCAGCTCTCCAATTCCTGAAGAATGGACCAATAATGGCAATACCCAGGAGCACTGATGGGCCCTCACATCACACGTTATGACACATCCTAGAGCTTTCACCATCAGCTGAAACTTAGACTGGGGCTTGAGCTTTGTCAGTGTTTTCTTCCCAACCCCCAGACCCATCCCGTCACTGCTAACAGCCCCCATCACCTCCATGTTACCCAGCAGTAACCTGGATGCCATGTTTGAGCCCTTCCTTGACCCATCTGTCTGGTGTCTTTAATGAGAGCAGAGTCAGGGCCAGTGCTCCAACTCCTTGTCTCTACCCCCAAGGCCTTTAGCCAACCCAGCCCCTTCCTGTTCATCCCCAAACTAAAACCAGACCATAGGCACCGACTTCCCCTCTGCCCAGTGGGTGCTTTCAGACATGCTGGGCACTCACGACTGCCACTAAGGGCATGGGAGCTACGGGTGCTCAGGACCACTGAATATGAAGGCGGCTCTTTAGATGATCACCCTTAAATGAACCCAGGGACCATAGGTCCAGGTACATCCTGAGAGCTGTTATCATAGGGGAGCTGGGATGAAAAGGAAGAAGAAAATTGCAATGATTATGTTAGGGGTGGGAGACCACAGCCTCACTGTTTACAGACAAGCCCAGGATAATCTAGAGGCAGCGTTTTCAACACCTGAGTAGCAGGCAATGAGCTGACTCACAGATCAAGGGTCCGGTTCTTTAGTTGTTCCACACACAGAACTCCCATTGACTACAATGGGAGCTGTATGCAGGAGCAGGACTTACAGTAAATCATGTGCTAGCAAAGCATGTCACACCTGGACAATCTGATACCCCAGATGACCTAAACTCCTCCCTTCTTTATCGTATTGGCTCCTCCTCTAAGGTGTTGGAGCTAGGATAAGCACCAGGAATATCAGCAGCTCATCTGAATGATCTAAACCCTGAATTTGCAAAACTAGGCCAGAAAAACCAAGAGACAAAGCTTTCTTGGCATATTTCCAGTGATTCTTGCTTCTGGTTGGGTCAGGAACAGTTTCTGCCCTGGTAGGTTGGTACATCCGCTCCTGAATGGGAGCTGTACACACAGAGACACAGGAGAAGGAAAACATAACAGAATAAAAGGGTGCTGAACCCATAGAAAGGCCCACCCCTACCCCCATTTGCTGTGTCCCTGTGGCTTGTGCATTCTGTGAGACCTGGAAAGCTTTTTATTCATTACTGATACTCTAGAGCAGGGGTAGGCAACCTATGGCACGGGTGCCGAAGGCGGCACGTGAGCTGGTTTTCAGTGGCACTCGCATTGCCCAGGTCCTGGCCACTGGTCCGGGGGGCTCTATATTTTAGTTTAATTTTAAATTAAGCTTCTTAAACATTTTAAAAACCTTATTTACTGCACATACAACAATCATTTAGCTATATATTATAGACTTATAGAAAGAGACCTTCTAAAAAGAGACCTTAAATTAGAGTGAATAAATAAAGACTCGGCACACCACTTCTGAAAGGTTGCTGACCGCTGCTCTAGAGCCTGTTGGCTCTGGTGGATGGCAGTGGCAGAAACCTTTTGTGCACATATGCTGTAGGATCAAACCATGTCCCAGCAATAGGGTTGCCAGGTGTTCGGTTTTCCACTGGAATGCCTGCTTGCAAAGGGACCCTGGTGGCTCGTCATGGCCTTTAAAAGTCCAGTCGGTGGCGCAGTGGGGCTAAGGTGGCTCCCTGTGCTATGGCTCTGCGCAGCTCCTGGAAGCAGTGGCATGTCCCCGCTCTGGCTCCTAGGATAGGGGCAGCCAGGGAGCTCCGTGCGCTGCCCCCGTCCCAAGTCCGCAGATCACATTGGCAGGGAACCGCAGCCAATGGGAGCTGTGGGGGTGGTGCCTGTAGACGGGGTAGCATGCAGAGACGCCTGGCGGTGCCTCCACATAGGAGCAGGAGGGGGGACGTGCCACTGTATCTGGGAGCTGCCTGAGGTAAGTGCCGCCCGGAGCCTACATCCCTGATTCCCTCCCGTGCTCCAACCCCCTGTCCCAGCCCCAGCCCTGATTCCCCTCACGCCCTTCAAACCCATCGATCTCCGCCTGGAGCACACTCCTGCACCCCAAACCCCTCACTCCCAGCCAGAACCCTCACCCCCTCTGCACTCCAATCCCCTACCCCCAGCCCTGATCCCCCTCCTGCACCCCAAATCCCTCATCCCTGGCCCGACACCAGAACCTGCACCCCCAGCCGGAGCCCTCACCCCCCTGTACCCCAACCCCCTGAGCCAGCCTGGTGAAAATGAACACGTGAGCGGGGGAGGGGGGGGCTCAGAGAAGGGGCGCGGCAAAGGTGTTCAGTTTTTGGGAGTAGAAAGTTGGCAACCCTACCCAGCAAGCAGAGGTACACTGGGAGCAAAGGAAAGTGTGGAAAGAGGGAAGAATGAAGGAGAAGTGGAAGAGAACCTGAGCTGTGGGGGCAGACACGTTTTGGCAGCTCCACAAGCAACATACACCATGTAACTGTGCACAGACATCGGCTTCCTCCTCCTCCCCTCCCTCCCAGCACCTCCTGCATGCCACAGAACAGCTGATTACAGCGAGCAGGAGGCGCTGGGAGGGACGGAAGGAGTTGATCAGCGAGGCCATCATTAGGAGGGAGGTGCTGGGGGAAAACGGGGAGCTGGGTGCCAGTGGATGCTAAGCACCCACTAATTTCCTGGAGCACCCAGAGTCGGCGCCTACATAACCGTGGCTAACATGAGCCATCTGCACATATATCACAAACCGTCAAGAGTGAGCCATGATATTAACCGCTCCCCACCCCAGGCCACTCCCTGATATACGAAAAGAGCAACTCGCCCCATTCAGCCAGGTACAGAGTCACTGCTGTCTCACTCTAACAGTGGGCAGCACCACTCAGTGGTGAAAGCAAAAGAATTGGGACTTAGGCCTCAACAAACCCAGGCCTCCAAAGAGAGGGAGGGATGAGGACAGTGAATTGATCGTACCGTAGTACGAAGCAATAATACACAGAGCAGTACAGCACAGGGTCACTATATATGGATCAAATCCAAACTGGCCATGTCTACACTTTCCAAACCCAATACGGGTGCCTGTGCGGCACAAAAGTCCCACCATGGCAGACTGAGGGTGCATGGTGTAAAGCAGCCGTGGCTGTTCCACTTTGAATGGAAGGGGCCTAACGAATGGTGCCTAAAGGAGCTGTCCTCAGACAGTGTGGCAGAGGCCTGAGTTTCTGGTGCTGAAGGAGTAAGATTCTACCCCCAATTCCCCAGGTGTAGATATAACAACTGTGTCTGTTGTACACAGCATATGGATTATTACAGTAGCCCTATGAACCAAGCAAGTAGTGGGAATCAATATACATGAGCAGCTCCACAAGAGAGCAGGGATAGGCATACACACAAGGCAATACCTGATTAAATGTATTAATCCTAATCTAACCCTCATCAGTTCAGTTGCACTTTATAATACCATAATTACAGTCATTGTACTATAACATGGCAATTATAGCCTAATTATAAAGTGATTTATCAACCTATAGAATTAAACCTCAAGTTATAAGATTTTATACTAGTTACATGTACCAAACAGTGCAACTTCGGCAGTACTACAATGAAATGGATTAGGTATGAAACTAAAGGAGTAATAGTAAGTAATTCAGTCATGCAGTTAACCTTCCAGTCATATGAAACACTGGTAATTAGAGGTATCACAAAGTAATTACATTATAGTTGCAGTATAACTACAGTGTAATTACAGTAACTGTATTTAAAAAGTCTAATGATTAGTTCTGTAATTAATTTCTCTTCTTCTTGAACACAAAAGGCTTGGAAAACCTTCCTCCTTCCCAAGTTCTCTGAACAACTCCAGCTATGTCCTCTCTGACTGCATCGAATCTAATATCTTCCAGTTCAGGCATGTGTCCTCGAAGCTTACAACTAAACAAAGGCCAGCTTCCAGCCAGACATCTTCCAACACTTCTATAGTACTAGTGAAGGACCTTCCAACCCCTGCTTCCACAGTTTCCTGCAATTCAGAGCTGCTTAGGCCTAATTAGAATCACAGCAAGGAGAAAAAGAATCAACTTCATGCAGAATACTTGCTACATAAGTAATGGGGAAGTCCAAAACTGGGACAGAACTGCTAAAACTGTATATTTCAATGAGTTTAGACCCAACTCACAGCTTGTCCAGTCCTGTAACAGCAACTGCAGGGAATATAAAAGGCTGTCTGTAGAACTAGGCTTGTAAAATAAAGGAGAAACTTGCAAGGGACAGTTCTTGTGTGTTTTTATATAGCAGGATTCCTGCAGCCCTTAACCCAGTGGGCAAGGACCAGTGATGGAAGGATATCAAAAGTATGGTCTTCATTTAAAAGTTAGATCAACACAGATACAATGCTCTGGGGTGTGAAATCCCTCCCCAACGTAAGAGTGGTTAGGTTGATGGAAGAATTCTTCCGTTGACCTAGCTCCCGCCACTTGAGGATGTGGATTACCATATTGACAAAAGAAAAAAATAACTTTTCGGTTGCATTAGGAACCATCTACACTATAGTGATACAGTGGCATGGCTGTAGCATTGCAGTGTAGACATTGCCAAAGAGAGCAAAGGCTGAGAGAAGTTTCAAAGCTTCAGAACGAGATCTGTTCCCTACAGTTGTAGACCAGTGAACTCCCAGAATCATACATTCCAGAAAGAAGCCAGGAGAAGAATGTGAGAAGACAAAGGAGGAAGGGTTAGTGCTGATCTTAAGTGAAAAGTCTTCTGGCATGCCAGTCCCACCATGCCTGCTCTTTTCTTCCTCCAGTCCTGTCCCCAGCCCAAACCACCTAAAAGAAAGACAATCCCACTGCACATCTACATGCATGCAGGTCTGTGACATTCTAAATGGAGACAGGCTCCCTGGGTAGCAGGGGGAACACCATGAATCCTGGGGGAGAGGATAGGAATCCATCAAACCCTTAACCCTGAAGTAATGGGTGAAACTGGTTCCTATAGCCCTAGAAGTAAAGCATCATGGGCTGTTCAAGCAACACTGTACTTATAGGTACGAGCTGTGGTGGGAGGGAGGGAGAACAGAACATGCTCCTAAGGGCTACTGATCACATTGCTGGAGCTCAGAGGATACCTGCCTTGATTACTAGAATGTCAGGAGGATGTGGATAGGGACATTGAATATATTTGGATCATTGGATTTTCAGATATTTGAGGAATGTAATTAACAAATGCTGGGGGGACCTGATCTTACAGGGGGTTGGATCTTTCAGGAGGTATTGTAATCCCATTCGTCAAAGAGTGAAGCATGAGGGTGCCTGAGCTATGACCTTGAAGTCCATGGATGTATCATTCCAGCCCCGCATCTTTGCCCAGATATTTAGTTATTGACAGTGATTTGGATGGTGGTCATCACTGTAGTTTCTACTGTATGTAGATGTCAGAGCTGTAAGCAGCTCAGAGGCTGCTGCTCCTGGGACAGGCTGGATGGGGAGGACAGGGTTAATCCTCACTGAAGGTGTTGGGGCAGGGACATGTACAAACAACTGTGGAAATCCCAGTCGAAGGGCTGGCTTTGAGGTTTGCATAGAAAGAAGGGGAAAGGAGGCAGCTGGAGATGGGGGAGTAAAACTGAGGTGGGGTGTGTGGAGAGATGGGAAATCTTCAGCAGAGCTACAGAGCTCCTGCATTTCACACTGTTTCCTGACCCACCCAGTCTTTCACCATAACTTTGCTGATCAAATGCAAGAGCTCCTCTCCTTGGTCAGGCTCTGAGTAAGTGCATGAATTCCAGAAAGCAAGAGTATAATCTGCCATGACTATAGCACAGGGCCGGTGGCTTCCACTCTGCTCCGTGCCCAGTGCTGCTACCCAAACACATCCTGCAGAACCGTAATACAAAGCCATTTGCTTCTGGAAGGAAGAGGATGCTACTTTTGCAGGATGTCTCGCTTCTGTGGTGATATGGACACTAAAAGTGCTTAGACGGCTGGGTCAGACAGCATGCACAGAGGGAGGCAAGAGAACACGGTCTTTGTGATCCAACACACACCTACCGTGAAAGGACAGTTTCTCTCACTCCACCCATGCACAAACCCACCTCGTCCATGAGTGAGTTGCCTTCCCTGAAATAGCACCCTGTTTGTTTTCTGAGCCCATAAGCTCCTGCATCATGAGCACGCTGTGGTCAACACAATTGGCTCTGGAATATTTTTACTTCTCTGAGACAGAAAGGTGAAAAATCTGATCAGCACCACAAATGTAAAAAGGCAACAAAGGAAAATTCCATTCAGGGGGCAGCTGGGTTCGGCTCCTCCCTTGGGGTCACTGTCTTTTCTCCTTGATATCACCAGAGTCTGGACCCCAGGTCCATGCATGGCAGATCCCATCCCTATGTTAGAGACAGCCCTATCCGAGATGGGCTGAATTCCCTGCAATCAGCCCTCCCTGCCCTGATGCTGGGCTGAGGGCTGAGCCCCTCTAATATTAACCCTTTCTATCCCCTGACCCTACCATTAGATCCTGATTGAGAGCTGGCTACTTTTCCTGACATAAAACCATTCCAACCCCATCCCCAACACAGGCTCCTCTGGAATTGAAAGGCAACCCTCCTGAAATTAACCCCTTCCACCCTGCTGTCATTGGTGAGCTGGAACTGAGGGCTAGAGTTCCTGAAATCAACCCTTTCTGTCCCACAACAATCCTGCCCCAATATTAAGCTCTCAATGACTGAGGGCTAATCCAGGCCAAAATTAACCATTAACACCCCTTACTATCCTGCCCCAGGGCTGAGGTAGCTGGGACTGAAGACTAATCCCACCTGACATTAACTCTTCATGTCCCAGACTGCACTGCCTGTCTCTGACTGCAGACTAATCTCTCTAGTATCAGCCTCTGCTGATCCCTGGTTGGTAGCGCTGTCTCAGTGATGCCCCACCTAAATGTGTAATCTGTTCCAGGCCAGTTAACTCATCTGCTTAGCTGGACCAGGTGGGCTCCTCACATTACCATGTAGCCCAGCACCTCATTTCCCCTCCTCACCCCCTAGCACAGCCAAGTGCAGTTTATTAGCTAGGCTAGGATGAAAACAGCGACTAGCAGCTGAGCCCCTTTGACCTATCCATCCATCTGTCTAGGCAGGTTTTAATAGGTGGCATGTCACCTTGGGATCTCGGGACCTGGCTCAGGATGGCTAGCCAGCTAGAGCGCACTGGTGGTGGTGGTGGGAGTTGGGCACAACCAGTGCTGCACCCCCAGAGATTGACAGTGGGAAGGGAACAATATGGGAAATTAAATGCCCAGCAACGCAGGACAATGGAGAAACAGGTGAAGGGAAGGGGGGGGGGGGGGAATGAGGGCAGAGCCAGCAGAAAAAGCCAGAGCTCTTCTGCTGCCAGGTAGCCGGTAGAGCTCTGGGAATCCAAACCCTTGTAGCCCCAGGACCCAACACACACTACAAGACCCAACATGCATACACACAACTCACACCCTTGGGAGAAAGAACCCCTTCTTCCCCCTCCCCCACAGCCGACCCTTCCTAGAACACTGACACAAAACTCACAGCCCTCCAGTGAAAACGTGCTCCTGCTCACACAGCCCTATAATGAAAAGGGTCAGGACACACAATTGCACACCCATTCACTAAGCAATCCAGCCCTGCACATACCCACTTTCCACACAAAGACCCACCACACAGACTCCTAGCCTTCAGTAACACACATACACACTGAGTAAAAAAATAACACACGCCCAACCCAAAACCCAGCATGCTCGCAATTCACACCCCCATTCCCACCCCATATTGACACACACAGCTCACCCCAGCCATCCAAACCCAGCACACACGTACAAACTTCCCAGTGGAAGGCTGCAATCCAAGGCACCGACCCCAGGCTTGCTGCCCGGCAAGTGAAATAGACAAACTCTCGCTTCCCGGAGCCTGGGCAGGACCAGCCCAGCCTCCCCTCCCCGCCAGTCCCGGACCAGCCCAGCCCCAACTCTTACCTGCATCTCATGCTCGCTGCTTGTCTCTCTCGGTTAGAAATGGCATCTCCCCCAGCCCCCAAATCCACCCGCGGCAAGGCAGCTCCCCTCTCCTCCCGAAAGGCAGCAGCACGCCCAGGCTGCCGGCTCCTTCCAGAGCCGAGCCCCCTCCCAGGCCGAGAGTCGGGTCCAGGATGGGGGGCGCTGGGGTCCGGGCAGCCCGCTAGACTCTAAGGGCGAGATGCTGCCCGCACCCCCGGCGCGGCTCCTGCAGGTGGGAAGATGGGCTGGAGGCTCCGGGGGGAAGGGGGAGGCATCTCCTCCCTTAAACCCAGACAAAAGGGGGTCGGGATAAGCGGCCCCCCCACTGCTCCTCCTCCGCCACTCGCGCTCTGGCCCCAGCTACTGCGGGGCGGGGATGAGCCAGTGACTGAACGTAACGCTGTGGCGAAACGAGCCTCCTCGGGGGCTGCCCCCCAGGACACACCGCGAGCGAGACAGCTCCAGCTGGGGCCGAGGGGTGGGCGGGGCCCCAGAGCGCTGGGCGGGGCCAGCTGGGAGCCGGGAGAGCGCCGGAGGCTCCCGGCAGAAGTGGCGGAGCCTGGCTGAGCGCCTGCAATCGATAGCAGCCTCCCCTCCCACTCCCAGGCGGCGAGGGGGTGCGGACAGAGGCAGGCACAAACCAGCCCAAGCAGGTGGGGTGGGGGGCTGGTTGCTTGGGGGCGATGCCGTGAGCCTCTGCTGCCTGGGCCACGCCCTGGCCTTAAGCTTTGCAGCCAGCGTGCCCAGATCCGGGCTCTGGCACGGACAGCTGCCGGCTTGGTAGTGGCTCCCCCTCTGGGGTGGGGAGGGGTGCCCTGCCCGGCCGCTGTTGGCATGCTTACTCTGCCAAAGGCAGCTAGCAGAGGTGGGGAGTAAAAGGGGACATATCCTTTGGGAGTGGGACATTTCTGCTCACCCCTCACCTGAGAAAGGTGCTGGCTCTAGGATTCTCCCACCCTCACCTCACCAGGAAGTGCCAGCTTTTCTTGGGCACGTAGACCAGCCGCAATGCCCATGTTTGCTAGGCTTTCTCCCTGGAGTCCAGCTCTGAGAGCAGCGTCCCAAGAGTTCCGGCCAGTACTGGACTGATACGGCTATGCCCGTCACATAGCTGGGAGCCAAGAAGTTTCATATACTCCCTGTCCTCCTTGACAATTGATGGGCACTGTCATTATAGCTTCACAAGTGATCAGCCTTGTCTCTGGTTTCCAACAGAGGGTGCCAATGTGGCGTATGCACAGTCCAGCGAGGCTGTGGGGAGCAGGAGCGGAGATCAGGGGAGAACAACCAGAGGAATGTAGATGTAGGAATTGACATCTTTCAAACACCCTGATAAGATCACATGGACTAGAAACTGCCCAGCAGATCCCAGACCCTGTCAAGTTCCTCTGGACTTGAGAGGGCTCTACTGACAGCAATGGGCAGGGCTTTGTATCTGATAAGATACCTTTAATTTATAATGGACAAGTGAGTTATAACACAGGGTAGGAAAAATAATACCCAGCTCTTATATGGCACTTTTTATCCATAGATCTCAAAATGCTTAGAAAAGAGGTCAGTACATCATTAGCTCTATATTACAAATGGGAAAACTGAGGCACAGAGACTTGCCCAAGGTCAGCCAAGCAGGAAATAGAACCCAGGACTCCTGAGCCCTAGAGCTGTGGTTCTCAAACTTTTTTTTCCACAGACCACTTGAAAATTGCTGAGGATCTTGGCGGACATCTCAATGATCTTCCCAAATGTTGTTTGTACCATTAGCTAACTGTTGTAAAGCGCTTGGGATAAAAGTACTATATTAAGAAAACTCTTAATAATAATTAACGTTTTTTGTTCTACAAATAAAAGCACACAACTCATATTTTAATATCAGTAGTCTTATCTTTCTAATCCAATGGATGTGCCCTCTGTCCTCCACTCCAGCAGCCCCCGAGCTAGGAAGGGGGGAGTCTCTCCCCTGCCACAGCAGTCACAGAGCTGGGGCTGGGAAGGGCAAGTCTCTCCCCTGCCACAGCAGCCACAGAGCTGAGGCTAGGAAGGAGTTAGGGGGTCTCTCCCTTGCCACAGCAGCCACAGAGCTGAGGCTGGGAAGGGGGGGGGTCTCTCCACTGCCACAGCAGCCACAGAGCTGAGGCTGGGAAGGAGGGGGGTCTCTCCACTGCCACAGCAGCCACAGAGCTGAGGCTGGGAAGGAGGGGGGGTGTCTCTCCCGTGCCACAGCACCGCAGAACTGAGGCTGGGAAGGAGGGGGGGTGTCTCTCCCGTGCCACAGCACCGCAGAACTGAGGCTGGGAAGGAGCGGGGGGTCTTTCCCCTGCCACAGAGCTGAGGCAGGGAAGGATGGCTGTCTCTCCCCTGCAGCTACAGCCCTGGAGCTGGCGAAAGTCATCTCTTTCTCTTGCCGCCACAGCCCTGCACATCCCAAATTCCCCTCACCCCCTCTTCTCACCCCACTGCCCCCTCCAACCTATCCCTTAGGCCACCACCTCACCTTACATGTGTGTCTTCTCCAGGGTCCAGGCATTTCATTAGTAGAGCCACACCTGCGTGGCTCCACTAATTAGGTGGGTGGCCCTTCATTCTCTTGTGTGCAGCCACCCAGGCACATGCCTTAGAGGGAACTATCCGTGGACCACTGGTGGTCCATAGACCACAGTTTGAGAACCTCTGCCCTAGAGCAGTGCTCTACCAACTGGGCCATCCTTAAGAATTATGTTCCTCCTATCATTACCTCCATTTTACAAATGAGGAAACTGAGGCACAGAGAGGCTAAGTACCTGCTCCAAGACCACACAGTAAACTAGTGTCCAGGTCAGGAACAGAATCAACATCTCCTGACTCCTGGGCTCCATTGATCATACTGTCTCCAGATACGTGTAATGGAGAATGGACTGAAGCCAGTACAACACCCTCTGCTTACAGTGGATGAGGGGTTACATAGAATGCAGCATGTTAAGTTCGTCATTGCTAGAAATGGAGAGGCAGCCATGACAAAATAAAATGCGGGGTGGCCTTTGCCTTTGCATCAAGCCCAACTCCCACCGAACCTTTCGTGCTAAGCTTCCTACAGCCACACAGCATATTCAGACCAGCGTGAGGTTGCCTGTGGGGCAATCTCCCTTCTTCCCACTGCGAGAGGAGAGGAGCCCACTGAAGACACATGAACAACTGATCAGCAGCAGTGGGCCTATCAAAGGCAGAATCATGTCAGAGGGACAGATCTGGGCCCTATTGTGAACTCCAAAGCTTCAGAGGTTTCAATAAGCTTCCAGGTTTTGGCTTCTTAACTGGAACCAAAATGTCCAAACTTTCTGAGGTTTGTCCATTGCTACATTTAAAAATAATGGGTTTCAGTTGACATAGCAATGCCCTCTGCTTATACAGCAGATACAGCTCCTGCAGCCTATAATGTCTTATTATAACAACATTCACGGATTTGTCTAATGATGTCTCTTCCATCCAAGGCAGTTTTCTCCAGTGATAATGGATATAAACTTTGTTTCTAATGTGCACTTTCACTTCCTGTTTCCCTCCTGAAGAGCTCTTTGGGGATCTTTACCATTCTGCCTTCCCTCTGCCCTATAACAGTCCCCAGTCACAGCAACCTTCCTTCCAGCCAAGGAGGGGCAGAGACAGGGCAGCTGCATTCAGAATCCATTAACACTGCCCAATGCACTGGCCAACAAAGTTGCTTGCCAGGCTACCCAACTCCCCCTTGAGCCTCTAGATGGAGCCTGAATGGCTATTTCTGCCTGCGGAAGCTTTTGATGATAATGATCTGGCCTTAATCCACAAGCCATGTAAGTGAGCCACTGATGGATACGGGAATGGGCTAAGATTCCCAGACAGTGAGATGCTCCACACAGGCTTTCCTCAAGCAAACGCAAACAAAGTGACTGTTTGAGGTTCTGCCCTTATGGGGGCTCTGTGCCATTGTCCAACAACTTGCAATCTCACCTGCTGACCCAAACACCTCCTTTGGCATCAGAACCAGAGTGGAAATGAACCCCAGCGCCAGTCCCATCTTCAGTGTGACAGGAGGGGAGACTGAGCACTTCTTCCAGCAGTAAGGTCAGAGGTTACCAGCTCAATCCTCCCTCAGCTAGCTCACATCCCTGCAAATTGTAAGGAGTTCCCTGGCTGGCTCCCAGGAAGAATGGGCTGAACCTTATTGCCCAGGAGTCACCCTCAAACCCAGCATAGATACAGATTGTTATCCTCCTGTGTGTTCCCAAAGGATCCCTGCAAACTGAAATGAAATAAACAAAGGGAAGAATACAAAATTTGCCAGCCTAGGTTTGAATCACCCACAATAACTCCAATTATTTCTGCTCAGAGTTCTGTGCCCTTACACACACACACACACACACTCTCTCTCTCTCTCCCCCCCCTCTTACATATACTCCACCCTCTTTGGATATTACAGATGATAAATATAAGAATACCGATCAACTATACCAAAGATCATCATTGCACTATATACAGTATGTGCGTGCACACACATCCCTTTTCTCTTTTGAGGTCAAGGGAACTTCAATGCAGTCTTTTTCGGTGGGTCTCAGATCTTTACACAAGATCAACATCTATTACTATTATTGTTATCATGCATATTTCAACAGCACCAGAAATGTAAATAGCCCTTTACAAACATAGACAAGGCATGCTTCCGGTTCCAAAGAGCTGACAATCTGAATTATGCAAGCCAAGCAAACCCATGCCAAACAACAGTTTAGATTGCCAGCTCTTCAGGGTGGGAAAAGAGTCTGATATCTTCTTTAAAAGCCCCATTGAAATGGATGGCATGGTATAGTCTTTTCTATAGGTCAGGGTGAGACCTATGTAGAGAAGACACCACCTAATTCATCTTGATCTACCAAAAGATGTAATATGCGCACCCTGTATATATATTACCATGATGATACCATTGCTAGCAGGTGACCAAGACAATACTCTATTACCACCATCATTTGCTCCTATGGTGCTTCCAAGTTGGGGGTAGGGCTGACTTGTCTTGCACAGTTCAGAACATGCTCTTGGCACCTAACACATCTTTCATAGTAATGACAATACTTCTGAGAGAGGGGGTCTGGGGCTTCGTAATGAGAAGAAGTGGTTTTTAGGGGGTAAGATGCTTTGGAGCATACACAGCAATAGGATATATGTGTATTTGTAATTTGGAGACAGAGGGATAGAGAGAGAGTGGGTGAGGGAGGTGATAAGGAAATGAGATCAATGGGGATGCATGGACCATCCCACATCAATGCTCTTCACCTGCTAAACTTGAGACAAAATCTCCCCCCCCCCCCCCCCCCGGCCCAAGCCCCACAATATTAGCACAGGAAGCTGGAAATGATGTAGGATCAATTCCCTTTGCATAAATCACATTTTTGTACAACTTCAGTCTAGCAATTTTCCTAGTGACTCTGGTGTTGATAAAATAACACAGCAGGAAAAGCAAGAAAACATGAAGTATATGAGGGATGGAGGTAAATTTGAATCTAAAAACAATGGCTATAGCCTGCATTTGCTCAGATGGGTGAGGATTTTACTGCTGACATGAATGGTAGCAGGATCAGGCCCCTAATGAGCAAGCGTGGGCTGGTAGCTGATAGGGTGTAGTCTGAAACTCACTGAGAAACATACCAATGCAGCCTCACTCCACGCCTCAACATTGTCCACTAGGTGGCAGCGTTACAGAGTAGAATGAATCATTGTGGAGGCTGAGTGAAGAGACCGACTTTGTTGTTAATCCAGGATCAGCACAGAGCGGTTGATGGAGGAGGTCCCTTTATTTAGCAGCTCCCCTTTCTCAGGGAACACTCCGGAGTCCCACAGTCAAGGCCTGTAGGGAGCTATCTAGGTTAGCCTGTATTTATTGCAAAGGTCCACCAGGGGAGTTAACCAGACCTCCAGCGGTGAGCTGTTGCTGGGAGTTGTGGCTAAAACTGCAACACCTCATTTCTCCATAGGATTGGCATGGGGGTGCACGTGACATCTGTCCAGCCACGGAAATGCAGATAATCCACACCACAGTGAATAGCCCAACTTTGCTGCCACTAGACCCATCCTGTATCACAGAAACCAAATCAGCTGATTTGGCCTTTATTTTCCCACACATATGTAGATAGCACCCCAAGTCCTCCCCTTCAAAGTAACCCCATTATTGCTAGGTGAGGCAAAGTTCCAGAGCTTGGGAAATTCGGTTCAGAGATGCAATGGTGAGTTCTGAAGCCAGTTATCCAAACTAGCTGAAACAACTGAGCTCTGCAGAGGTGGCCTGGATATTTCTGCTGAGGTTCCCACTGCTTCCAGAAGGCTGGAAATACCTTGAAAATAGCTTCTTTCTCAAGGCATTTCAGCACTTCCAGTCCAGATCCAGAGCTGGCCATAGGCCCCCATACTTTGAGGGCTCTATAGTCTCATGCAGGCTCTGCAGCTCAGGGGTCAGACCTACTTCTCCCTCTAGATGTGTTGTGAGAAACCATTTTCTCCTTTAGCACCAAGACATGTCATGGCCTGAGTCTCTCCTTGGGCAGCCTTGGCCTCACACATCACAGGGCCATCCTTGTCCAGGACAAAGCTAGGGACAGCTGGGAGAAAAGGAGGTGGTGAAAAGAGAAAACAGTTTTGTAACTCTTCCGCCAGGTGGTTAACTAAGCAAGAAGGGCTGGGTTGAATATGTCTAGGGTCCCTCTTGATAAGCAACAAAACTGGCTCAAGCCGCCACCTGGATATTTTGAAAGATAAGTAAATCCTCCTCCAGTTTGCCCTTAGCAGGCAGAACACCCTCTACCCGCCCGCCCGCATTCTGAGTCTACATACAAAACAAGGGGATATTTATTGGGAAATCTAGGAAAATTCAGCAACACTATAATATTCAGATAAAGATTAAAGCCCTCTGCAAATCTGCAGAAGTCCATTCTCCTCTCTCCCCACCAGTCTCTCTGAATGGCCACCAGGCAGGAGTTCCTTGGCCACGTCAGTCCACCCACTGCAAACCCCACTCACAGTTCAGGTTGCTGAATGGCAGCAGTCCAGCTGCTAATGGCAATTCTCTCTGCAGATCCAGATCCAGCCCTGGTGAAGCTGTTTGCCTAGTCCCACCCTGAGGCAGCACCAACTGACCCAGCTTTGTGATTCGGCTTAATTTAAGTGCTGGGTAGGGAGGGACCTCACTGAAACTGCCTCATGGGTCTCTGCTGGGGAATCCACCCTGCACTGTCTCCTCTGCAAAATCCTCTCTGTGTCACAGGATCCTCAGGAGGGGGAAAGCCAAGAGGATCTAGGACCTTGGGGCAGAGTCCTTGCTACCTGGAGATGTACTTCCTAGCACAAGAAGAGAATGCCTTCCTTCTCTCTGCCTTGGAGTTCAAACTTCACCTCCCTACCAACATCTAAGGGCATGTCTGCACTAGTGAGCTTGCAGTGGTACAGCTGTACCAATGCTGCTGTAAGATTGCTCGTGTAGCTGCTCCATGCCAGTGGGAGAGAGCTCTCCCACTGACATCATAAAACCACCTCCATGAGTGGCAGTAGCTATGTCAGAGGGAGAAGCTCTCCTGCCAGCATAGCACTGTGCATACTACCACTTATGCCAAAGAAACTCATGTCACTCAGAGGTGAACAGCAGAAGTTTTGCTGAAATAAGTGGTAGTGTAGACGTGGCCTTAATCTAGATTAGTTAGGGTGATTTCCAAGTGTGACTGGTGGCACTGTGGGTATGTAACATATGTAAATGAGGCACTCTATAGACATTCTTTTTCCTTTCCAACAACTCAGGGTGCAGAGCGCTCCTTCCATTCTGAAGCTTTCAACTACAGACTTACAGGTTAACAAGGTAGTTACTCACATTTTCCAGCTCTTGGAGGCTGGAGCATTCAGGTCTATTGGAGCTATTCATCCTGGGGTTCATATGATTTGCCCACCCCAGTCTGTGCTGAGCCATGAAGTTTAGACCCACATCCCTAAAGCTAGGGATGATGTTCAGACCTAGAGTTTGGTTCATCGTGTTGAATCTTACATACCAGGGCCAGACCTGAAGTTCAATCACTCCTCCCCACTTCCACCTCACAGTCTGGTTTCATTTGGATGCAGGGTTTTAGTTCAGGCCCACCTCTGAATGCTAATCCTAGCACTGGTCTGTCCCCACAGAGTGCAGCGTTCCTGGTCGGAGCCAACTCTCTCCAGCAAGGAGGCGTGGGTGCTGGGGGAGGGAGGTAAATACTGTCGCTATCACAGCAGGCTATCATTAGCATCACCTCCAGCCAGGCTTCCTCTTTTAGATTATGCTGATATTGTGGGTATGGTTGCTTTGATTACTTGAACTGTCAGAGCCAGACGTCAAGGGTGATGCGGGGGGAATCTGACTGGAGAGAGCTGAAGCGGGCTGAGCTGGAGAGATGCCAACTCAGGCTGCTCCCATGATGGATGGATGGAGCAGTCGGGGAAGCAGAGCCGGGAGCAGTTTAGGAGGTGAGCAGCCCAGGGAAAGGTCAGGCCCCTCTCATGCCAGCTGGTGACAACAGTACAGTGAACTAGCTCCCCAGGCATGTGTCTCCCCTGACAGCGCCTGATGTGATACAGAGCACAACCCGCCTGGCCCATAACATGCAGCAGGACCAGCAATTACACTGTGTCCCGCTTGTAACCTGCTGTAATGCCCAGAGCCTGGGCTCCCCCCCCAGCTCACAGCGACCCTGCTCATAGTCCGTGGCAATGTCCTACAGCCATACCAAGCTTTACCCATAGCCCATGTGCTGGCTAAACACCAGGAAATAAGAAAAAAAGAAACGGGGGTTATACAGGGCAGCACGCACCTAGCAGTGTCCAAGTAGTCCTATCCATAATCAATGGCAGCACCTGATGCCGTCGCTGAGCCCTACCAGTAACCCATGGTAACATCTGACTCCTCCAACAAGCCCCTGCTAGTAGCCCATGGTAACCCCCAAAACCCCCAATGAGCAATGCTGGTAAACCATGGTAACCCCCAACACCTCCAACAAGCCCTGCTGGTAACCCATGGTAACTCCCAATGAGCCCTGCTGGAAACCCATTAACCCGTGATGCTTCCAACAAGCCCTGCTGGTAACCCATGGTAACACCCAACATCCCCGAAGAAGCTTCACATGTTACCATGGCAGCACCCAATAAGCCCTTCCCATAATCTTCAAAGGTGCCTGACAAGCCCCACTTGTCCCCCATAGCAGCACATGGCTCATCACAGGGTATCGAGGGGAGGACAAGAACAGATCTCATGCTGGGAGAAACTGCTTGCCAGTTTCAATGACTCACAGGTGACTTTGTTGCTGCTTTTTGGAAGTGACTTCCAGACAGGGCTAGGATACCCTCAGCGATATCAGGCTGGGGTCCGTAGGTTGAGTGCACATGCCACAAGCAGACAGTGCTGGGTCTAGTTCCCAGCAGGAGGAAGCAGTGCCAGAGCTCTCCAGAACAAGTGGGCTCTTATGTTTCTGAGAAAAATATATATAATATATAAAGCTCTGTGTTAGACTTAATGAGGATCTATTACCCACAATCCCCACACATCTGCTCATGCCACAAATAGCAGCCCAGTGTTTCAAGAACAGGGTTTTCTTTCTCCAGATGCAGCTAATTCTGAAGAGGGCTGTGTTGGAAAACTGCTGTGGGTCAGACTCGGATCCCATTACTCCTGCTGCATAAGTTGCCTTTCTTCAGAAGCAGTCCCAGAAGAGTGAGGTGCCACTAAACTAGAGCGAGGGTATCAGAACCTGGCCCTCAGCAAATAAACATGAGAGATCAGTGGGTGCCCACTGGTGGGGCAATGCTTGTGAGTGTGGCAAGGGGAGGGTGGGAAGTTGCATGAATCCCAAAAGCTTCATGAGCTTTAGAACTTATTCATCTTTAACTCTGTCCTGGGAACTCATTATTCTCCTATGTTTCAGTTGTCCAATCCGGGAGGAGAGACAATATCATGCGATTCACCTGGCCAACAGCACACCACCAAAGACAAACAGCGAATGAGCGGGTCAAATTATTCCGTGAATCCATCCTGGATACACTTGAAGAGAATGACGAGCCATTCAAGCCAACTAAACAGGGCTAGCTTTGTAACGCTAATACTGGAAACAAATAGTTCATCCAACTCTATAGCTATGACCCTGGGAATAGCATAATGAGGCAGGGGAGTTGGGTACCCCATTACACCTTATCCAGGGCATACCCAACTCCTACACTGTGGTTGGCCAATATTGTGCGTTCATCACTGGGAAGTGATACATTTAGCATAAGAAAGGCTAATCTGGTAGCACTCTCATCTCCAAGACAAGCCCGGATTCAGGTCTGGACCTAAAGATGACCCTGTGAGCCTGGGACAGGGGAGGCTGCACTGCTTCGGTGGAGACATTAAATGGAGGTCTGCATTTGCCTTATGTCACATAGCACCATCCATCCAATGAATTCCAAAGGGTCTTTCCAAGTCATAGTTGACCCCAAAACACCCCTGTGAGGTAGGTATTAGCTTCTCCTCTGCACAGAAAGGGGATTTGCTCACCCTTTCCTTTTGACATACTAGCATTTGTTCTGGAAAAGAGGAACTAACATCTGCAATTCTTACCTGCCCGCTGTGCACCTCCTCCAGGGTTATCAGATTAAGGGTCATCCCTTCTATGAGCCTGGGACACATTGAGAAGTGTAGTTCCTGAGGTTGGGAGAGGGTAGAAAGGTTGTTGGTACTTCTCCAGCCAAGCCCATCTGGCTCACCCCGCTCTCTGTGGCTAGAAATCACTGAAGTAACAGGAAAAGGAGTACTGTGCCACTGATTTGAAGGTATATGTTGTCCCCAGATGTGAAATAGTTATGAGTGAGAACAAAAAAGCTTCAAAAACAGACTCCAACGAGAGACTGCTGAATTGGAATTAATTTGCAAATTGGACACCATCAAACTAGGCTTGAATAAAGACTGGGAGTGGATGGGCCATTACACAAAGTAAAACTATTTCCCCATGTTTACCACCCCCCTCCCCCCAGTTCCTTACATCTCCTTGTCAATTGCTGGAAATGGGCCATTTTCATTACCACTACAAACAGTTCTTTTTCTCTCCTGCAGATAACACCTCACCTTAACTGATCACTCTCCTTATAGTGTGTATGGTAACACTCATTGTTTCATGTTCTCTGTGTATGTATATATCTTCCTACTGTATTTTCCACTACATGCATCCAATGAAGTGGGGCTGTAGCCCACAAAAGCCTATGCTCAAATAAATTTGTTAGTCTCTAAGGTGCCACAAGTACTCCTGTTCTTTTCTGCGGATACAGACTAACACTGCTGCTCCTCTGAAACCTGAAGTAACAGCAGGCCATTACAGCTGTACTTCCAAGCTCTGGCATCATGTCCCATCTTGGTTTACCCCATGGTGCAGAGAAGGCCACAAAGCTTAACCCTGGGCAGGTTTTAAGGTAGGAACCCAAGTTTTTAACCTCTCATTGTTTGCCTCCTCTTTGGAAGCTGACATTGGAGTTGAGGGGCTCCTCCCCAAGACAGGGGCTCTATCTCTTTGTCACTGAGGGTTACAGGAATTCAAGTAAGACTCGGCTGTGCCAGGCGCAGGCAGTATCCTTGTGTTGGTAGGAAGCGGGAGAAAGGAATTTCCTCACCCAGATGAAATCCAAGCTCTGAAAGATGGCGGGAGCTGCTGAGACCTCCACATTCATGTGCCATCCCCCTTTGAGCAGGGGCTGTCCTGGTCTTGGATGGACACATCTCAGAAGCCCTCCTGGCTGTTTCCCAATGAGCCTCTCTCTCTCTCTCACACACATGCACAGGAATCCCATGGTGGTTTGGAAAGGGCCGAGTTGGTAGGAGCTGGATGGATTTTAATTACTCCCATTATTATTATAATCTCTCTTCTTCTAAATTTTCACACATTTCTCGCAACAAGCTGGGCTGAGGAAACATCTACAATACCAGACTCAGCATGCGCTGCACCTTGCAGCCATGCCAGCTCCCACCCTCAGAACTTGGGAATTTGAGGAGAACATTGCCTCTGCAGCCTGCCTCCTTCTCCTTTGTCACTAGGGGTGGGGGTCTGAGGGTCAGCTCTGCTGGCTGGGACTCAGTGATGGAGGTGGCATTGCATTACCCATGGGCTGAGATTACAAGTCTGAGCCAGCAGGCCACTGAGTCCTGACTCCTGTATGGCATTAACTAGAAGAGCAAGCCACCCACCAATGGCTGGCTGCCTGGCTGCTCTGTCCAGTCTAGCAGGTAGGCTGGGTGTTGTGATACTGGATATGGACAGGGACAGCAAAGGTTGCCTCGTGTACTCGCACATCAGTAGCACCTGGTCTATAAAGAGCTGTTTTCCAGTGGACTTTGCAAAGATGAGTGTTTGAGAATAAGGATTCTCTGCTTGTGCATTTTTTGGCCATGTCACCCACCATGCAATCACATAACCACCATGTGTTTGATTCTGAATCCTTTATATAAAAACAAAACGACCTGACACTTTTTTGGCTTTGCTACAGTGAAAGCTGTCTCCTAGAATCCTAGAACCATAGGGTCAGAAGGGACCACCAGCAACATCTAGTCTAACCCCCTGCCAAGGTGCAGACTTTGTTGTCTAAAAGGCGCAAAACCAACTCCAGTAGGGTATCCCTCCCTCTCTACCACATGGTCTCCTGCCAGGACTGCCTCTAGGCACCAGTGTCCCAAGCATCCGCTTGGGTGGCACTTTTCAAGGAACAGCACTCTGGCCCCCTTTTTTTTTTTTTCTTGGGGTGGCAAAAAACCTGGAGCTGGCCCAGTCTCCTGCTCACTGGTGTTCTCAAAGGAGGAGGCTGGGAGGGTAGGAAAAGGAAAGGACACTCTGTAAATCTGGGTGTCCAAAATAATAGAGGAGAAAATTCAAAATTGTGGCAGGTATTAAGCCAGATTGAGATCTCTAATGAACGTATCCACCCCTCACATTCTGAATGATATAGTGCAACCCTAAAAGACAGAGAGGCTGCACAGGCAGAGATATTTACCAGCACCTTTTCCTCGCTACCCTTCGGTCAGGAGTTGTTGATGATGTGACTTCCACATTGCTCACAGATTCTAGATTGGCGTTGTTTTCCATCCCATCCCAGTTCAGAAGCCTGTTTAGATGTGGCCACATCCTCCCCTCACTTCATAGGAACCAGGCGCTCCTGCCACGTTACAAAAGATGTTCCAGGGCTCATCACAGCCAGTTGGTCCAATGAAGATACCACCTAGTAATAGACCAAATGCCGTTGTATCTCAACCCTGGTAATTCTGCCCACCTGAATTCAGTATAGTGTCAGTCACACGCAGTATTTTCCTTCACTCCTGCCCAAAGCTGGTAGGCAGTGAAGAAATGCGTTGGTAAGCAGCTGTTGTTTTTCATCTCTGAGGGGGGTGGCTTCTCGGAAGCAGGCGGAGTGGGATGAAAATTGCAGTGCAAGATAATCTGATTGTTATCACCTCCCCATGTCCATCTGGACAAATACCAACGCCCCATAGGAACCCAGTGAGTCAGTCCAATGGCTTCCCATAGCCAGCTGGAGTGAATTCAACTACTGCATTGTATGGCTTCTCCTCTTATTTAAATCAAGGGTCATTATCAAATATAAGAATAAAGCTAATAAAAATCAGTTCCCATGCCCCCTTTATTGGATCTCTGCCCTGGTGATCTGTGTAATCTGGAAAATCATGGGATAACGTAGGAAGATCCTTTGGCTAACCACTACGGACTCTAGGATATCACCCCTGGGAGGGATATTTGCTTTCACTGCTCAGCTAATTGTATTTTGTTATGCCAGTGGTGATATGACTCAAATAGGAAATTAGACAAGAGGTGAAAACAAAAGAGGAACACCCACCACAAAGCTCTCTCTTCTCCTTCCCACTCTTCTCCAACATGATGCAAGGGTGTCAATCAGAGCATCTTTTGGGAGGTGTGTTAGGGGCTGGAGTGTGACCGGGACTCAGTGTGTCCAGATTACCCAATAGCTGGCCTGAATGCCCAATATCACGTGCACAAAAACTGGCATACTTCAAAGGGGAATTCAGCAGATGCCCAAGTGTCTAGGACCAAGGTCTTAATTATGAAAGAATTAGCAGCAGAAGGAAATGGTATACGCTAATGCAAACCTCTCTCTGCTGCTCAATAGATCGACTGACTATATGTTCTGTCCAACTGGCCAACAACATGCTGCATGAAGGTCTGGGGAGAAAAGCTCCATTAAATTCTTAAGCTCACTGACACACATACAGAAGGTATTAATAACATCTCAGTAAGATCTCAGTGTCTATTGTAGCCCACATGCAGTAGACGAAAGATAATTTCTGGTACAAGGAAGTTATGAGGGTGACAGCTTTTTAACTGCACAGCGTAAGAAGAGGCACCGTGCACTGGGACAAAGGAGCAATGATTAAAGTTCTGAGCACAAAGAGAAGAGGGCTGGGGACTAGAACAAATATGTTGAGAACATCAAAATCGTATCCAGTGCTAATGCCCAAAATGAAAGGACCACGCTGGACAGGGAAGGATTAGAAGCTGGTAAAAGAAATGTCTCACTGGGACAGCTAACAAGTGCCCAGTGGCTGAGGGAAAGAGCAAAGAGTTGACGGGGGCTGGAGAGTTAACGCTGGAATTAAAGACCTTCCTCACCTGTCTGTTTAAAACAGGTGTGGATTCCACCGGTCACAGCTGGGCAGAGATGTGGGCACAAAGCCCAGCTGATGGAACAGGAGCTAGCCGTGGGCGAGTGAAGCATGGAAAGGTCTCTGCTCAGAGAAGAATGGGTGGGAGCAAAGCAAGGCCAGAAAGATGAGAAGAGGCAGAAGTGAAAATGTGATCGTGACGAGGGAAAGGACTGGGAAGCAGGCTCCTGTTGTAGGACTTGTCTAGAATTAGCTTTCTCTACAAGGGCCAGCACCACCCCCATTGTCCGGCAACAGCAGCTGATCTGGCATGTAGAAAAATCCTTCTCCCTATCAGTGGGAGTCTGGACGTGGCTTAGCATCAGATCCCACTATCTCCACACTATCTGCTACCACACAGGCAAATCCCGTGGGGCTGGCTCCACCCCAGAGAGGGCTGCAAACCTTCTGAGGACGCCCTCCTTGATCCAATCTGTTTTACGCTTCTGGGGGAGCTCTGACCTGCACCAGAAGGGGCTGGATTTGTCCATGAGTGAAGAAACCAGAGGAGCAGTGGCCCTCAAGCTGTGTCTGACTTGGTACAGGCCACTCCCTAGACCTTTGCTGTTGTGACCAGAGACAGTACCTGGCCACTTTACCCATCCCACTTCCTGCCAAAATCCACATGCTTTGCTGGGGCAAAAGGACAGCAGCTGTGGTCTGAACCATCACAGATTCCCGCAGGGCCCAGGATGTAGGATTTTGCTGTGCCCCTGGGGAGCCAGGAGATCCTGCCAAACACACAGAGAGGCTGGCCTGGAGCCCCTCTGACAGGGAATGTTCACAGAATTTGCTGGGAAGCTCCTGTGGCTGCTATCTTGGGAGCAGAGCCAAGGTGGGGCTTTGTGCTGCTCAGAGTCCAGGACTAAGGGTGTCAGCTGCTTGTTAATATCAGATCTTGCTCTGGGCAGGTGTGAACCTGTGAATCCAGCTGAGCAGCTGGCTCTCCTCCTAGTGGACTCATTAAAGGCACTGAAGAGAGGTGGGGGGATGGGAAGGTTGGGTCACTGTTATGGCTAAAAGATAGGATTTGGCACCAGAAAATTTGCAGTCAGATCTGGCTGTGCCGCTGACTTGCTAAGGCACAAACCTTTTCCATGCCTCAGTTTCCTATCTGTAGAATGGGGATATTCCCATGTCTCTACCTTCCAGGGTGTGTTGTGAGGCTACACCTATGAATAGTTGCAAGGCTCTTTCAGATCCTTACAATAAATCTTAGTAATAACCATAGTTATTGTTACTTCACACACATACATGCTCATTTTAATATACACTGCACATGTAAACAGCTGCTTAGTGACATTTGCATGCCCAATTACATCTGCAGATCATTGATTCACATGCACAACAGGAGAGCAATTTAAAAAAAGGAGTCTGCTTTGTACTGTCTTTCTTGCAGCCACCTCGGTGAAATCCACAGGGGCAATACAAAGAGCAGCAGCCCCCATGCAGCCCCCAAAACTTGCTCTGGACTGCTGCTGCATCCATGCCCAAACAGCAGCAGACAGGGAGTTAGCACCTCGCTTAACTTCCCTGCAGGGGTAGGGCAGGATTGGTAGCTGAAGGCCCTAACAGGAACTCACTGGGAGTTCTAGGAGAAATCTCACTTCTTGGGAGCCAGAAACAGGGGTGTCTCTGGGTAGCCAGAGTCCTGCTTTGGAGCTAGGGGGGCTGCTGGCCCTTTGTCTTGTGATTTCTGTTTATGTAAAAACATGTTATTGCCTTTTTCTATTACAGCCGGGGAAACTTAAAACCTGAATAACACTCTGAGAAACCCCACTGGGGAAAAGGTTTATTGCTATGGCTGGACTAGATTAATTCACTCCAGCACTCAGCCTCTGCGTAGGCACCTCAGTCCCAGCCCAAGGTATCCCCTGCAATCCCAATGGGCCAACACCCCAGCTTTGCAGTGCACCTCAATCCTAACCCCAGGCATCCCCTGCTTAGGCACCTCAATCCCAACCCAAGGTATCCCCTGGTATCCCCAATGTGCCATCCCCATAACTCTGCCAGTATATTTCAATCCCAGCCCACAGCATCCCAAGGCAACAATACCCCAAGGCTAGATCTGCCCATGTACCTCAATCCTAATGTGTCAACTCTCCTCCCCACAGTTCTGCCAATCATCTCATGCTCTGACCTGCAGCATTTCTTCTCCTTTCAGCCCTGGGGCCCCAGACAGCTCTACCAAAGCACCACACTCCTAAACTGTAGCACCCCTTGCTACAGTTAACAAAGGCTAGGTGCTTCGGATGGCGTATGGGTGTGGTTTCCACTTATAGTGCTGAGCTCCCAGGTTCAAATCAGAGTTCAAAGCCCAGCAGGTAGAAATGAAACTCATCAAGTGGCTTATTGGTGTAGGGGTAAGATTAGGGTGCAAAATATGCTGGGTTCTAATCCCTTCTCATTAACTGGTGATGGATGGGATAGTAACAGGGGTGCGGTAGATTCCCCATCATTTGAAGACTTTATTTACATCAAAACTGGATCTCTTTCAAAAAGATCTGCTCTAGCTCAGCTGGAAGTTATGGGCTTAATACAGGGGAATTCAGTGCCATGTGTTCTCCAGAAGGCCAGACTAGCTGATCAGAATGGTCCCGTCTGGCCTTAAAATCTATTGCACTACTTGGGCATGCCCATAGCATTGCCCTTTGTTCTTCCAGGTCTGGGACTCAAAACTGAGCTCTGCCTATCGCACCTTGGTCTAGAGATGCAGCGTTCTCTGTTATTACACACCCAGGGACCTCATCCGGCTTGGCCAGCTCCGCTGGCTGCTATGAAACCACAACCCCGGCTATTCCAGGTTTCCCTCTTTGGCACAGACTGGGTTTTTTGGTTGGGGTTTTTTTTGCTCTATAGGCTCAAGAGCCCATTTGCTGCTGACATTCTCCAAAGGCAGCAGGGGCGGCTCAAACACACCCTCTTCCCCCTTGAGGAGCAGCCCACAGTATAAGTGGTTGCTGACCTGCTCCATTGTCCTGCACATTGTGCCCTGCGTAGGCGGGGCAGGTTCAGCCATGGCTGGCACCCTCCCCTGTAACTATTGCCTTCTTTAATGACCCTAAAACCCAGCTGTAACACTCGCTGTTTGCTCAGCCCCTGTCATAAGTGACTGGCACCTTTCCAAAAAGGATTAAAAGCAGGGAGTGAGAAACATAAAAGCTTGTGTAATTATGTGCAAAAAGCCCCTTAATAATTTATAGAGGGAGAGAGTAAATATCTTTGCGTGTTATTCAAGTGTAACTCATTGTCCCGTTTGGCTAATACCCAGAGCGCACGCATCATGGGCTTTATCCAGAAGGCTGTTTTGTCTTTAATACCTTTCATAAATTACTGAATTTATAAAGAGGAAACCAGGTGTCATGTCGCTCCTATAAAGAGCTTGTTAGCTAAAACTAACGAAGGTAGAGACTGATGGCTTCCTCCCCTGGCCTTGTTTTTCTCCCCTCTGGCTGTTACTGCCAGCATCCACGGCATGAGGAGGTCCCAGGTTGAGGAAGGCAAAGGGGTTGCCAAAATATAAGTCCCAGAGAGTGTGTTTGGCCCATGTCAGCTGGCTCAGGCCAAGGCGCTGTTTAACTACAGTGGAGACATTTGGGCTTGGGCTGCAACCAAGCTTTGGGACCCTCCCACTCTGTAGGGTCCCAGAGCCTGGGTCCCAGCCCAAGCCTGAAAATACTCTGCAGTTAAAGAGTCCCTTAGACTGAGACGGCTGGCCCAGGCCAGGTGCAGGTTTTTAATAGCAGCACAGACATACCCAGAAAGTCTATGGTGGTGGGCTGTACCACAAACTCCTAAGAGAAGGTCCCACTTGAACAGAGGGTTCCTGAGAGCCCTCTGGAGCTGTCTGCAGAGCCTGCATGCAGGAGATACTGAGCGAGAGCAATGCTGGGTTAAGGCATCAGTCCATACTAGGGTCAATGTCTGCTGCCATAGACTTCTTGTGTGACCTAGACCAAGTCACGTACATTCTTCTGTACCTCCATTCTCCATGGATATGATACTTCCTGACTTCACAGCTGTGCTGGAAGGAGAGATACACTAGCGACTCTGAGATGCTCTGGTACCACAGAGCACTCGCCCGCTGCTGCAGAATAAAGCCATCACCAGGTGCTGTTTACATTTCTGTTGAGTTATTTAAGAAAACAAGAGAGGACAAACTGAATCACTGGCATTTTGGCCCACCTGGCTAAACCTCAGTAAAAGGCCCTGGTCAGGCCAGATTCTTTTTGATTCATTTGTCCTCTGCTGTTTGCTTAAATAATTCAACAGCAAAGTAAATATTCCTTGTTGAGCTCTTATTTCTGAGGCTCTATTGGTGTATTCAGAGTTGAATATATAGTGCATGGAACCGTGTGGGTGCTAAGTGACTTGCTTGTACAGTTACCAGCACAGCAAGGCTTCGGTGGGTGGAACTCGTCCCCATACTGCAGTGGGTGTGAGAATGTGTTCACTCCAATACCGTGACAATAGGGAGTGTCACACTGACTCAGTGACAAGCCAAACCCGGGGGTTCCAGAACACATGGCTAGCTGGAGAAAGCAGAACCCAAGGGAAATGGCATTAGAAAGCACATGGCTAGAGGACAATAGTGAATGGTGAACTGATTTGGATATAGAAAGTACCAGCCAGAAGCTTTCATGAGATTCCAAAAAAGCTCCACTAATCTTTTTCCCCCACTCTATTATTTTTCCTCTTCAAGGTAACTCTGGGGAAGAACTGGTCAAGAATTTTGTTGAAAAACGCCAATTTGTCAAAGCTGAAAGTGTTCACAAAACAGGGTTGGGTTTGATGAATTTCCTGACCCCAAAAAGCATTGTGTAAAATAGAGTTTCAAAATTATCAAAATATTTTGTTTCGACATTCCCAAAATGAAAACTTCCAGCTTTTCGGTTCCAAACAACTTTTCGTTTAGAAATGTAAGCAGATTAGACTGAAAAAAGTTACAAAGAGAGACAGAAGTTTTGAATGTTTTGAAACTACTTGATTGATCCAAATGATTTCATTTAGTTGTTTTCGAATACTTTCGAGTTTTGACTTTTCATCCCACTGCAAGATGGAAAAAATGTCAAACTCTTGAAAATATTAGTGGGCTGGGAAAGCTGTTTTTTGCCCAGCTTTACTCTGAACTTCCTGGCTAAGGGCTGGATCAAACTTGCTCAGACAGAAACTCAATGAAAGAACGAAGGGCATATTGCATTGACCACAGCACCTCCAAAAACTCCACACTTCAGGAAGAAAGCCCCTTCTCAAGCCATATTTGCCAAACCCAAGAGCTGCAGGTAGTTTGGATAAAGTCCAGATATGCAGCGCAAACCAAGGTGTTCTCACATTGCTTGGTTATGAGTTGATGCAACAATATCCCATCTGAGTTCCATCGTTTCCAAGCAGGATTCTTCTCAGCATTATTGAAGGAGCCTAGAAACTTGTTCCTGATACTAATAGAGACTTACACATAGTGGGTCAAAACCACCTTTTGACTCAACCCCATGGAATCTCAGTGCAGGCTGAAATTCAGTGGTGATGCACATGGGCTGAAGGCAGGATAGGATTTAGCCCAGGGATTTTCACCAGAAGGATTCCGAAACAGATCAGAAACGTTACGAACGTCATCACAATTAACGTGAGTGTTTGCAATTCTCTCACCAGCCCCACCAAGATGGCTCCAGCAAGACCACCAGTTAGAATACGATCCTCCTAATATGTTACAAATAAACCTAGCAGAATATTAGAGAGCCAAACACAGCAGCAGAATCGCCTCTCTCACCACTGAAATGCAGCCACCTCTGGGGTGGAGCGCAGCAGCTGCTGAGCAGAGCACAACATGACACCACCCTATGGGACAATAGGAAGTGAGGAATTCAACAACTAGTTGAAACTGCCTGGGGAAGGCAGCAGGAGGCAGAATATAGTTCTCTGTCTCTAGCTGGTTTACATGGCTGCCAAGTACCTCCTACCAGAGGTGGAATATGATCAGGACACAAGGTTTACTGACCCGACTCTTACAAATCTGCCATCAGATCTTTAGTGAGAACAAATGGTCAGGACTTCATTTGAGGGATGGCATCTTCAACAGCACAGCACCTTCAATACTCACCCTGGGGGAAAGGCTGATGCTAAGAACCATACCTACTGACCTTGCGTCGAGGGGACACATATCTTGTTGAGAGGCCTTAGGAGTAGATTATGGAGTCCTGCATTGGTTGCAACCCCCAAACTCTCTAGGATAGATTTCCCAGGGTATTTCCAGTCCCAGAAGAGTTTGGCGTCATGAATGTCTGTGATGCATTATTAAAGGGAGACAGGGCATCACAACACAGGTTCTAACAACAGGTGAGCTACAGAAGAGGTGTGAATGTGAGTCAGTGTGTGGATGTTTGCATGGGAGACCGAGAGCATTCCTCTGCACACTCGCACGTGTAGGCTTGGCCTTCCACACATAGGCCCGTGAGACAGAGGTTAGGGGCGGGGAGGGCCATAGCCTCCTGCTTTTGAGAACTTGATGGAACAAAGGGTGGGGGGGCTCAGAAGGCCCAGCCCCACTTAGGCTCCTGACCAGAGCTGGATGGTGTAATGGCAGAGCTCCTTCCCTGCTGGCAAGACCCCGGGAAGGCTGGGCCAAATCTGAGTGGTGGTGTGATCCAGTGCACCAAGTCACAACACTGCTCATGCAAATTTGGCCTGGCAGCCCCTCCGTCGCAATGGAGAGGCACCTGGGCTAAATGTGAGGGAATGGCATTGCACCTGGTACACGGAGTTGCAACACCATTCCGATTTGGCCCCTGGGGCTTGCGTGGCGCCCCCTACTTTTTGCAGCCCTTTCAGCATTCATGCTTCCTGAGGGAGAAATCAACATATGAGCAGCACCCGCATCCTGCACAGACATACAAACACACTCACATACACCCTAGGTGTGCAGCCCGCCCCCCTCCTCTCATTCACAGGCGCATGTGCCCAAGGACAGGCACTCACAGGCAGGGGAACATACAGAAATCCTTGATTACATTGGGACTAATGAAGAGTCTTGTTCTGAGCCTCGAATTTCACAACCCATTAAAGAATCAGTCAAGAATATTAGCAAAAATACAAAGAAAAACACCAATAAAAAGCACACACACAAAAGCAACAGGTGAGGAAACCAGAAAGAACCAAAGATCCCTAGTGCTTTAAGAAAACAAAACAGCTCAGGACATGACCAGCTAACTGCAGAATACCAAGAACTGCCTTTGATGCTTAAAAAGCCCCAAAGGTAGAGCTGACAGGGCACTGCTGTGGGGAAGCTCATGCTGCTGGAATCCAGCCGGCAATGCCAGGGCACTACTGTACTGGCACTCACAGAAACACCACTGGTTTTTTTCTGAATCCAAAGCATTAACAGGGCTGCCCTGTATCTAGTGTCCCTCGAGTACCTGTCATCTAACAGATGAGGCTGAGTCACCTGATCACTGACTGTCCCCTTGTAGGTGAGGGAAGAAGAACTGAAGCTACTGATAATCAATTAACTCCTTCAATTGCACAGGCTTAATGAGGCAGCACAAAGTCGGTTTAACGAACAACCTGGTTCCTCCAGGCAGTGTTTTTGACTCAGTCTTTACAGGTTAGGATCAACTGAGAAAGTATCATCCAATTAGCACCACAGGATGGACACCCCCCCTTTTCTCATTTCCTTCGTACAGATCCATGTGGTCAAGCTGACCCTTCCCACTCTTCTGCAGCATTCTGGGCAATTCGCTCCCTTGCTGTTCCAAGTGGTAGTACCAGCAGCAGCAACCCTACTTAGCACTCCACCTCTGGTGCCGCCCTGCCATGGGTCGCAAAGCACTGAGTATCCTTCTCCACGTTTTATAGCTGGGGAAACCGAGGCACAAATTGGTGTGGGTCAGGCCTGGCTTTTCCAACTGGAGAGGGTAAGGCCTTCGTTTCCCAAGTGAGGTTGTGTCAGCAACCAAAATGAATGGCCTCTTGAGAAAAGTCAGGCCCAGGTGATTAGCCCCAGGTCATGTATTGAGGGAGTGGAAGAACTGGGACTAGAACCTCTGCCATGGTATTTGACAGGGTTCCTGGTTAAGCTTGAGGTAAGTGGCTGGAGATGAGGCAGGCTGGAAGGGAGTTTTGCTGCAGCTGATTCATTGGCAGCATGGAGTTAATTTGTTCCCATTGAGTGTTTGTTTATTAACGCTGCTGGGCGTATCATGTTAGTATAAGACTAAGTGTCAGGACGTGTAGAGCTCTTGTGCAGGCATCTGTTTGTTAACCATGATTTAAATCTAAAGAAATAAAATAAATAAAAATATCCTCCGGACCACACCCCTCCCCAGGAATCCCTTACATCTCCTCCTCGTTCGGAGGGCTGAGGAGCATGCGTGGCTGAGGGATGACTACTCATCTTTGGGAGCAAAGGATGGGGTCTGGTGGGACAATGCGCTGGCACGTCACGGCACTGAGGTGAAAATGACCCCAGACTGATTCCCAATTTGTACAGCTTGGTCCTCTTGTGATGTCACAGCAGCCTGGAAAGATATTGCCCTCATTTCCCTCACCGGCTTGGAAAGTTACACTTCAGCATCCCCTCCTGACTTCTGGATTTAGGAGGCTGTGGAGCCTCACAACCAGGCTCTGTGCGTTAGACCATACAAGGCCTCATAAGCCCTAGCCCTGGCCCTACGTGAGCCTTGTGCTAGTTTAGTTCCCTCCCTTTCCTTGACAGGATCATCACATTCCATTCCCCTCTCTACTGTTACCTTGACAAAGGCAGTTCCTTGAAGGAAATGGCCATGTGCCTTGCTCTGGATTGTATCAGGGAGTCTGATCTTCTCTTTCTAGAGAGCTGCTGCATCAGCTGCTCTTTAGAGAAGGAGCCATGTGAACACAATCATCAAGCAAGGAGCCTGGATGCAGGGGGAAGCAGCCAACTGGGATCTGCTGGTTTCTGCTGCTGTTTACATGTGGAGTGTCCCAGTTACAGGGGCACTTGATCATTGCCAGCAGGAGAGGGGGAGAAATACAGGAGAAGAGGGAGAGGAAAGGGAAATGAGGCAGGAAATGGAAGCTCGACTCGACTCTCGACTCTCGCTGGTGATTTCCCCCAGGAAGGTGGGCTCTCCTGTCCCACGCTGCCAAAGCACGTGTTCTGCATGTGCCAGCACACAGAGGTCAGCGCTAGGGGAGCGAGGTGCTGAGCCCCATGGGGATCTGCGAGGAAGACATCCATCCCAGCAAGACAGGTGTGATCAGCCCTGCCAGTGTTAATCGGAGCACAGGAAGGCAGCTCTTGCTGCTACGCTTCTCTAACTCATGCCTCATCCCTGCCTGCTCAGACTCCCCTCAGTGGGGAAAGGCCATGTTTCACCAAGTATCAGTGGAGCTGGGTGTACAATTCGCTGCTCTAGGGGAGGCAGTTTCAAACACCTGCCCATCACAGATATATGGGGATGGAGTAAGGGACACAGGCTGAGTCAGTGTCCTATCTTCCCTCCTTTGTCTCTGCCAGATCCAGGGGCAGCCTTTCCCCTCCCCACCTTCTGGAAGGAAACACAGGCCTGATAACCAAGATGGAGCTCTTCCCAGGATGCTTGGGCCAGCAAAGTAGCCATCCCTTGCCAAGGAGTTCCCTTGCTTGCCTGGCCCACCTCCTATGGGCACTCTCCTCCACTGTGGGGACTTTAGCCAGCATGCTCAGTGCTTTCTGGGAAATCAAGTCCCCAGAGGCCAGCTTGGCTAGTTATCAGACATCATCAGCAAGGGCAGGGGGTGTGGGAGCAGCACAGAGTGGACAAGGGAGGGAATGGGGATTTCAGCTCAGATACTTGTGGCTTCCCCCTCCCCACAGGCACAGTGAGAGCTTGCGGGGTTCTACACAGTGTGGCCTGGGGTGCAGGGGTCGAGTGGGTGTGTATGGGGTGCAGATTTGAGGGAGAGGCATAGATTCTCTGTTCCCACCCCAGGGCTCATGGTTTCAGAAGATTCCCCCCAATTCTCTCTGCTTTACACCCAGTGTGGGAGCTGCTGCTCTTCCAGCTGAGCTGGCTGGGGCTCAATTCCAGGCATGTCAATGCAGCTCCTTAATCAGCCAGAAGGGGGCACTAGCAAGCAAGGCAAGGCATTACTCACCCTCTACTAAGGGGCTGAACGCTTCCTCCGCAGGGCTCCCCACAACTAGCTTCCCTCATGGTGCCATACACCCCAGTGCGGGGGCCCAACAAAGCTCAGTGAAACTCAGAGAGATGTGGGGTCACCCCGAGATGGTGGTGGAGTCACACAATGCAGCTGAGTGTGGTGTCTGGCCCAGTGCCTGATGCACATCTTTTTACATTATCACCGAGCCCTAATGCGTGGCACTTCACGTCCTGCAGCCACCTGCCTGCCTCATCCTGGGTCACAGGTGACATGATCCCAGTGCTAACAGTGGAGGCAGTTTGCAAGCCTGCTTCTTTCTTTTGCAGTCACACACTGATCTAATTCCTTTCCAAACAACTAGTGCCTACCCAGTGTCAGACACCTCTTCAGCTAGCCCCCAGCATTCCCTGAGCGCGTCCCTGCTCCAGAGACAGGTGCCCCACACACTGCTCTCCTACCTCCCCTGAGTTACCCCACCAATGTCCTGTGGAGAATTTAGTGCCAAGCATCTCCGCTCGCCCAGCACCAGCCTTCCCTCCACCTCACACTCACTGTGCTCCAGGCAACAGCTTCCCCCTGCCCCCCTGTGGTGGGTAAATACCCTCACTGGCATGAAGCCCTGAATCTCTGATGCTCACAGCATCTTCTCCCCTCACCACCACTAGGGCAGGAATGGCACAGCCCAGCGCTGTTCCATCATCCATAAGCTGCTGCCCCAGAGATGGGATTGCTACTTCAACAAATCCTTCGAGGCAGTCAGGTTCTGAAGGAGGGAGAGAGATGAAGAGGGCAGTGTGAGGAAGGAGTGTCAGGTACTGAGAGGAAGAGGATGGTGTGAGGAAGGTTAGTTGGGTACTGAAGAAAGAAGAGAGAAGGCAGAGCCAGATACATGGAAGGAAACTCCATGTGAGGAAGCAAACTTGGGTGAAGAAGTTAGAGAGGAAAAGGAAGGAGATCTCATTGTGAGGCAGATTAGGGAACGGAGAAAACTGAAGAGGAAAAGGAAGAGGAAGGTGTGAGGAAGGAGACCACTCACCCCTCCCTATGAAGAAGGAAGTGGAAGTGCTGAGGAAGTTATGAAAGAGGAGAGTCAGGTGTGTACGCAGCCAGTAAGGAAGAGGATAGTGTGAGAAAGGTGACCTGCTTTATGAGCAGGGAACCTAGAAATCTGTTTGCCGCACCAACAAAAAAAGAGTGGAATTTGTGTTTTTTACAGAGAATCCTATTTATCCAAGACTCCATTATTCAGCTCTCCATATTAACTGAACCAGGGCTGAGAGCCAAAGTCCCGCCACCCGGGGCTCTCAGCCAGAGTTCCCGGGGCTGTCAGCCCTGGTTCGGTTAATACAATTAATATGGAGGTTCAGATAAACAGGGTTCTCCTGTGTATCATCAGTAAAACACTGTGTTCAACTGATACCTGTGTATATTGTGGCAAGGGAATCTAAAGTTCGGAGTTTCATTTTAATCATGGAAAAACACAGATTCTTATGGTTTTTTTATTGGAGAATTTTGTTTTTTTATCACGGAAAACTAGGCTCCCTATTTATGAATAAGGAAATGCAGAGAGGAGGTCACAGGAGAGGAAGAAGAAAGGCCAGGGTACAGGATTTCTGTGATGAGGAAGACAATGCAGATGCTGAGGCCAGGTACCAAGACGGGCCAGGATTGCCCCTAAAATGCTTACACCCCCCAGGAAAAGTAGTTCTTACCAAGACTGCTGCCCTGGATTTGATTCAGAGGGGATTTACATACTAAGAAGCTGCCAGCAGAGCAAAGAAACCCCATGACTATTTTGGGTCTTGAAGCTGAAGACTATATTTCAAATCCGCTAATCAGGCGAGAGTACAGCAAACTCGTTAAGAGACAAGGTGTGGGAGAGAGAGGAGAATCTTCCTGAATGGAAGCAGAGATGATCAGTGGGTGAACAATTAAGTGGAAGGGCAATACATCCACATGTAAAAATCCTGTGGGTCTTTGAATGAGTAATTATAAAGCACTTTGTGTTGCAAAAATTTAGGGTTCATGTAAACGAGAGACTGAGAGCATTTCTTAGTGCTAGAAATAGCCTGAACAGAGCCTGGTGCAAACCTACCTAGCTAACTCAGACAACACACCTTGATCCTGACCTGCAGCATTTCTGGCTATGCCAATCTCGTTGTGGCCCAACACCTCTGCTAGTGTGCCTGAATCCTGCCCAGAGCCGTCCCTGCTCATTGAGTGCCAGACCCAAATGCACCTCCAGACTGACCTGCAGCTCCCTCTGCCTTTGCTGAGCAGAGAATGACAATCTAGCTGGATGGAAAATTTGAGACAGGAGCTGTAGTCCCAGAATTTTGAGGCTGACGTCTGATATTGACTTATATCAAAAGGATTTGGAAGAGGAGGAATTTCTAAAGCATCATTTCCGTGATGGACTTGTCCTGATTCCAGACCTGGGTCTAACTGCACTGAGGAAAGTCCCTAATGTAGACAGCGTAAAGCTGCTACTTGCACTAATGGAGTTCTCTGAAACCAGGGGAACCTGCCTGGTCCAAACGGCAGCTTCTCTGTTTCCTTTAGGGGTGTGCACTGCTGCAGCTCCACCACTGGTTGGCTGACCGATGGCTGGACTAGGGGCAAATCCCCAAGACAAGGCCTAAAAGAGTGTCTTTGCCACCCCTTCAGATTCTACCGGCAGTCTAGCGGCTCAAGGCACTGCAGCCCTCCCTGGCCCCCACACTGGGAGAAGGCAGTGTTTCCCCATGTGACTAGAAGGGCAGACAGGAATTCTGACCGCTACGAGTGTTGCTAAATGGAGAGGAATGTTAAAAATCCAGTGATCGAAATAAAAGTGGGCTTGGAGCTATAAGCCTGATTTACCAAAACGCTCAGCAGATTGGTTGCGTGTTGGGAGCTGAGCCAAATCTAGCCCTTATTTAGGGTCCTAAATGGAAGCCGAGCTCTTTGGAAAATCTGGCCACAGTGACAGGTGCTGAGAATGTGATGTTCTAGCCATGGAAGGGTCTGATCCTGTGGCACTCTGAGCACCCAGACTTCACACTGACTTTTCATTGAGATTGGCAGGTGTTCAGCACTACTCAGAATCAGGCCTCACATGAAGATACTGGCCATTTGGGGATCCATCTTCAACCCAAATCCTGGGATGGTGTGTGGGTTCCAAACCATTTAAGGGACTCAGTTATCCTTCCTGTCTACAGCCTGTTCAGCTGCCTCCCCGGCTCTGTCCCCAGAGTAGCTGTACTATTTAAAAACATACTGGAGGGGGTGGGAGGTGGCTGTGTTTTTCCCAGGGATGTTCAGAGTTAAAACAGAGCACAGCTGCCTTCCCAAGAGCGGAGAAAGGGAGGAGCCCCCCCCACCTTGTTATGACTATTAAAATGAAAAAATATGACAGCTGCAGCATCCAGTCATTTTTTAAAAGTGATGTCTCCGCCTGAAAGAGCACTTTAAACACAGAGAAATTTCCTAGGAAATTGCATGATCCGTCAAAACCCCCATGTATTCCCCGACCGCTGGAACAGAAACGTAGTCTAAACAGCCTGGCTCCAGCAGCTACAGCCCTCAATCAGGGGGGTAGACAAAGCGGTAGGCTGGGAGACAAGGCCAAGAGCTCAAGAGTTGGGAAAAAGGGGGACAGGGCTGCAGGGGAGGAGGAGAACGGAGCTAGAAAGAAATTACACAGAAGAGCTCAAAGCCAAGGCTTGGACCAACCCCTGGCTTGGGTGGGAAGGGACATCATGTGCCTTCCTAATGGCTGCTATAGAGAGCAGCAGGTGGAGGGCATCTGGCATTGTGCAATGGCTGCAGTGAGGGTCAGTCATGCAGGCATTCTGTGACAGTCTCTCTGGCCGGCTGGATTTTGTGTAGTGCATGTAGAAGCAGCGTGAGAGCCCAGAGGATGATTTGGGCAATATATTCCCTCAGACAGGCAGAGGGGTGTTTACCCATGTCCTTGGAACTAACAATCAGAACTGCCTCATCTGAACCCTGCAAGGGGCCCTACCAACCAATGAATCATATGCTGATGCAGTGATCTTTGAACGCTCTCACATGGGGAACACATTCACTCAGGACTCAGCCACCACTTAGCCACCAGCCCAGGCTCAGGGGCAGATGGGGAAGCAAAGCATGACTTGGAGAGTTACAATCTGCCTCTTGACCTCCGTCCTACCCGGCACAGGGCCCACACCTAGCAGAGCATCACCTTGCCTACCTGTGTGCTGAGGGGTTGGAGCCAGCCCTGCCCCCAGAGGGAACCAAGCGAATCTGTGGAATTTGCTTCCCTGCTCACAGCACAGCGAGCTGGGCAAAAAGGAGTAAAGAGGCACCGTGTGCCCTCTCGCTGCCCTGTGCCACTGTGAGAGCTTGGCCCTCGGCCAGCCAACAGCATCAAACACTCCTACGCTGGTAACAGACGGTCACTAAGCCAGAGCAGCGAACAAACATGGATGGACACGCAGCCAGGTAAGACGGTAGCCCTACATATTCTGTGACAGGCCTGTATTCTTTCAGAAATCCACCATCCTCGAGACCCCATAAGCAACATATCAGCAAGTCTGAGATCAACATCGCCCGCTGCTGTGAATGGCTTCTCCAGGGAAGTGAGCCTAGGTAGTCTATAGGGGAACTCTGATAGTATCTCTGGCATTGAGTCATGTCCAGTCACTGCATACCCTATAGAGACGAGCCAGGCTCTGGGGTACAGCCCATGTCGTATCTGGCCTCTGCATAGAAATACCTTGCTTCCAACCTAATGATCTGCACCCCCTTTAATAGGACAGGGGGATGGTCATAGCAACCACAACGAATCCAGTGAAGGGTTGCCCCCCCTAGCGTCTATCACCCAAAGTGCTTTACAACCATTTTGTTAACACCCCTTTGAAGTAAATAAAGTATTATTATCCCCACTTTAGAGATGAGCAAACTGAGGCACAGAGAGACTGTGACTTCCTCCAGGTCACTTAGTGAGTCAGTACCAGAGCTAGGAATTGAACCCCAGTACCTGGCTCCTGTTTAAACTACTAGACCACACTGACTCCTAGAAACAAACAGTACCTTCTCCCTCTGGAAATGCTCCGTACTGTTCCTGCTGCAAGCAGAGGGGGTTGCAGTTTGAGATAAAGGGGCTGAGTGAGCTGGGGAGGTTTCCCGTGTCTCTTCATGCTGTCTCTGCTTTTCTTTATCTGCCTAGTCATGCCGGGCAATGCTGAGACCTTTTCTCATTAAATCATCCAAACTAACCAATGCAGTTTGCAGCTAAGGTCTGAAAAAAGCTTCTGTTACTAGTCCTCCCAGCCTGGCTGCCAGCCAGTTGGCTTCCAGGTGAGAAGGGCATGGAGTTGTGCTGCTGGCTCTTTTAACTTCTGTTTTCCTTTGCAGTGGGGAGGCAAAAGGGGGTTGCACTTCTCTTCTGGTCTCCAAAAACCATCTAGTTCTGCCCCAAGACGGCCAGGAAAAGTACCAGAAGTGGGTGACTTGAGTGCAAAGCTTTCAGGAAGGGTGGGGATAGAGGCTGTACTGTATGGAGGAAGGAGCTGGTTTCATTTACAACCAGGCAGGCTGAGGTCTGAGATTATTCCCAGCTCTTTTCTCATTTGGCCGACTTACTCTAAGACTATTAGTGGATTAACTGAAGTTCTTATAGTGCCAGAACACCATCTTTATGGAGGTTTTAGCAATGCACAAGGGGAGTTTTCCTGTTACCCAGGAGCAAGTTGGCAGCTGGGAGAACTTGTCAGATGAGTAACAAGAGACATGCATTTGTGGCAATCCCCACTATCTCCGAAGAGAAAACAGGATGCTGGCCAGTCAATTCATTCTTGTCCGCCATCTCTATCCAAGAAAATAATCCTTGGAAGGGTTCTCCTCACTAAATATGCTTCCCCGTCCCTTGAGGCCACATCTGCTGCCCTTCCTAAGAGCAAACCGAGCCGATCCAGTAGATCTGTGAGCTCACAGCACCCTGTTCTTGGACATAGGAAGTGAGTATCGGTGCCAACTGGTGCATGGGGTGGAATTTTCCCAACACTGCTGGCAAGGCCTGGGTGCTTTCCCCAAGAGAGATGCAGCATAAAATAACTGCAGATAATTAAAGGATTGAATAGGATATTGGGGGGGGAGCAGGGAGTCTGCAACATCCATAAATAGCTGGCTTTGCAATACTGCTTAACTCCTTGCTCATTCTCTCCTTGCTCATCTTTGCATCGGGGTGAGTGTGAGTATTTTTGAACCAATCAGGATGCACTTGGGCTGGGTAATTCTTTTGTTTTTTTATTTCACCTGGAATCTTTTTTTGAATGCAAAAGCACAATCAGTGTCTCTCAACTCCTGCCCCCTCCGCTGCTAGCCAGATAGTGCCAGGCAAGAGCCAGCTGGAAGGAGGGAGGGGATGTTCCACGTGGTAACAGAGGGGAAGATTACGGCCGTGCGAAAAGCTTTTCACTAGCGAGAACATTCGGGCATCCCCAGTTGCAGGGTTTGAAGGTGATGTGATTGGGATGCAGAGCATGTGTGCGACGCATGGGTGGGGAAAGGCCAGTGTGGTTCTGACAAGGCCAGAGCAGGGGGAAGTAGAGGAGGAACAGGGCCTAGGCTAGAGATACAGGATTGCTTGTGGGAAGAGAGAGCGAGGGACTAGCTATTACTGCAAGCAGCGAACCATGCAGATAACCCTCCCAGGAAACAAGAAATGGGGGGCTAAGAGAACACCATACTTCCTTGGGCTGAAATTCCTTTGGGTCATCTGAGTGAGAGCACGTGGGTGGCTAAGCCAGAGGGTATATCAGACAGTGCTTAGGGAAGGCCTCTCTAGTGAGGGGACTAGTGTCCCCATGGTTTCTTGAGAGTGGAAGTGCATGTATGAGCTTCCACTAAAGGCATGTGAAGTTGCTCTCCCTTGTGTTCTGTGTGAATGGAGAGGTCAGTATTTATGCCAGATCTAGGGTTTCTGGGACTTCTAGTGTTTCTGGTGTTCCTACACCAATGGTGCAACCAGAGGCCAGATCTTCAGCTGGTAGAGATGCCGATAGCTCATTTCAAGTCAATACACTAATTTGCAGCAGCTGAGGAACTGGCCCCAGACTTCATCCACTGCAGTGTGCCCTGGTGCAATGAAAAATAAGTTGGGTACCATCGCTGGTCAAGGGAAGAAAATGGCCCAGATTCCATTCAGGTACAACTCAATTAAGGACAATAGACCTCACTCTGCTCTCATTTACACTGTTCTTTTGCTGGGGCAATTCCATTGGCTTCAATAGAGATAATCTCAATTTGCGCCAGTGTTAAGTGTAAACTGAATCAAGCCTGCCCAATCTGGGTGAGTGACTCTGAGAAGGGATTCCCCTCTCCCTTCGGAGGAGTTCAGCCTCTGTTATGGGGGACTGGCTTCCATGGTTACTAGCTCTGTAGTTAGAGGCAGGGTTGTTAACAAGTTTAACAAAGAGTCTGAGTCAAAGTGAGAAGTAGAGTGGGGCGGAGGAAAACAAATCAGATACCATTTGGGAAAGAATTCCTCCCCCGAATGGTGCTGTATAATTAACGGGATGGGCGTTATGAGCAATACCATCTCTGCTTTCAAACTGCTTTCCAGTTTAAGGTAGTTTTTTTAAAAATTTCCCTCTTTCAACTTCTGATAAGAAAACTCTCTAGTCTGTGATGCTGGGATACATCACTGATCATATTCAATTTCACTCAGCAGTGGGGAAGACGTTCCGTGTGCTGATCTCTCCTCACTCCACCCCATGCCCCTGTTCCTCTCCCCCGATTCATATTTTCTCCTCCCTGGAGCTTTAATACCCAGCAGCAGCAGGCTGGAGTCACTCAGCAAGGGGCAAACACCAAAATGACACCAGTTTACTCCCGTTCTTCTCTCCTGCAAGAGCCTGAGGAAGAGCAGCTGCCTCTGTGTCCCACAGCCTTTGATAGCAAAGGAGTTTTAAGGATGATTGTTGCTGAAACGTATACACATCCTACCAGAGCATTACAAAAAGTAGACTAATGGGGGAATATCCAAAGCCCACTGAAATTAATAGGTGTCCTTCTATTGACTTCTCTGGGCTATGGATCAAGCACTAGGAAATCCAGACAGCATGAAAAGCTGCAGGGAGATTCTAAGATTTGTGCCATTGGCCCTGCTGTCTATAGAGATGGGCTAGTAGTCTGAGATGAGAGAGATTGAGTTTCAATTCCCTTCTCCACCACAAACTTCCTAGGTGACCTTCAGCAAGTCACTTAGGGCTTGTTTACACAAACCCTTAAGCTGGGGTGTACATTCAGCCTGCTATATGGACCCTGCAGCTGTGGACTAAAAGCTCCATAGTGCACTCTTAATCTCCACATGTAGAGCACTATGAAGCTTTCAGCACACTGCAGGCCTGACTGACTCCCCAGCCTGCTACAAACTAAGTGTTCATGCAGACAAGCCCTTCATGCCTCAGTCGCTCATCTGTAAAATGGGGATAGCAGCTCTGTCTGACCTCACAGGGATGTTATGAGGATAACTATGTGAATAGCTGTGAGGGGCTCAGGTATTACGGTAACAGGGCCTATATAGGTCCCCTAAAAAGACAACAGGCCAGTCCTTGCTCCCCACAGGGCGATGGATGCTGTGGGAAGAGGGCTCGACACACTCATACAAGAATCCATTTTGGGTGTCTCTGCTCCCCACAGAGTCTGTTCTGGGTATTTCTACTATGCGCAGTATCTCTATCTACCCCTCCCATCACTGTAGCGCCCGGGCACCGCACAAACATTAACAAACATGCCCTCTGAGGCCTGGGAGTATGCTTAGCCTCACTTTTCTGATGAGAAACCCGGGAGATTAAGTGGTGATGCGGCTGGTGCCCAAAGCACGCAGGGAGTCTGTGGCAGAGCAGGGAATTCATCCCACACCTCCTGAGCCCTACCCCAATGCCTTACGCACTAGGCCAGCTTCCATGCAACATAATGGATTGTGCTCCTCAAATGTTATCATGATCTGGGCATCTGTGGTGCCAGCCTGCCCTTGTGCTGCTTCTTCCTTCATGGTGGGAAGGAGTTTCTGGAGCTTGGCACAAAGGATTAGATAGGACTGCTCAAGGCCTAAGAGCTTTTGTTCTAGAAATTGAACTTGATGGAGTGTTTCATTGGAAAATGACAGCAACCTGCGGTACCTCAAGAGCCAATTATTTCCCCCCATTGGAAGTGACTGAATTTCTCCATCAGCAACACTAGCAATGTCACTGACACCAATAGCTGCCTTATGGAAAGGAAAAGATTCCTCCTTATCTACAGGAATTACATCTCTTACTATCTGCCCCCTAACCAAGCCCCCTTTTTCCTCTATGCTTTCCTGTCCCTCTCCTGCTCTTTTACACAATGTGTTTATCAGAAGAGCTGAACAAATAATGCACAGAGATCAATTTATCTGAAGAGTTTACCCTCTTTTTCCGGTCATAGAATATCCCTGAGCAGACTGTGATTTCCTCTCATGTATGTCTTTATCAAATTAGATTTTTTTTCCCTGAATAAGACTGCGTTTTTTACGGGTGGATAGTCTAATCTTGAGTCAAGTGATTTTATGCTGGTACTGGCCACACAATCATTATTTGTATTACGGTGGTGCCTAGAGCCCCTGTTCAAATTGGGGCCCTATTGTGCTAGGCACTGTCCATACAAAGACAGACAGAGGGTGAAAGGAAGGAAGGATAATCCCTATTTTACAGACAGGGAACTGAGGCACAAGGAAATTAAGGCCCCAGTCCTTCAAGCTGTTAAACACTCAGACCCCAGTCTAGCAAACCACTTAAGCACATGACTAACCTGACATGCAGGAGAGGTCCCAGTGACACTATTCACATGTTCAAATGCTGCGATGCACTTGGGTCAGAGTGCTTGCTGCTTACAGGATCTATCCCTAGGTCATTTGTCTGAGATCATCCGTGGAGCCTGCAGCTGAGCCAGGAACTGACCCGAGGTCTCCTGACTATTAATGCAAGACCTTAACCACAAGGTCATCCTTGCTCTCTCAGTAGATGTCACATGGTAGTGTTCCCGTTTCCTCATCAGATGAGCACAAACTCTGAAATTCATTTCCCCATGTACTCTCCATGAGCATTTTCACCAGTGAATCGGAGAGGACACCAATACGGATGCACTGGCACTCTCTGAAGGACAAGAACCAAGACAAATTCCTTTGGGGATGGGATAATGGCTTAGATGTTTCTCCCTTTTTGGAAGGTTAATTTAATCCCTGGGAAAAAAAAGGTCTTACTATATGTAATTAGCACTTACATAGTGCTTTACATTTTCAGAGCGCTGTACAAACATTAACTAATCAACGATCACAAGGCCTCGCGAGGTAGGAAAGCGCCATTATCCTCATTTGGCAGAGAAGGTAACTCAAGCCCAAAGAGGTTACTGTAAGTCACACAGCAAGTCAGAGGTGCAGCCAGAATTAGGACCTGGGAGCAACTATTCCTAAATTTAGGCTCAGCCCACCACACCACAGTGTTTCTTGAGTGATACCTGCAGGCATCAAGCAGTTCAGATCTGTCTAGCTGCTGGGGTGGAGGGGAGAATCTACAACAACCAACTCCATACCAGCAACCACACTTCATGCCCTGTTCCCCTACTCCCCCACCCGGCTGCCCTTAGCCAGCAAGCTGAGTGGAAAGGACACTTACTCTTCACAGACTCATCCCTATGGTCAGAGGGATATGCCGGGCAACACAGAAAACTTGTAGGGTCATGGATAGTCCTACTTGGTCCTGGAGACTGGATCAGGGATGCACTGGGATCATATTAACCCATCTTGCCTTTTAGAGGCAGGCCAGTGACTGGGAGATTCTCAGACCTACAGCTCAGTGGGATCACACTGCTTCCCAAGAGCCTATTCACAGTAAGATTCAGAAAAGCTTAGGCCAAAATTATTGATTTTGGGTGCCTATATTTCTTGGTGTCCAACCTGGACACCTTGAGCCTGATTTTCAGAGGTCCTGGCTCCTCCAGATCGTATTGTCGTCTCTCAAGAGGGGCACTCAAATATCCAAGCATCCAAAACTAACGGCCACCTTTTAAAATGTCAACCCGCCTGTCTGTTAATTAGCTTTGTATTATTCGGGGAACCCATCTTTACTGAGGATCCAATTAACACCAAAGAAGCAATGGTGCTAGAAAGCTCATTCCATCATGAGTTTGAGATGTATGCTGCACCAGTCATGGGTTAGGCAGTTGTTCCCAGACAAGCCACAACACAAACCTTATACTACTAGCAGCATCCCAACAGGAATGACCTTTGTGCCACTTCCTCTGTTGTTTTTCTCCTTTGGTTTGCTCCCTAAACTTTTTCCCAGTTGAACCATATTACTGTCATGACTAGGTAAAAATTATGGGAGGAGAAAGTGTTGTTGACATGTGCAAGTAGTGTCAGCTTAGATTGTATGATCATTTTCCATGTGCACCATGGTTTGGGAAATACATATGTTTATCTCATGATCTGCAGAACTACATAGGCGGTGTGGTGTATGTATACTATGCACACAGGTAAACAAATATGTTGATTATAGATACATGTATTTATATCTAGTCAATGTAAAAAACTAGCATTAGTGCATCTTTAAGATGAGAAATCATTCAAAGATTGGGAAATACACAATTAAGGTGAAGTTTAGGGGAACTCCTGGTGCCTATGTCTGTTTAAATTAGGATAGCTATGTACCTCGGTACTAATTCCAGAGTACCTAACAATTTTTAGTGTATTTATCCTCTCACACCCTTGGAAGGCAGGGTAACGCTGTTATCCCAATTATACAGAGATTGAGACACAGGGAAACTAGGTGATTTGCCCAGGGTCAGACAGGAAACCTTTGCCAGAGAAGAGAATTGAAGCAAGGTCACCAAAGACCCAGGCTAGTGGCCTAATCACTAGAAGCATCCTTCCTCTCTTTACACTGATAGCATTATAAATAGTTAATCACTGTATAATGGCGACTAGATTATTTTACCTAATCTTACCTCACCTATGGTAAAATATAGTACATACAGTCTTCAGACATGGCTTCATTTCTTTAAGTCTGAGATCTAAAAGAAAGCAAACTTTGAAGGGCTCTGGTTCAGTAGTTATAAAGTTATGAATAACTGAGCTCAGTAAGTTGCAACTTTTTCATGTATTGTTTGAGAGAAACTCAAACTTACAGCAGTTTGAAATACTGGGGAGCAGTGAAGCACTTTAGATTTGACTCAGTCTCAGTTGTCAGTGCTGGATGCCTCAGAGTTCAGACTGCCTCACAAAGGCCATTACATAAACTCTAGGTGAGTTATTAAGAAGAGCTGCATAGCTCTGGAGAGGATGAGTGATTATCTCAAGGCAGTATTATCGAATGAGGGTAGCAACTTCAAAGTTAAGGCTGTAACTAGTTTTCCTTTATAAGTCCAATTTTGCTTCTCCAACCCCAACTGCATGTCAAAAAAATAAATAAATCTCTCTGCCTGAAGTTTTCTTATGCCAGAGGAGTCTGATTCTGGAAAGTCTCAGATTAATCAGCTATGGCATTTGGGAGAGAGCAGAGTTTGAAAACGGGAAGATTTTTCACTTGTGCAAGAGAGTCTTTTTTTTTTTGGAAAGACATATCTCAAAAACAGCTTGGTCTATTAACTCCAAATTTATTTTATTCATCTGTACTAGTGCCTTTGAGTATTTGGGGAAAAGACTGCATGGTTAATTTCCAAGTTATTTGCTACAGACTTCTGAACCTCTCAAAAGTCTAAGAGCTCCCCATGGAGTTTAGAAAGTCTTCAATGCTTGTCTTCAAGGACATTAACACATCTGCAGGGGGCTTGCAAAAGCCTGATGATTCTTTTAAAATCTGGAACTGACCCAGCCAGGTTGAAGGACATTATAAAATACACTGACTGCCCCTGCAGATTTCTTAAAGTCCAGAGCTGAGCTGTCTGTGTTAAGTTACTCTAAGAAGTCTGCAGGGGCAGTATGAACACTTCTGAAATTGTGGACCTGAAGCAGCCAGGTTGAAGGACTTTCAGAAGCCAGGAGGCATAGCTTTGAAGAATCTTTGGTGCTGTTCCAGACAGCAGGAGACCAAGGTATGCTAATTAGCAAAAAAAATGTCCCCTGGGAAGTCATCTACTTTACATGTCTAGTGGAGAAAAAAATAGTTCCACATAGCAGGGGTGCCAGTATTTTTCCAGATAGTTTTCTGGAAATAACCAAGGAAATTCCTAGGCAAAACCTGAAAGTTAAGGTTGTAAATACATATCAGTTACATAAGATGTCCTAAATTAGACAATGTTTTAAACCCAAGATATTACTAAGTTATGGTTAAAACTTTTAAAAGCAAACATTTGAAAATGTGGAAAGTCATGGTTCCACAAATAACGTGAATTCTGACCTCATCCTAATACTTAGGTTCTACCTATCTGCCAACGATCCCTTTATGGCCAGCCACCATACTGCCATACTCCACTAAAATCTTCTGCATTTCCAGTGGGGATTGCAAAATCTTACCTACTATACTGTAACCACAGCTCTTCAAACTGCATTTCGTGCAAACGTAGATTACTGCTACTTTATGAGCCAGCCAGAGAGATACCTAATCCACCCTGCAAGGCAATGTGGTGTCATATTCCACCTCCCACATTCACCTCCTGATATAGCTCTGGTACTGCACTGTAAGCCATTTACATATTATACCTGTGTCTCCTCCTCAGAAAACCCACAGCGACCGCACTGTAAATAGAGTTATTATATGGAGCTCAAACTTACAGGCATATATACGTCGAAACAGCCTCTGCATCTTCAAGTAAACCATTGGAATATTTATTTCCTAATCTGATTTATGTATGACATGGTGGAATAGGGTATGGGGTGAGGGTTAAGGCTGATCTTTTTGATGTGTGTTAATAATCCTGACTCCATATTAATGAATGTTGTTGTCTGGGCGTGTATACAGCTACAATATAATATAAAGGTACCCCATGTATATCTGTATCTCTAGATATATATTGACATTATACATATAGACATGCACAAGTTCCTGTAAGCACACACTGCACACCGTATTTACTGTAAATTTGCACAAGAGTGGGATCCTAAATACTGTAATAGAATAGACTGGACACACAAACTGATTGTACAGACTCTCCCTCTTTCTGTGTCACACACCCCCGCTCCTTTCTGTCAACACCCCCCACCCCAGCATACAATGGAGAGTAAAAACATCACTGAGCAACTCTAATTATTTCCTGAACAGTTGAACAGCATGAGAAGCTAGAGGTATATAATAAAAGGTTTTGCTCTATTGTTGCTCTGCTGTCACACCCTCTGGTGGGTTATAAATGTAATACATGCCCTGGGTCTCTTAACACACACTTTTCAGTTGGCAGAGCTTTGCTTGTGAAGAGTTGGTGTCAGGGGCAGCTCCCGGCCCGAGCACGCCAAGCGCATGCTTGGGGTGGCAAGCCGTGGGGTTCGCTTTGCTGGCGCTGCGAGGGCGGCAGGCAGGCTGCCTCCGGCAGTTTGCCTGCAGAGGGTCCGCTGGTCCCGCGGCTTCGGCGGACCCTCTGCAGGCAAACCGCCAGAGGCAGTCTGCCTGCCATGCTTAAGGCGGCAAAATCCCTAGAGCCGCCCCTGGCTGATGTGTAATCACTCTGGTTTCTGAGAAGAGGGCAGAGGCGGGTATATAGGAGCTGGCAGACAACAGTTACTCTTTGGTATGAAATGCACATTACTTGCATTTCTTCTACCTCCAACATCAGTGACTCTCTACCAATAGCCCAGCTTTACTTCCTGAATCACAAAGAAGTACGATTAGTTAGCAAAACAAACCTCTCCTCCATAAAGCCAGGGCCTGGGGGACAGGATGAATTAGGTGGAGAGTAAATGGATACTGAGTCATTCACCTTTAAGCCACTTTTGGGTCACATCCAACTCGATTTGGCCGTGACAGAACGATTCCCAGACTGTTTGGTGACCTGTGTGCCCAGTGAGCTGGTAGGTCCCAGTATAGTTGCAAATGACACGGGAACTCACAGAGAGGACCCCATGACAACTAATTAGTCCAAACTTCGGAAAGAGGCCAAGGGGACAGCTACCCCAGTGCTCCCCAGAAGTTACTCTCTGTGGGTCGGGGGGGAGGTGTATTAGCAGGATGGCATGGCAAAAAGCTCCTGTGATGTACCTGTTCTGTGCATAAACAGGACTCCAGTCTCCAGGGCTGTCCCTCAGCACTTTATCCCACCACTAACACTTACTTAAGAAAAATTACAAAAAACCCTAACACAGGATAATGAGATAATGACTTTATTTTGGCCTGATGCGCCATATAATAAAACAACTAACAAACAGCAAGAGTCCTATGCTGGCGAGGCCGTTGAGTCAATACCACGCTATTACCGTGAAGTAATTGAGTTTACAGAGAACCTAACACAAAGGTCCCAGAGCCCCGCGCAAGGGATGGTATTAAAGCAACTGCGGGGACCTACCTGATGGCTAAAGACAGATCTTTTCATCTAGCTTACAGCCCGGAGTTCCACCTGGAAGAGATGAGCTGACGCTTCATGTTGCTTTAAATAATTCTGCTAGACTCTGCATGTGAAGCAGCAGATTTTATGTTGAGCAGAGCCCATTTATCAATCGGCGCTGAAGGGGTTAAGGGAGATATGACTGCAGAAATTTTCTCAGATAAAAGGTGGGTTTTGACAAAGTGGAGCCCATTTTCATCTAGAATTTTCAAGGTTTCCTTGGAGAAACAAATGGGCCAGAGGAAGGGCTGAAAATCAGCTCGTTCTCCGTTAATCACAGAGCAGCTATTGACGCTCCATTGTTCCTTGCTGTGTCGGGGAGGGAGACCCCAGAGCTGGTTTGTGTTATCTAGTTACATTGTAAGTCAAATCTCATCAATCAATCAGTGCCCACTGCTGCATGTACACACACATGCATGTGTGCGTGCACACCCGGAGTCCATGTCAAACCAAGCACACGTTTGTGTGAGTGCACATACTCCACACTCAGTCCTATGGACATAGCCACAAGGTCAATCTTCACTACAAATGCAAACATGCCAGGGAATCCAGCTAGACAACCGTGTGGACAGTCCAAAGCTTTCACATGCTTCAGGACCATGGCTCAGGACCCAGCTCTTCAGGGCCAGGACTATTTACTCTGTGACTGTGCAGTGCCTGGCGCAGTGAGACCCTGCTCTTGGTTGGTTCCTAGGCACTACCCTAATCAACATAAAAATTACAAAATGGAACAGCGCCTCACTGTTGTTGGGGGACAATCCTGTAGTAACCGGCTCCCCTGAGCTAGGAATCACAGACTCCATACTCATTCAAGAATACAAACTCTCCAGTGACGCATGCAGCCATACACACAGTCTGGGCTCATCCCACACCCTACGCAATGATGTGTTCCAGCCTCCACCCATGAGCACTGGAGCCCACGCATGTCCCTGTGTGCTCTTACACTCCGGCATGTGCGCATGCCTCTGCTTTCCTCTCCTCCCTGGCTCTGCCATACAATAGCTTTTGATGTTCGTCTCTGCATCCTGGCAGGACAAGTCTGAAAGCTTAGCAGCAGCATGAAAACATCTGTCATCCCAAGGCAGAGTTACAAGCCTCTTCTTCTGTGTTGCTGTCAGGTCCCTGCATGGCAGCAGAGTCAGTGAGCAAACCCTGGGAACTCAAGGCAGGCAGGCCTGCCTGCTTCCCGACAGCAGATTCCCAGCATAGCATGCAACAGGACAAAGGGGACGAGGTGGGGCAATGGATTTGCAATAGAGATGCAAGAGATATAGAGATGATCCAAAACTGGAACGTTAAGACTGAATCCTTAAGGGTGGGGAAGCTAGAGCATCTCTAAAAGAAAAGAAAAGTTAGATGCCTGCAAGTCACCAGGGCCTGATGAAATGCGTCCTAGAATACTCAAGGAGTTAATAGAGGAGGTATCTGAGCCTCTAGCTATTATCTTTGGAAAGTCATTGAGATGGGAGAGATTCCAGAAGACTGGAAAAGGGCAATATAGTGCCCATCTATAAAAGGGAAATAAAAACAAGCAGGAATCTACGGACCAGTTAGTTTAACTTCTGTGCTAGGGAAGATAATGCAAGTAATTAAAGAAATCATCTGCAAACACTTGGATGGTGTAAGGTGATAGGAATAGCCAGCATGGATTGTAAGAACAAATGTGTCCAACCAATCTGATAGCTTTCTTTGATAGGATAACGAGTCTTGTGGATTAAGGAGAAGCGGTGGATGTGGTATACCTAGACTTTAGAAGGCATTTGATACAGTCTCGCATGATATCCTTATTGTTAAACTAGGCAAATACAATTAGATGGGCTACTAAAGGTGTGCATAACTGCTGGATAACCATACTCAGAGAGTAGTTCTTAATAGCTCCCAATCCTGCTGGAAAGGCATACAAGTGGGCTTCCGCAGGGTCTGTTTTTGGACCGGCTCTGTTCAATATCTTCATCAACGACTTTGGTTGGATAGAAGATTAGCTTATTAGTTTGCAGACGATACCAACTGGAGGATTGCAACTGCTTTCGAGACAGGGTCAAAATTCAAAAGGATCTGGACAAATTGGAGAAATGGTCTGAGGTAAACCGGATAAGTTCAATAAAGACAAATGGCAAGTGCTCCACTTAGGAAGGAACAATCAGTTTCACACATACAGAATGGGAAGAGACTGTCTAGGAGGATATGCAGAAGAGATCTAGGGGTCATAGTGGACCACAAGCTAAATATCAACAGTGTGATACTTGTTGCAAAAAGCAAACGTGATTCTGGGATGCATTAACAGGTGTGTTGTAACAAGACACGAGAAGTCATTCTCAGCTCTACTCTCACTGGTTAGGCTCAACTGGAGTATTGGTGTCAGTTCTGGGCACCACATTTCAAAAGATGTGGAGAATTGGAGAGGGTCCAGAGAAGAGCAACAAGAATGATTAAAGTCTTGAAACATGACCTATGAAGGAAGGCTGAAAGAACTGGGTTTTGTTTATTTGGAAAGAGAAGACTGAGAGGGACATGATACTGTTTTCAGGTTCTAAAAGGGTGTCATCAGCGGAGGGAAAAACTTGTTCACCTAGCCTCTAATTATAGAACAAGAAGCAATGGGCTTAAACTGAAGCAAGGGAGATTTGGGTTGGATATTAGGAAAAAGTTCCTGACTGTCAGGGTAGTTAAACACTGGAATAAATTGTCTAGGGAGGTTGTGGAATCTCCATCTCTGGAGATATTTAAGAGTAGGTTAGATAAATGTCTATCAGAGATGGTCTAGACAGTATTTGGTCCTGCCATGAGGGCAGGGGACTGGACTCGATGACCTCTCGAGGTCCCTTCCAGTCCTAGAGTCTATGAATCTATTAATCTATTTTAGGAAGGCTCACAGTATAGACTTAAAGACTACAAATGATTATCTCTAGCACCCCCTCTGGCAGAATCCAGAAGGACATCAGCTACTCTTCTGTCCCTGACTGACACCACCGCACACCTCCAAAATGCCTGCCTCTCATGCCAGGAGACTCATCCTTGTTTCTCCCTCCCAGTGTTGGTGAAGTGGTTGATAAGCAAAAAAAGGTGTGAGCTCTCAGTAAAGCCTGTAAAGAATATAGCAGTTAGGAGCCTTTCCCTACAGATGTGGTTGATGCGTTCTGGTCACTGAGCTGGCATAGGGGCGGAGTTTTGCCTTTGCATGCCAGATTTAGAACTGCCCAGTGCTGATGGGTGCCAGTGTCTTGGTAGAGAGAAAAACAAACATGAAGTAGCAGCTATGAACATATGCATGATTCGTGTATGTTCCTGGCTGGTGAAAGCAGGCTGCGTGATTAGCAGGCCCCAGGGTTAGAGTGACAGCAGAGCAGCAAGGGCTGTGAAATGAAGCTTGAGAGAGAGAAATGTCAGAGGTGCCGGGAGCCCTGGAAACAGGTGTTTTGTCCCAAATCTGTGTGTCAGGTGTTGTGTGTCACCATCAGTGCAGTGAGTAGAGGGCCAGTAGGAAGTGTCTGCTTACTACCAGCAGAGGATGCTTTCACCAGTGTGGAGCTGCAGCACCCTGATAGCATAGGCCAGTCTCTCAACCTTGCTGGGTTGCAAAAAGGTGTCAGAGGGTTGTGACCACCCTCCCCTTCCTATACTGGCCAAGAGCAGGAAGATCCCAGCTAGATCCTCACTGGATGGGAGGGGATTGTAGGGTGATGCTGGTGCAGAAAATGAGGTTGCAGTAGGGAAAAGATTGAACCATGGGCCTAGGGGCAGAAGGTCCCCAATGCTGAGTGTGGAGAATAAAAATGTGTCTTGGTGCCACAGCAGGAGGCACTGTTACCAGGCTGAAGGGACCTGGTTAGGAGGATTTGAGAAAGTAGAGGAGACGCTGACAGCCACAGGCAGATCCTGTCATTAGTATGAGCCAAGCTTTGTGAACCCCAAAATTGAAATTTCTGAAAACAAGATGTGTGATTGTGCTTCTTGCTATCAATCAGCAGCGCACCTTGAATGCATCGGTATCGCTCTATTTCTATCTCCGATCCATCACAACATCTCCCAGCTGCTTCGCAAAGGAGACTGCTTGACAGATTAACAAAGCAGCGAGTGAGGGGAGAATGCCTCAAATCAGTTTGGATGTGGGGTAAGCAGTCCCTGTGCCAAGCCAAGGGCAGAGAGTTTGGGGACGCCCTGGCATTTAACGAGTATCAAGGAGATGGACGTCCTCTCTCGGCCCCAGGAGAGGCTGGCAGCTTATGTCAACCTAACTCTGTGAGCATCCACCCTAAAACGTTGCTCCCACCGATATAACTCACCCACCACACTGACTTAATAACTCACCTCCGCGAGAGGCGTTGCGCTTAGGTCGATGTGGTTAGGTTGACACAGTGTCAGTGTAGACACCGCATTGCTTACATTGACCATTGCTGCCTTTCAGAAACCATCCCACAATACCCCACACTGGCAGTTAAATTAGTGCAAGCGCTCCTAGTGAGGACATAAGGAGCGTAGTGTGGATGTATAAAATGGACTCAGTTACGGCGGGGGCTGTAAGTCGACATAACTGAGGTTGACTTAATTTTTTAGTGTAGGCTTTTCCCTTAGCTCAGTGCAACGGGCCTAAGTGAGGGTGGAGCAGGGGCTGATATTTACATTGCAATGGGACAGATCTCTAACACAAATTCTGCTCTCTGGGGATTCATCCAAAATCTATCTGTGACCCTGCTGTGAGGCAAGTTTGGCCAAGGCATCAGCTGGAGGGCTAAGGGTGGAGGAGGGCCAACAGCCAAACTAAAACAATCAATATGTTTGGAGACATGGGTGGCCTGAGGTAGTGTTATTGTTTTGGAAGGCAGGATTGCCTAGTGGATAAAGAGCTGGGTTCTATTTCCCAGCTCTGCCACTAGCTTGCTGGGTAATCTTGGGAAAGTCACATCACCATCCTGTGCCTCAGTTTCCCCATTCTGACCTCCTTTGTAGAGTGTTTTGAGATCTACAGAAGAAAATGGCTAGTTATTATTATTACTATGTGATCCTGTGTGTGTATTGTAATCCCTGCAATTCTGGATGCTTCCCAAACAAATCACACTGCACTGAAGAGCTATGTCTGACTCTGGGGATAGTAACAGGCTAAAACCCTTCACCTCTAGGTCACTGGTTTAAATTCAGCTCAGGTCAAATTCAATGAAGTGAATGAAAGCTGTTGGCATCTGAAGCTCTTCAGTGGCACATGCTGATGGTTTCAGTCTTGTTCTTAGTGGACCAGTGTCTGTCTCACCAAAAAGCAGCACGTAGTTTGCATTAACCGGCCCTCTGGCTGGCAATCTTCAGCAGAGAAGTCAAAGACTGACAGAGCTATGGGGTATAAATGACCCTCTCACCTCCATGAGCTGTGTGTAAATGGGGGACATCAGGCAACTTTCTTCTGCACTGGTGCATCTCTGAGACAGCAAAGTTACATGACACCGCAGTACCATGTGAGCGCCGCATGCCACCTACACTACAGGAGCCGGAACTTGTAGCACTGGTGCAGAGAAACTCAGAAATTATCCCTGCGTAGATGGGGCTTAAAGACTTTACCTTCAGCAATTCAGGATTCAGGCACTGTAATGGAGCAGCGCTGTTACGGCTGTGCTGGATCTGTGGATGATGCTACCAGGGCAGTTAGGTGCAGGTCCAAAGTCCAGTGAAGTCAATGCAAGTCTGTCCATTGACTTTGATGGGCTTAGGATCAGGCCTTTAATACAGCATCACTCACCAGTTCTAAAATCTTTTGCTTAAAATACAAGCAGAAAAGAACTGTGCCTGAAACCTTTATCATCATCCCCTTGCCCCAGAACATCTCCTGGGTGTTTTCTCCTAGCTATTGAAGGCACTGGCACTATCCAGCCCCCTTTGCTATGATATTTGAGTCCTGCACAAACTTTAATGTACTTAACCTCACAACCTCCATGTGAGGCAGGGCAGCACTGTTGTCCCCTTGTACAGATGGGGAACACAGGCACAGAGCAGATCTGGTCAGACAGGAAGTCCATGGCAGAGCAGGGAATTGAGCCCCACAGGAATTAATCCAGGGAAGTCCTCTAAGAGACCAGTGTTGTGCTTAGTGTCAGCATAGCATCCTGAGCACTGCACTATCCTCTCTCTCCCAATGAGCATCAAGGGACCGTGTTACCTGATCACTCAGACCCTATGATCAGTTTGGTGAGAGCTTCCAAAATGTCTCAGACCAGCCCTGATAGGAGGAGCAACAGTTTCCCTCATTTGGAGGTGAGTGGGAGGTATCACTTGATGAGCTGACTTCTTAGGGCTCCTACGGAAGACCAAAGGGCTCACCATGATCTTAGTTAACCCTGTTGTGAGAAGTGGGGAGAACATGCTTTACGAGGCGGATTTTCAAAATCATACCGTTAATTTACTTTTCGTTTCTAGGATATGGTGGGTCCTCCAGAGCAGGCACACTGGCAGGACAGTGCTGGGGAGATGATTTCCAACTCTGCCTGACCTGCAGCTGCCATTTAAAGTCCTGCAAAGAAATTGTGATTCACTTGCAGTAAGAATGAGCTCCATTCCCTAACATATATTAATACATCTGCTGGTCACTAGCATCTCTTTGAAGCAGCTGGCCCTGTTTTGTTTTGAATTCAAAGCCTAAGCCATGGCTATGTCTTCTCTTTATCTCTCCTTTTCTACACTGACATTTTAAAGGAAATTTTACTCTCCTCCTTGAAGCACAAAAATCCATGTCCAAAAAGCACACAGCCCAGAAAAGCTGAGAAGATAAACATATTTGGACGTGTGATTTCACAGTTGCTACGTTGATAGCTTTCAGAAACTGGGTCCTGTCCATCAATTATGCCCAGTGTGCATTCTAAAGTGATATGGGAGAACAAAAACTGACTTATTAAAAGGGAAAAGAGGTGAGTGAACGTCAAGACAAGTTAAAGAAAATAGCTCAAATTTCAAGGAACACAGAAGGTCTTTTTGCCCCTCCTCTTTCACCTCTCTTCTCCCTATACAAGATTGCAACATCCAGTAACTAAATTCAATCCACGGCCACCATTTTAGAAAAATGACAACTGCTGGTCAAGAATAAATCTGAGATGGGGCAAAATTATTAAAATTGCAAAAGCATCTTAGGCACAAAAGACACTTAGATGCTTCTGAAAATTCTGTCCATAAATATTTAATATATCACATGTCAGAATGTGAAATGACATCACTGGGATAAGATTCAGGTACTAGGAAATAACTAAAAATAGAATTTAAGCCATCCCAAGAGGGAACGGAACATGCAAAGTGTATAGTGAAAGGATCAGCAATGTTCCTACATTTCTGCTTGATATTTGTCTTTTCCCCAAATAATTTTTTTGTGTAATCCTGGGAAAGAGTATTGTTATTTATATGTACTATAGTAGTGCCTACAGCAGCCAGCTGAGATCAGGGTCCCGTTGTGTTAGGTGCTGTACAGACACAGTAAGAGACAGTCCCTGTCCCACGGAGTTTACAATCTAGATAGAAAAGACAGACAGGCTTGGGGAGAGAAGTGTTATTATTAGGGCAGTCAAGCAATTAAAAATTAATTGTGAAAAATCATGCAATTAAAAAAATTAATTGCAATTGCGCTGTTAAACAATAATATAATACCATTTATTTAAATATTTTGGATGTTTTCCACATTTTCAAATATATGTATTCTGTATTGTAATTGAAATCAAAAGTGTACAATGCTCACTTTATATTTATTTTTGATTACAAAATATTTGCACTGTAAAAAACAAAAGAAATAGTATTTTTCAATTCACTTAATACAAGTACTATAGTGTAATCTCTTTATCATGAAAATTGAACTTACAAATGTAGAATTATGTACAAAAAATAACTGCATTCAAAAATAAAACAATGTAAAACTTTAGAGCCTACAAGTCCACTCAGTCCTACTTCTTGTTCAGCCAATTGCACAGACAAACAAGTTTGGTTACAATTTGCAGGATATAATGCTTCCTGCTTCTTGTTTACAATGTCACCTGAAAGTGAGAACAGGCATTCACAAAGCACTGTTGTAGCTGGTGTCACAAGATATTTACATGCCAGATGTGCTAAAGATTCATATATTCCTTCATGCTTCAACCACCATTCCAGAAGACATGCATCCATGTTGATGATGGGTTCTGCTCGATATAGTCCAGAGCAGTGCAGATTGACGCATATTCATTTTCATTATCTCAGTCAGATGCCACCAGCAGAAGGCTGATTTTCTTTTTTGGAGGTTTGGGTTCTGCAGTTTCCACATTGGAGTGTTGCTTTTTTAAGACTTCTGAAAGCATGCTCCACACTAGTCTCTCTTAGATTTTGGTTGGCACTTCAGATTCTTAAGCCTTGGGTCAAGTGCTGTGGCTATTTTTAGAAATCTCACATTGGTACCTTCTTTGTGTTTTGTCAAATCTGCTGTGAAAGTGTTCTTAAAATGAACATGTTCTGGGTCATCATCCGAGACTGCTATAACATGAAACATATGGCAGAATGTGAGTAAAACAGAACAGGGGACATAGAATTCTCCCTCAAGGAGTTCAGTCACAAATTTAATTAACACATTTTTTTTTAAACGAGCATCATCAGCATGGAATCATTTCCTCTGGAATGGTGGCCAAAGCATGAAGGGGCATATGAATGTTTAACATATCTGGCACGTAAATACCTTGCAACACTGGCTACAAAAGTCCCATGTGAATGTTTGTTCTCACTTTCAGGTGACTTTGTAAATAAGAAGTAGGCAGCAGCATTCCCCATAAATGTAAACAAACTTTTGTTTCTTAGCGATTGGCTGAACAAGAAATAGGACTGAGTGGACTTATAGGCACTAAAGTTTTACATTGTTTTGTTTTTGAGTGCAGTTATGTAACAAAAAAATCTACATTTGTAAGTTACACTTTCATGATAGAGATTGCACTACAGTACTTGTATGAGGTGAATTGAAAAATACTATTTCTTTTGTTTATCATTTTTACAGTGCAATTGTTTGTAATAAAAAATAATATAAAGTGAGCACTGTACACTTTGTATTCTGTGTTGTAACTGAAATCAATATATTTGAAAATGTAGCAAAAAAATCCAAAATATTTAATAAATGTCAATTGGTATTCTATTGTTTAATAGTGTGATTAATCACAATTAATTTTTTGAGCTAATCACGTGAGTTAACTGCGATTAATTGATAGCCCTAGTTATTATCTGAATTTTTAAAGATGGGGACTATGGCACAGAGAGATGAAAGCCCCAATTCAAAGTAATTAAGCCCTATTGACTTCAAAAGAACTTAAGCACTTGCTTAAGGGCTACCTAAATCCTTCTGCCAGTCAATGGGACCCCTAAGTCACTTCAGCCTAAATTCTTTCCTGAGTTGGAGCCTAAGGATAAAATTATCAGATGTGACTTGGTCAAGGTCTCACTGGGAGTCTGAGGTAGAGCTAGGAAATAAAACCAGCATGTTGCCCAACAAACCCTTCCTTCCTCTCCTTCTACCATCCTACCTGCAAGGGGTCAAAGAATGCTGGTCTGACATTCTTTGATCCAGAAATTCAGGAGGAACCACATAGGAACAGGCTTTCTTGAGATCTTTCGAGTACTTTCTTGTTTTGTCTACCTTAGAGCTATCACAAGACAAGCTTTTCTTAAGGGGTTTATGTTTTCAGGTGAAACCCAAGAGGCCAGTTCATAGTCTCTCTGGGGCACCTTTCCACCCAATGTGCTACTGCGAAGAAGCCATAAAGTCAGCAAATTCAGCTGGGGAATTCCCTTGACACAGGGGGAAACCCTCTATTGTCTGAAACTGTCATGATAGCTTGATACCATCCCCTCGCAGTCTTTGACAGAGGGGGAGTGGCCATGGAAAAGGGGGTATGGCAAAAAGGACCACTGACATCCAATTACTGTTAGCTGCTGCAAAAGCCCCAGGGGGCCATAAACACTCAGACACAAATTAGGGAAGCTCTGAGGCTGCTCTAACATATTCCAGAGGCCAAAACAGCATGCAGTCAGCTCCCAGGACAGAATAGCATATAGGTCAGGATCATTATCCCCATTTTACAGATGGGAAAATGAGGCACCAAATAAGGACATGTCTTGCCTCAGGTCATACAGTGAGTCAGCAGCACAGCTCGGAATGGAACCCAGGAGTTCCTGGCTTTTAATCCTACATTCAGATCTCCAGACCAGTCTTCTCTTGCAAGTTGACATGTAAACTGTAACAGACAGGAAGGTTCAAAGTCAGGCATCCTAGCTGGCTGAACTGGGGAGGGGATAAGCATTGGTGTCTGGAGGCATCAGCCTGCAAAGGGAGGTGAGGAGGAAACATAATTCTTCAAAGCATGCTTGGAGAGCAAGCTTAGCAATGGCCATGGTGACGTGGTGGCCCTCAGGCACAGTCCAGTGCACATGGGAGTGGGGAAGAACATAGGAGCTACCAGACTAGATGAGACCCAAGGTCCATCTAGCCCAGTCTTCTGTATGACAGTGGCAGCATCAGATGTCTTAGAGAAAGGTGTAAGAAACCTGCAATGGGCAGATTTAGGATTTGCCCCACACATGTAATCCTAATCTCTAATAATGAGAAACTGGTTTAAGCCCTGATGCCGGAGGTTTAATATTCCTTCCAAAACTCTTTGTTAGCATTCGGTATTACAACTCTGGAGACTTGTTATTCACAGAAGTGCCCCATCTCTCTTTGAAACTTGCTAAATTCTTGGCCTCCAGGACTTCCTGGGGCAGTGAGTTCCAGTCTATTTACATGTTGAGTATAAAAGTATTTCCTTTCATCTGTCTCCAGTCTGTGGAAAACACATTGTGGCCACTGGGGCCCTGACACACCCCATCTGGCATTGCGAGGGGTCCTCCTCCTAAGCACTGAGAGAGCAGCCAGGAAATAGCTATCTACTTCAAGGAGCCTTAGGGGTGGTGCAAAGAGAGTCCTTTCCAGCCAGGGGCTTGCACAGAGTGTGGACAGGGCTATATCGTTAAGACTATTCTGTGACTATTTCAAAAAGTTACAGCTGATTTTCTAAGTGGGGTCAATACCTTCAATTACAGATCCCTCTTCCTTGTCTCCCTCCGGTTCCCATCTCTTCTCCCCTCTGCTCCTTCCCTGCCCCATGCCTCTGTCACACACTGTTTTTAAACTCTTTACCTCATTTTCAGCTCTTTAACAGCTCTCCTGAAAGCCAACAGCCGCAATGTTCACAGACACAGGGGAAAGATTTCCTTTCTGACTGCTTTGCAGATCCTCCTCTGTATGGAAACTGACACTATAATTAATATTATTTTTTTTCATCCTCACTCAGCTAAAAGACACAGCTCCTGCTATCAACTGTGGGTCTTTGCTATGGCACAAATGGAAAGAGAGGACCTGGTACAAACTAGCTAGGTCCTCTGCAGTTAATATTCCTTTCATTCTACCCCAAGGACTCTCTTTCTTTCAACTTGAATTCCATGTTGGTGAAGGTGCCTGACATGCCTAAAAGAATGCAGTTCTCTGCTCATCTATAGAGGAGTAACAGCATAGACAGTAGCAGAGCAAAATTCCCTGGTGCATCTCTGACCTGGAAGGATCACTGTGGGCAGGGGGAAGAGAGAAGAGGGCCATTCAGTCTCCATGGCCCATGACCTCTCTAATGAGCTTGCCAGTTCTGATGGTGCTATTTTGGTGGGGGAATTGAACATCTGTCCTCTAGCAGATAGACTGGGAACCACTGATTCAATTCACAATTATTAATTGAATGGTAGAGATGCTCACTCACTATCGACTTGGATTGGATTTGAACTGGAGACCTAGGGATGAAAGATTCTGGTGTCTAGAGCAGGGGTCCCCAACATGGTGCCCGTGGGCGCCATGGCGCCCATGGGGGCATCTTAATGCGCCCACGTCCTGGCCCCCTGGGAGAGCACCCGCTGAAATGCCGCTGCGGTATTTCGGCGGGGACGCCTCTCGATGATGATGCTTGTCGCTGACAAGTGATGTCATTGAGAGGCATCACTGCCGAAATTCGGCGGGGACACCTCTCGATGATGCCGCATGCTGACGGCAAGTGACGTCATTGAGAGGCATTGCCGCCGAAATGCTGCCGAAATTTGGCGGCATTTCAGCAGGTGCTCCACTGCTGTAGTGGTCCTTCGGCTGGTCCCCACCAGGCAAAAAGGTTGGGGACCACTGGTCTAGAGCCATCTTGTCCTGCTGAGGAGTGACTCTTCCTACCAGTGAGAGTTCTGTTGGTTAATTCCAAGGGAATTGTCCAGGGAGAGATCCCACCAGAATGGCAGGGAATGTCTCATTTCCAGGGACAGCATTCTTAAGATCCCAGGAGTGAAGGAGAAAGACTCATTCGATAGCAATATGGAGACTCTTAGGGGCCATTTGCTGAACTGCACAATTGATTTTTGATCATTTCAGTTCTGCAAACGGCACCAGGCCTGTGAAGAAGCCCTGCCGGAGGGTAAAAGAGAAGGTTGATTTCAATAAGAATGTGTGAAGAATCACAGTGCTGCACCTCGAGATCAATGGAAAGATCGCATTCAGCCTAGAAGTAACCTGCATGTCCCTGTCTCCTTGCCAGGGAAACAGATCGCCTTTCATTTCCAAAGGATAGCTCATAAATACCTCGCAAGAGGGGAGGAGTGGGAAAATGAAGTGAAGAACCACAGGACGATGGGGGAAAAGATAGAATAAAAGGTGAAGCCAACAGCACCCCAGATTTATGGCTGTCTGTGATGGTATCTGCATGATGCCCCGAAGTATCCCAGGATTGGAGCATGGATGTTAAGGTTGAACATTGGGCAACAGAGAAGTGAGGGGTCAGAAACACTCGGGGAGTTTCTATTCCAAACAGAAGTCAGGGCTGTTCAGCCTGTGGAACGCTGTCTCACATGTTACACTCGCTGGATTTCAGGAGGGGGTGGAGGGTGGGGAACAGGGGATACAAATTCAACTACAGGTTCCAGGTAATAAACCACACCACCCAGATCCACCAGCTCTGGGGTTGAATTCACCCACTCTAAACAACTGCAGCTGTGGGTCACCCAGATTAAACTAATCCAGGGGAAAACAGATTAAACAATTAAGGAGTAACTTGAATTAAACAAGCAATTAAGCAGCACTGGGTTTAGTGCTGGATTAGCCAGCTCTATCTACTTGGATTAAACCCAACTAGGAGTTTGGATTAATTTATTGATTGGATTTTGTTATATCATGTGCAACTGGATTATATTATTCTGCAGGAAACCAAATTAGCTTGCCCTGCAGGTATCAAAATACTTTATAGAGGAGTGTTTAAATAACTCTACAGGTGGCTGGTTTCAAGTACTGAACTCTGTAGCTAGAGGATTAAATTACTCTGGAAAAGGAGGATCAAATTACTCCCCAAGGGGAGGGTTAAATTACCCTGGAAATGGAGGATTAAATTACTCACCAGGGGAGAGGTTTACATTACTCTGTAGATTGTGGGATTAAACTGCTCCCCAGATGGCTGGCTCAAAATAAACCCTCACGCAGAAAGCAGGATTAAATTATTCCATGGCTGGCCAGGAAAACAAACACCTCCTATGCTCCACAGGCATGTCAGATCCCAGTGCTCTGGAGCAGGACCATCTGATGGCGATCTATCCATGGTCTTTCTCTAGGCCCCATTACTGGAGTATCTACGTATCTTTAGTATATTTATCTTCATGACATGCTTTGAGGCAGGGCAGTGCTATTATCCCCATTGTACAGATGGGGAACAGAGCCTCAGAAAGACTAAGTGACTTGCCCACGGTCACACAGGAGCCTGTGGCAGAGCCTGTAAATCTAAGCTGGGTCTCAATCTCAGCTCGATGGGAGTTAGTTGCATAGAAGCCTCTAACACAGACCAGCCTGACGAGTCAGTTTCCTCTTTTCAGAGACTACCTCCAACTATCACCCAGATATACTGGATCTATCTTACCCCGGTGTACCTGTCTTTAAATCAATGAAGGATGACAGATGACCATCCATCCATCTCATTCCCTCTTTCCTGTTCTGTCTAGCTGTCCATCCATCCATCCACCTTTCCTTCTCTATCTATCCATCCTGCCATCTCCCTCTCTGCATTTATATCACATTCTCCACCATGGCTCCAAGCCTCTTACTTGGCCCCAGTGATTCCAGTTCTCCCATCCCTGGCTCTAGAGGCCACTGGGGGTCAGCAGCATGTTCCACCTGTGCTGCGAGTGGTCACTCCAGACAGGTTTCATTGTGTTCCTTTCTAGTTTCCTAAATGCCTGCTGCTGCATGTTTCCTGAGACCGCGGCAAATTGTTATTTGAAACATGTATCATTATTTTTTATGCTTATTTCTCTTTAGGCTCCACTGCTGAGATTTAAAGAGAGAGAAAGGGAACGAGCATTTTAGGATAATCTTAAAAGCAGAAAAATTATTACATGTCAAACACCGAGTGGGGAGTTTGAAAGGCTCCCAGGTGGGCTGAAGAATTAAATGTTTAGAGGCTTTCTTTTTCCCCCTGTGAGGTAAGAAGTGGTAGTGTCACCATAGCAACCAAAGGGCAAGTATACAGACAGCTACACAACAGCCAGCTGGGGCTGAACCCACGAGTGGGGAAGGGGTACCGCCTTAGCCGGGCCAGTGAACACAAGAGGGGGCTGCTGGGCCTGGGCTCTGGGGGATGGGGCCTGCATCCCTGGGATGGAGGCAGCTCCCTCAGAAGAGAGGGACAGGGCCTCCAGATTAGAACTTAATGAAGGTTCACAAAGGGCTGGAAGCTCACCCAGTCAGGAAAGACAAGCCATAGGATGTTCTTGTCAGCCCAATCACAGCTAATCAGCACAGCTCAACAGCACTTGGGTATGGTGTGATGGGTTCTCTGCAACTAGAAAGAAAGCCAGATGGATCAGGTAGATTGAGGCACATTAGATGGACAGCTTGACTAGAAAACAGTGACTATGGCAGACGACTGTCCATGATCACCTTCTAGAGTACCAGGAGGCTTACAGAAGAAATCAGTGAATCATGCAGAATCACAAATAAATTTGAGGTGGTTGCAACCTGTCTGGGAATGATCCAAAAGCAGTGGCCCCATTTGTCAAAGTATGCACAGCAAAATATTCTCTCTGCTCTGGTCGATAGAGCGGTAAGTCCACTAAATGAGGGCTGCACAGATGTAGCTCTGTTGAAGGCAAGAAGGGACAGATGTACCTCTCTTCTGGAGGGAGCAAAGAGACCATTTTCCAAAGTAGCCTCTACACAAAGTAGTCAAATGATGCAAACAAATGCATTTACTCCAAGAGCCAGCACACAAGGCAGCGTGGCCCATATGGATAGTGGCCCACTGGGCACTGGGAGATGTCTCTTCCCGGCTCTGCTACTGTGCTGCTGTGTGCCCATGGGCAAGTAATTTCCTCAGTCTCTTCTCCTACTCTGTGTCTGTCTTGTCTATTTAGACTGTAAGCTCTTTGGTACAGGGATGTCTCTTTCAAGTGTCTGCCCAGGACTGGGGAGGCCCTGATCTTAGCTTTTCCATCTAGGAACTGCCATACCACAAATAATAATAAGCAAATTGAGAAGCAAAACCCAGTCCAGAACGAGGGAAGCTCCTGGTTCCACAGAGTGATGGATAGGATGAATATGCCCGTGCTAGCCAAAACAAACTGTCCAGCCAGATTGAACGCAATCTTTACGACAGGGGGCAGGGAGCACCGCACACAACATGATCGGAATTGGGGGAGTGCCAGATAGCTTGACACCCCTGTAGTGTCTTAAATAAGGTCCCTGCAGACTCAACCCAATTGCATACAAGAGCAGTCTGCTGTTACCATGCTTTGCTAGCATTCAGGAGCGAGCTGCCATGCAGGGGAGGCTGGTGTTAGGCTGCCAGCGCACCCTGCTGAACAGAGATTTATCTGCTGTCTTCCTGGCAATATTTACATGTTGACTGTTTCGACAGCAGCTGGAAAGGGGGAAATCGGCACGCGCCCTCAGGGGTTAATTGACCATGAGTTAGCTGCTGGTGCTCCAGTCGAAGCAGCCTGGGTTAGGGTAATTAGCACTACCTGAGCTAGCTCATTAAAGGACTTGGAGCTGGAAGCCACAGGTAACTGGGGGACTTAAATTGGCTTTGTTACTTCTCTTCTGCATTAGTGCAGCGACTGCTGAGAAAGGATACAGGAGGAGGAAATGGTCTTCTGTCTGGTATGTCCAGGAACTGCGTGCACTTGACAGGGAGGTGGGGTGTTCGATGGGAGGCTTCCTTAATCCCTTACTGAGATGCATGTGTGGTTGTGGCAAGGAAGGGACAGAGCTGGGGAGCTGGTCTGCTCTGTGGAGGGGTTGAAGAAGGAAAGGAGAAGGCTACAGCAGGCTAGCCAACCTCTCAAGCCCTGGAGCTATCAAATGACTGTCTGAGCAAGCGACTGCCAGCAGCAGGGAGAATGGAGAGGAACAACTCATCAGCTGATGCCCTGGCTAAGCGTCCCTTGGTAGGAACTGCAGCCTCAGGATCCCTTTCTACCTCTTCAAATCACTGGGTGTAGACTGAACCACCTGAGTCCAGTGAAGCTACACGACTATGTAGCCAGTTGGAAACACAAGGGGATCTCTGCTGCCTCCCCTAGAAGCAAGGACCGATTTAGCTCCTTTATCATCCCTTTTCCTTTGCTCTGCTGGCAAATGTTTAACACCGTGGGCTACAGAGCCCTGACATAAGGCAGGTCTGAAGTCAATGGCAGATGTGCCTGTTCACTCCAGGGCTAAATGCTGCCTGGTCCAGAAACAATGTCATTATTTAGCTATGTATTATTCACTAGACGAGTATTCTGCATTTATATGGGGCTGTCGTTCTGCAGGGCCCCAAAATAATTTGCAAACTACACGTAGCTCCTACTGTAACAAATCTACATGGTGTAGATAAAAGACACAATAACTAAATAAAGATGTATACAATTAATAGAGGAAGGGTGCTCCAGTGGTTAGACCACTAGCCAGGATTTGAGAGGGGTAAGTTCAAGTGCCTGCCCTGCCACACATTCCCTGTGCGAGTTGGCAAAGTCATTTACTTTCTCCGTGCCTCAGTTTCCCATCTGGAAATGAAGATTATAGAGGTGGTGTTAGGATAGACAATGGTATCTCTATACCCCTCTCTCTCTCTCTCTCTCACACACACACACACATATATATATGTATATATATTTCTTAGGGAGGTAGGACTAGATTTGGGGTTCTTCAGCTCCTGAAGCATAAGTCCCAGCCCCATCCTTAGCTAGCACTGGACCCTATACCTCTCTGTGGGCTCAGCCACCCGAGGGTGCCATCACTCATTCATACACAGAGCAGGTGCACTACAACACAGTCAATGAAAGCAGGTATCAGCATTACAATTAGGACCCAGCTGGCATGGAACCCTCAGGACCATATCACTCCCAGGCAGTCACATTGCTGCAGCCCAACTGGGGGGAAGCTGGGAACTCCTGCCCTGTGAAGAGAGGATGGCTGGCTCCAGGGCTGTTGGCCCAGCCCATGTTGCTGAAATCATTTGCACTGTTATTTAAAGGAGGAGGGTGAGACTGCACCATGGCTGGGTCTGAGACCTGTCTGCCCTATGCCCAGTGTAGTGGGCTCCAAGCCCTGCAGACAGCTGGCTGCGCACATGGCTGTCGGTGTACTCACACGGTGCCTTACGCGAGGTGCAGTCGGCTCTGTGAGAGAGTGATTGCAGCTGCATGTAAATAAGGCCGCCCGCCTGCACATCCCCTGCACTATGTGGGTCATTTGTTCTTTGCGCCGACTCTTCACAGAGCCTAGAAGATCAAACTCTAGAAGTGTGGGAGTGGGGGAGGGGAGCCAAACAGCTCTGTAATCTTTAATTACTGACCCCACCAAGCTGAAGAATCAAATTAACAGCTCTCCTCATCTTGCATGCTTGATCCCACAGAAACTGCACTCCCTCCTCATTACCAGCCTCCCAGCGCGCCCACTTCCTTACACACTGCCTCTGCTGCCACCTGGCCTTTGTCGCCTGCCAGCCTCTCCTGCAACTCAGCTCTCCCTCTCTCTGCATCTGAGCAGGCAAGGGGCTGGGCCCCATAGCTCCCCACTGGGTTCAACAGAGGCTGGGGGTACTCAGAGGGGAGGGAAGGGACCATGTGTGCGCATGGGGAGGGAAACGGGGGAGCAATAGAACACATATAAACTGAAAAGTGAGACATTTCAATGCTGCCCGCCCCCTTCCATGGTCCAAAGCACCAGAACGTGACAAAATGTGTCAAATTAACAAGAAAAAACAAATTCCCGCCTGCCATTCCCCTCATGCAAGGGAATTTCAGCTGCTCTGCGGCATTTCGGAGGAGTAGACAGGACGTTCTGTCATCCTCTCCCTCTCCCTCTCCCTAGCTGTAACAAACGGGAGCATCAGAAGTGGCACAGGCTCTGCCGGGGCAGAGCACGTGAAGAATTCAGTTCCTGAGGGTGATGAGATGTGAAAGTCTCAGCTTGTTTGGGGGCTGTGACCTGCAGGCACACAGCTATTTTGGACACAGGCTATCCATGGAGTTAGACACTAATGGCTGGAACATCCACGGAGCTTCCCATTCTCAGCAGCTCAAGACGTCTAACCCTCTGGCGCCCAGTCCTATGCTCTAGCCATGTGGCACCTCCCTCCCTGCCCAAGCATAGCCATGGAGACCCATGTGCACAGGGCTCAATGGGTCACCCCATTTGCGATGACAAAGGTATTTTCCCCAGGGTAGACTGGGATTTTGTCAGCTTCCTTCAGAGCACTGAGCAGGGACCATCCATTGGGGTTAGGTAGGCGTGTCCCACATTAGCTTTGCCCTCTGATTTCAGAGATGGAGGCTGCAGTCCTTCACAGCATCCCTTCATTTCCATGGCCAAGTGAATGGAGGGTTTAACATGGTTCTATTCTACTGCGACCCTACAGCCACACATCACAGACAGCTCCTAAACCAAGCGTACACACCTCTCTGATGGAGCCATCCTCTCCTGTTACCCTTGAGAGAAAGACAAAGCAGCCAGGCTGGCATACCCATTCGGCCTTACTTTGTCTATTAGGAGTGGCCTGCGAATCTACAGTGAGATTGCATTGCCAGGCTACTGGACAGGGTTAGGAAGCCCTGAGTCCTGTTTCTGGCTCTTCCGTTGCACTTGTTGGCCAGTCACTTGTTCTCCCTGTGCCTCAGTTTCCCCATCTGTACAATGAGGATAACGATACTCCCCTACTATCTCGCAGAGGAGCTTAATTCATTAGTGTTGGTAAAGCACCTTTAGATCCTTGGATGGAAGGGATCTAAGAATGGCAAAGGATTGTCCCCTAGATGTCAGGGCCGACACATGGGACTGATTCTCTGCCCCACACAAACCTTGGCAGAGGTGCCACCAAGAGAGGGGAAGAAGCAGTGGCTTGGAGCTGGAAGACAGCCAGACAGCACCAGCCCGAGGAGATGGGGGAGCCAGTGGGGATAATTAAGAGCTATCTGGAAAAGGAATCTTTGGGGGAGGCTGGGGTGGTCTCTCACTTTTCATTGTTCACGCTGCCTCTGCACTCACCAGATCTAGGAGGCTGATGACAGGCAGCTAACATGGCCACAGGACAGTGCCCAGTGACATAGGAGGGGGGAGGAGGGCGAGATGCAAGAAAACAAGGCTTGTCACATACCCAAATACAGTCTAGCGGAGGCAGGGAATAATTAAAGTTTCCCCTGCCTTCTTCCTCTGTCTCATCTCAGGCTGTCTCAGAGCCAAGCTGGATGGATATTGCTGTCTAAAGCCAGCAGGGGATGCTCTCATTGGTTAGAAGATTTATAATGGAAGCTGTGGATCAATTACCAACAGCCCCTGACCTTGAAAGCAGACAGCCTGGGGAGCGAGGGAGAAGATTTTACTCCTTTTTTCCAGCAGGAGGTGCTCTCGCCAGGAGGTTTATTGATAAAACCACAGGGAATGACTGTAAACAAGATTGTTATGTGATCTCTGGAATGCATGTGCATACGCGTGCGTGCACACACACACACACACAGAGCCCCTGCCTCTGAGCAAGAGACAGATATGCAGAACTTGAGCTGCAGAGCATGTTGCAAATTGGCTAACAAAACAAAAATGCTTGGAATTTTGGAACCAGGGAGGGACAGAAAGTACCTGGGGTGCTTAAATCACCTTTAACTTCCCTGGCACTACCGGCAAGCTCTGTTGGATTAGCGCCTACATTCCCACTTTTGGAATGGGGCGAGTTTCCCAAATACCACTGGCATGCCCCACGGAAGGGACTCCTGCCAAACATGAAGCACACAAAGGCCCCAGCCGAGATCAGAACTCCTTTGTGCTAAGTGCTGTACAAACACCTCTGAAAAGACAGCTCCCGCCCCCCCAAAGCCCACAAATCTAAATAGGCAAAGGGCAGGAGGGGAAACTGAAGCTCAGAGCCAGGAAGTGACTTGTTCAAGGTCACCCAGCAGGTCAGGGGCCAAGTCAGGAATAGAGCCTCACTGTCCTGAAGCCTAGCCCAGTGCTCTATCCACGAGACCACAATGCATCGTGACATCAGGATGGTTCATATGCAAACCATGACTTGGTTTTGATAAGCATGGAAATTAACCCATTTGAAATTCCACCCTGATCCAAAACGTGGACCCCAAAGCCCAGATCCAAGGTGGATGAGCATCATTTCCTGGTCTCCTTCTATACCCTGTACCTCCCAGACAATCAACAACTGGCCTTTATGTCCAATCCTGCTACCAATAAAGGCAGATTGCTTTAATGCCCACCATCCCTCCCACCACCACACCCTGCACCTTTCCTTTTCAGGTGCCTGGTGGCAGTGTGCTGAGACTGGGAATATCAATGCACTGATGGCTGGACCACGCTGACTTTCTCCCAGCAGATGGCCTGAGGATGGCAAAACTCCCAAGCCAACCTTAGTCTCTCCCCTCCCCCTCTCCTCCCAGCTTGGAGGATTTTTTTCTTCTTCTTTTCTTATTGTGGGCAAACAAAGTGGAAAATGAATTCCTTTAGATAGCAAATGAGTTTAATAGAAATGGTGATGGAGTGACACTGTGATGGGAATGCTAATCCTCCACCCGATGTGGACAGACTCTCAAGCAGAGCAGCGCCAGAGGAAAGGTCATGCAGCCAAGCCTACGCTTGCTGAGAACTTCTCCATCCGGAGGCAGGACCGCCAAGATTCTCTGCTCCAGGGAGTCAGCCGGAAGCTGCTTGGCTCCCAGCACTGTTATGGGGGACGGGCCCCTCCATCTGCTGGCACGATGCTGGAAAGGCGATTTTGCCGCTGGAGGTGCCATCCTTCATAACTAGCCACCAGCGCCTTAGCGCAGCACTGAGCAGACAACGTGCTGTCCTTTGCAACCAGGGTGGCCCTAGGGGCTGCTCAGAGAAGAGTTAAAGAAACAGCCCTACTGGGGCAAAGCAAAAGGAAATCGAAGTCCACTACCCCGAACAAGCACCCATGACCAGCTCCACTTCCCTTTGTACCTTGTCAGCTGCATCCTTTTCCTTCCCCCCACTTGGTTCTGTATTGCCAGTACCTGCCTCCGGTCACAGCTCAGCAAAGCACTCAGGACAGATATTTCAAGTTAAGCCAGCCTAGGTCCACCCCCCAAATTCAGCAAAGCACTTAAGCCATCAGTAGGACTGAAGCGCGGGCTTGAAGTGAAGCATGTGCCTAAGTGCGTTGCTGAATCGGGCTGTAACTCCCTGTCAGGTGTCACTGGATCCCATGGGCCTTAAACAGTTTCCAGGTAGCGATGGGGCCAAACTGCCAAGTCCAACTCTGTCTCTGAACTTACCCAAAGGTTTGATCCCAGGGATTCACTTGAGGACCTCTCTGCTCCCAGCACCCCCTCTCCAGCCCTCATTTAACCAACTTCAACAAGTGGGCTCCTGCAGCAGCGCTGTGAGTGTGTGAGAGAGAGAGAGCTCTCCAGTTTGCTATCCTGCAGTAGCACTGTGAGTGTGCGAGAGAGAACTCTCCAGTTTGCTATCCTGCAGCAGCACTGCGAATGTGCGAGAGAGAGAGACCTCTCCAGTTTGCTATCTGGGAAGCGATTATGATATCGCTTGAAGGATCAATCAGGGAGGGCAGCAGGCTGATTATCCAGAGACAAGGTTCTGTTTACACACACACCTAGATAAGGAAAGCTAGACAAAGACAGTACAGAACTGAAGTATATGAGAGCTGGAACCTCAGTCACAGCTAGCCTGAGAGTCATGGATTCATGTCTCTTTTCCATGAGCACCCATGGGTTCTGGGTGTATGGCGGGATGAATGGATCTCTCTATGGGTTTGGTACAGGGCCATCACTGCAGTCAAAGTGCCTTAGCTGGTCCATCATGAGGGTCCAGGCTATTGGCTTTGACGAGCCAATGTCTTGCTCCCATAGGACAATTGCATCATTCGGAATGGCTGCGACCCTGGTTCAGCAAAGCAGGTGCTTCGGTGCTGCCTTGAATCAGGGCCTAGAGGAGCACACACACTGCTCCTAGTTCATAAGAGAGGGGCCCAAGGCACACAGTAGAGCTTGAAGTTCAAGGGATAGTGGGGTTCAGTGGGCTGGCTGGTTGGTTCAGTCCATTGCAATGATCAGGGGCCATGTGTGAAATCTGGATTTGGCTGCACATTCTCCACATCCCCAAGCTTTGGATCAGGCCTGTCTAACAAAATTGGGAAGATAAAGGATATTGGGGGTAATTTAAAGAGCCCGTAACTACTTCTGTTGTCAGATTTCCATGGTCATTAGCCTGGGCTCCCATGGAGAGGCTTCCCCAGCGCTGCCTAACAGTTGTGGTGATAACTCCGAGCCCTAAGCCCCAGGGGGGAATGGCACCCATGGACTAAAGCTACACTATCAGCTCCCCAAATATGTGGCAGGGCATTTCCAATACCTTAAGCCCAAAGCGGGGCTGCAGAAGCACGGAGCGGATTCCTGGGAGGAAATGGATGTGCCTGCGTGTCAACTGGGCTGCAGTCCTTCCCAATATATCCTTCTCTTCTGGCTGAGGGGGGTTTCTCCCCTTTGCCTGGCTGATGTAACTGAGTTCACCCTTTCCCCGCAAAATACCAGCAGAGGGGTTGGGAACAGGCACCATCACCCTTCCTTGGCTGGGAGCTCTCTCACTCCAATAGCTGCAGACATCCCATTGTATGTGCAGTTGCCTGGACCCTTCCCAATGTGCCTCCCCCCGGGCAGCGCTGCGCTGTACAAAGGGGAGGGCTGCGAGGGTTAGGACATAGTGGGAAAGCTTTGCTCACACAAGCAGCCTAAGGGAGCTGTGCAAAGTGCAAGCCAGATCAGCTGGCAGAGAGCCTCATGTGAGCCCAGGTTCATTCCGAGGACTCCTGAGGTGCCGCTTGGGTTCCGGCCGAGAACAATTACAACACAAGCCTCCATTAGCACCGTACTTCTAAGTGTCCTAATCCCACATGAAGACTCCTACCAGGCGGTGCCTGGACTGGAATAACCACAGCCCACAACTAAGCAATTCCTGCTCCTTGTGGACTCAGTGGCAGAGGAGCTGGCTTTGCTGCTCCAGGTGCCCTTGCCCTCTGACAGGCGTGGAGACATCTCAGCGCCGCCCTGCATAGGCCATGGCTTCTCTCAAATCATGAGGGCAGCTCCCCCAGAGGGACAGCAGCCTTGTGGGTAACACACAGAGTCCAGAGTTCCGGGTTCAATCCCCGACTTGGCGAGTCTCCCTCTGGGAAGTTCCTTCTCCCCCATCAGGCCTGCATCTATCAAATGGGATCATCACGCTTCCTTCATCTATTTAGACTGTACGCTCTTTGGTGCAGGGACTGTCCCTTACTACATAAGGGGTCCTGGTCTCAGCTGGCTACTCTAATATACTACTAACAATTTGTGATGCGTTCACCACCACATTGCTCCACCCAGAGAGCCCAAACCCAAGCCCTGCGGTGGGAGACCCATCCAGCTCTTGTTTTACTTCACTGCTCCACCAGTGAACCCCCAAACCTGCTCCCATGGGAGCATTCTGGGATGAGAGGAGATGTGTTTGTTCAGCCCATGCTGGCCTGCATGGCAGTCTGGGGCTGCAACACTGCCTCCTTGTGGGATGGGAAGGCAATGCAGTCTGGCTGAAATTCACCCCTATGCACAAGGCCTATGTCTCACTAGTGCTGGCTCCTCTGCACAGGGGCAAGCGCCAGCCTCTGCACTCCTGCAGCGCTGGGCTCCCCTTACATCGCTGCACTGATGGACTCAACCCGACCGCTCCAAGCCTCCCTCAATCCTGCCCCATCGCACATTTCTGGGGAAAGCTGAATGCACCCACGCCGGCCTTATACAGAACAAGCGGATGTTTGGAGGCGGACACAGCCTCTCCCTTAAGAGAGCAGGCTGAGTGGCTCCTGGATGGCAGCAGAGTGGGGACTGTGCTGCCCCAGGGTTCGACATCTCCCATGCTGCTTCCATTTAAAGTTATGAGACAAGCCCAAGCTCCCGCTGCCACAGCCGATCGATTCTCTTGCTAACCTCGTCTTATTTTAGTTCATTATAAGCCCCCAAGACATTGCAACTGTAACTTCAAAAACAAACCTTTTCTCTGATCAATAGCACAGACAACTGAAAGAGGGATCCTTCAGAGGGGGGAGGTATTCGTTAATGGGACAGAACGCCCCCTCTCCCACCCCAGCTGCGCTTGCCAGCCACCGCCCTGACGCCAGGGCTCAAGGCTTGGGACCAACCTAGGGTGACCAGATGTCCCAATTTCATAGGGACAGTCCTGATTTTGGGGTCTTTTTCTTATATAGGTTTCCATTACCCCCCACCCTGTCCTGATTTTTCACATTTGCTGTCTGATCACTCTACTAACCTGGCTACAGGAGAAGAAGGGGCATTGTAGGTAGGCAGGCACAGCAGGGACTAAAAGCGACAAAAGGGGCTAATGGGATCAGTTGGGAGGTAGACAGGCGGCAGGGAATGGCATGAGCACAGCTCCTCCACCCCTGCTGAAAGCAGAGGGAACCCCTCCCACCTTTCTTTCCCTGGTTTGGCGGCGCAACGCTCCCCCTCCTTGGCTGCTGCTTCCGTCTCCTTCCCCTACTGCTTCTGTCTATTCCAGCTGCCTGCCTTAGCGGAGTAAACATGGTGCATTTGGTCTGCAGCATCGTCTCCCCCACCACTTGGAGCTGGACATAATCCTTCCAGGGTAATGAGGTTGGGGGGTGGGGAGAGCCCAGTTCTGCACGGCTGACTCAGCTACTAAATCCCTCCAGGATATAACATCGCCCCCTCAAAAAGGGTCCCCAGTTCAGGATGTGGTAAAGCTCCCAGATCAGAGAGCATCCCTAATTCCTCATCTCCTCCCTCCTTAGCTCCTCCTTGGGCTGACAGCGAGGAAATGCCTCTATTCTGGCTCTTCTAGCAGGGAAGCAAAATTCTGCTCAGGCAGTGCAATTGCCCATATGGACACAGAAACAGATAGCTTCAATATAGTCGCAAAAGAATAGGGCTTGGGCCATTTTTCTACAATTAGCTACAAATTAACTCGGCAGAATGTACTGGGAAGATGAGCCAATTTCTGGGGGGATGTTTGCCTGTGCTACTGAATTGGCCCATATATAAAGTATATGGGCAGGAGTGCAACCCAAAGAGGCAGGAGAAGTCAAAATAGTCCGTAGGCTGGGCCTGGCCCCTGATTTGCCATTGCGATAGCTTGCGGAGAGAGCGAGACTGGCAGAAAGGAAGCACGCCAGGGCACGCACAGCCTCCAAGAAAATCAATTACCATACCAAATGAGTGTCTAAGAGGCTTTGGGGAGCCTTATCATATGCCTTCGATTCCACTCCATCCGCAGCCTAGCCTGAAATTAGCTACCCGATGTTCCTGTGGTACAATGAAAACTGGGGGAGAGAAGGGGGGTGGGCAGCGGAGAATGGAAAGCTGCTTCTATATACTCTAATCCTGGCTCAGAACCTTTCTGTCTCCTTGTACGAAAGTTCTTTGTTCTATCTCCATCCCCAAAATCTGCTGGACCTCCTAAGCATTCCGCTTCCCATGCACTGCCAGCCTCTAGAGTCCTCCATCCGCTAGGGAGCAGGGAAGATGCAAGGGTATTTCTTGAACACACCTGGAAGTAACTTATTCCTCCCTGCAACCTCTCCCTATCTTCTTCCTTTTTGGGGGGGAACCTCGGGATTCCCAGCCGCTCAGCCAGGAGCTGCTATTTCTTCTTTGCTGGATGTTGACAGGCGGATCGCATGCACAGTGGTTATTTAATCCATCTTTGAATTGGAAGCAATAGCTCTAATGATAATTACAGAGAATTTGTATTTATAGAAAATCAGCGCACACCCCCATTCGCCCGGCCAGTACCTCAGTGATCTAGAAATACAGGAGAGGATGGTCGGGGATGCTCAAAAAGGTCTTAGTGCCATGAAACTCAATATGTGTGAGTGGCACAACCACGAGGAGAGTTGTTATAGCTGTTGTCATGTATATAATGCTGCAAATGGAGAGTGAGTGATACATGGCCCCTGTCCTGAATGGCTAGGAGGGAAACCGAGAAGGACAAGACAAGGCACAGGATAAGAGCATTGACAAAGGAGGGCATGGATGTCGGAGCGATTCCTGGAAGAAGTGGGTTTCAAGAAAGGATTTGGAGGAGGGAAGAGGGGGCTGTCACAGCTTCAGAGCAACTGCACCTGTATTCGTCTTCCGTGCTCCACCAGGGGAACCCACTTAAAGATTTCCGGCCCCCAGCTGTCACCTCGCTTGGGCAGACACCTGGACCTCACTCCTTTTTCATCAGGTTTTTCCAGGCTGCACCATTACCTGCCTTCAGTGTGATACCCCGAGCAAGTCAGACTGCCTGAAAGGCCAACCTCTCCACTTTGCTTTCTTGCCAGAAGCTGTGCCCAGCGTATCACCCACAGTTATAAAAGTTATCACACAGCTCTTTCTAAGCAAGCGCATTTATTTCTTAGGGTAAAAGCACTACAGAGGAAAGCTTTCAAAACAATAGAAACCTACTTGCATGCTAAAATGCTTACTAGAGGTCACCCCAACTCCAACCTCAGGCTCTGGTAGTTGTCAGTCCTTCCAACCCCACAACTGGGGTTTCCCTGTGATTACAAGTTCATAATGGCCTCAGATTCACAGCCAGAACAACCAGTTGGGCAGTTCATCCACTTCTTCATGCAGCTCAGGCCTACAATTTCCTGTAATCAGCAGACAAAGGCCCTCTCCTCAGGGTGTAGCTTCAAAAGAAGGGATTTCACATAATCAGAGGTGGAGAATTTGCATTAACCTCCCCCAAGGAATTCCCCAGGAAATCTACTTCACACAAAATCCATGCTTGTCTGGCATCATTTCAATATAGTCCTTTGAACGCCCAGGCCTCACATCAAACATAACAACAGCCATACTGGGCCAGAACAATGGTCCAGCTAGCCCAATATCCTGTCTTCCAACAGTGGCAAATGCCAGGTACTTCAGAGGGAATGACATCCCATCTCCCCCGTAGTGAGGTTACACAATATCCTGGTCCACAATAATACATACACTTTGTATTTACTATAATTGACCCCGAAGATCCTTAAATGTAATTCAATAAAGTTTTTCAAGGACATTGCAGGAAATTGCCACATCTGTCCCAGGAGCATTTAGTGAGAGTGTGAGATTGCTCATGTCACCCCATGAAACAGGAATGAAACAGGAATGGGAAGTGGAGACGGAGGGAGGGAGGGCTGGAAGGCATGTAGGGGCTGGGGCAGGCATTAGTTCTTCCTCTGCCGATGACTGTAAACGTTTTACAGTATGGCCAACTCTCACAATTTCATCATCAGGAGTCTCACAATAGTTGTTTTTTCTCTTAAAGTCCCAGGTCCTGGAGTCAAGTTATTATGTGATGCCTTCAACATCTCCCACAGCTTCACTCGTTTACCCTCGTTCACCCTCGTTCCATCCACACTGACCCCATCCCACATAGACTTCCCAGTGATCCCCACCATGCCCATAGCAAGCTGATAACTAAACACAGTGCCAGCCATGATGGGCAAACCCTGCACCCCATCTCTCCAGCTCAGAACTGATGTGTGCACTACTTTCCCCCAGCAGCCCCTGCCTGCAGGGGCCTACTGGACAGCCCCACTTCCAGTTCACAATGGATGTGTCTAGGAGACTGGATTTCAACCTTTTGCATACTGGGCCCTCTCTTTTTCAATGTCTTTTCTGTCCCAGGCCCCAGCTCCCATCTAGCTAGGATCTAGCCAGGTAGCAATAAAGAAAGGGTGGGGTGATAACTCAGGAGCTAGGAGGTCTACCTTCTGTCTGCACTTCCTATTTTACTGCATCACAATAGTTTAGCTTTGACCCCACCCATCTTCATCCACACTTCTTCCAGCATGGGAGAAACCCTGACCCCCTTGTCCACATCCACTGGACATAGCGAGCCAATCTCCACCCCTTCTTCTCATCTCTCACAGCAGTTCCCTGCTCCTGTCATCTTACAAACAGCCAAAGCTGAGAATGGGGAGAATTTGTGTCGGGTTTGTCCTAAGCAATGGGATGATTTTTCTGGACAGTTTATCCCATCATTTTCTGTTCCCCATGGAAACGAGCTGCCATCTGGAAGTGTTTTACCATAGCAAACAAACAAAGCAACAGGGAGAAAAACAAGCACCCAACAACCTGGACACGGACAAGCCCAGCATTAAATCAGCCCACCCTGCTGTACTGATTTGAATCGTTAATAATTCAACTACTGTAGTTACTTGTCAGGAGAAGAGAGAGAAGGAAGGAAAAACAAACCCCTTAACAATGAACTCTCATGTTCAGTGGAACGTAAAGCAAGGAGGGGGGAGAGGAAGAGAGAAGGGAAACAACAGAAAACAGATGACCGTTTCCTTTTCAAATATTTGTTTTCAAGTCCACCTCAGCACGCTGCTCATTGAGATACAGAGATTTCCTCTCTGACAGCTCACAAGCCCTGCTGCAAGTACACATGCTGCTGGCTTGTCTTGGGAGGGCTGGAGTCTGCTGGGAATCTCTGATTTCCTAGCAGCAGGTGTCAAGAAGCTAGGAAGGTTTTTTGTTCTTCAATTTGCACACACCACCCCTCTCCCTCTCCTCCCCCGCCCCAATATCTTCCTCTAACACCTGGGTCAAGAATGGTTTCCTGTCTTTCAATGGATATCCTGCCCTTTATCTCCTTGTCCATTTAGCTGGCGAAGAGTTTATTACAGTGCCCATCACCATAGTAGCTGAGAGGCTTAACCTCTACTCCACACAGCGAGCACCCATCTGGGAAGGCAGGATGCACTACCCTGTTAATCCATGAAGCAGATGGAAACTCAGACCCTGGAACTGGGCTCAGTGTCTCTAAGTCACCAGGCTTGTTGCTGTAACCCCTTGGGATGTGACGTCTTCATCTCTTAACGTGGCTAAGGAGAGCCAGACTTGGTCATTCCTTGGCCAGTCCAGACAGCTGCAGCCAAAGCTCCAGTGGGCAGTGGTCCATTTGTCTGTCGGTACTGAAGCAGTACCCAGGCACGCTGTTAGAGGGCGCTGTGCTGCTGGAAGTGGAGTCTTTGTGAGAGGTGGAGCTGAGGTCCTGAGCAGGACAGCTGGGTGTCAGATGGTCAGACCCAGTGCCTTTATCCAGCAACTGCATTCTGCCTCCCTGAGCACCCCCTGCAGCAGGTAATCTCCCTTACCACACTGCTTTACGTCAGTGTGCAGAGCTGCCTCTTCCTCCCAACCAATCATGATCCAAGAAGAAAGGCTGCAGAAATGCAGCACACGTGGAACTCAGAGACAACACGAGGGCTGGGGAGGAATTGCCACTGGCATCTTGATGCTGTAAAAGCAGTTCCTTTCCCACCCTGGCTGCAGCCAGCTCCATTCTATTGGCCTCAAGAAACGGCCTCCGCTAACAGGGCTGCGAGTTGCTTGTAGTCTATATCTGGCTGCACAGCCTGTCTCAGCAGCGGGAAGGGAATGGAGAGCACCACTGTAGCCCACAAGCCTGGTGCTGGGAGCGGGTGGAAGAACTATCACAGCCACGTTCCAAATGGGAGTTTAAAACAGCAGCGGCCACAAACAAAAAAAAAGACCTCCTGCAGAATTCATGCCAGCCAGTTAATTTCTTTGCAAAACTGAATACAGTGTGGAAACTCCTGGGGCCTGATTAACCGTCCAGAAACGATGTCTGTACGCAGCTCCAGCAAAACGATCATGGCACCGAGGCCTGCAGGGCCTATATAAACCCTCTCCAAGGTGGACTCAGCCCCTGAGGGACAAATGGCTCTTAAAGATGTAAAAGGTTGACAGTGTCCAGTAATCAATGACTCCCTATCTCTCTTTTTTCCAGGGAGAGGAAAAAACCTGAGTGAATCCAACTGAACAGCAGTAGACCATTCCCTCCTCAGCCTTGTAAAATTCAGCCCACAGCAAACCACATATGGATGCTAAAGAGCTGTATTAAGAGGCTTATCCCAGGTCTGGGGTCGGGCGGGTGGAGCCACACTGAGGTGAGTGGGGAGAAAGAGCAAGCCCTATCGCATTTAAAACAGTCAACTCGGACAGCTCCACCGTAGCTAGGCAGCGTCCACCAGGGGATACACACTCACACTCAGTATCAGATCCACTGTTACTCCCCCAAAACACAGTCCTGATGTCTGTTCATTGCAGATTATCAGAAACTTTGATTATCCCCAATTATCCAGTGGCCCCCATTATGTTCAGATAATCAAGATGGCACTGTAAATACACACACACACTTACATACTCTCTACTGACACATCCATGCCCAACACACATGCCTGTGCTTAACAATGCAGTGCTGTTGCAGCTGTGTGGGTCCTAGGATATCAGAGACACAAGGCGGGTGAGGTAATATCTTTTATTGGACCAACCTCTGTTGGTGAGAGAGACAAGCCTTCACAATGGCTCTTCTTCAGTTAATGGGCCACTTCACCTTGAATTGTCCCTTAGACTATGTGCTAATATTTATGGTCAACTATCTGTTTAATCTTCTATTTAGCTGTGACACTCCCAGTACCTCTCCCAGACCTGAGGAATACTTGTCTCTGTCGCCAACAGAAGTTGGTCCAACAAAAGATAATGGTTATGGCGACACTTGAGAGCTTACAGTGGTGCCGTTGCAATGGTGCGGCTGTGCCGCTAGAAGCTCTTTGATGTAGCCGCTCTAAGCCGATGGGAGAGAGCTCTGCTGTCGGTTTAACTACTCCAGCTTTCCTGCCATCTGCCGACATAGCGCTGTTTGTCCACACGAGCGCTTATGTTGCTGTAATGTATGTCACTCAGGAGGGTTATTCACACTCCTGAGCAACACAAGTTATGCCAACATAAACTGTAGTGTAGACATAGCCTCATCTCACTCACCGTGTCTCTGTAATATGCTTAACACCTCAGACACACACCCGCATTCCCACACATCTATCCTGCAGGTATGTACACTCACCCAACTCAGTAAAATCCCCCGCCTGCCACACAACCCCTTACTATCATGCATAGACTCACATGTCCGGGCTAGGAAAAATCCTGTTATCCAGAACCCCAGAACAGCTGAAAGCCTGGTCTAGACAAATGAGATAATTCCTGCCAGCTGCACATACTGACTTGCACTAACAATCCTGCATTCATTGACAGACCAGCTCACTCATCTGGAACTGACCTCCCACCTCCTTTGTCTTGTAAATGTCCTCCAAACAGAAGAAATTACCTGCTCAATCCCTCCTCCTGCCCAGCTCAATCAGTTCTACCTTTCTGCTCTTTGGGCAAAAGCAGGAGTGTCAGACTTTTCCCTAAATGGGGCCCAGGGCATGGGGCTACCACGGGGTGGCGGCGAAGCATAGCCAAGGCAAAGGGGGAGTTTTCCTATTCAGCTCAGGTCAGTCTCCCAAGAGAGTTGACATCCCCAGATATTTCATGCCCGAGTCAGATCAGCAGCAGGGCGCAATCAAACGAACACCCCAACAATACAGGGTTGTTAGATGCAAACTCCAAACTGAAGGTTGGCTCCAAAACTACAGCTAACGAAACAGCAAAAGGAGTATTTCATTGTGAGACAACTACATCTGAGATCCATCCAGATCATCCCCCTTAGCCCCACTCAGAGAAATGCAGCCCCACAATCCCTCTCCCCTGACCCCATTCACACACCACACTGAACTGCCTTAGAAGTATACATTCATTCATTAAGAATTCCTCTCTCCGCTCATCCTCCCTCCCTCACCCCACATCTCTCATCCCCACCCCAAGTTTCACTCACACACACTTGCACACAGTCATTCATAAAGAACCTCACACACTCCCACTCCCCCCAGTTGCACCCCCCGATCATCACTGGCACACGCCTGCAAACGCACAGCCTCCTCTCTTCTGCTCGGCCTGAGAAATATCGATTGCTTTCCCCCTTGTAATATTTCGCTTGACTGAGCAGATTTAGAATCAAGGAGTCAGACTCTGCCTAGGGACCAAACACATATTTAATTCCACAGTTTAAGGAGCCCTGGAGCCAGTTATTCTTATTTTAAAATGCCCGTGCAGTGAAAGTAAGCTGACATTTTGCAGGGGAGAGGGGGGGAAGGGAGATGGCAAAAGGGCTGAGGAGTGGGCTCGCCAGCTTGGCGGTGTTAGCACCACCCTGCGGTGAAACGAGTTTGCCAGTCTCATGCTAGCTGTGCTTTGGCAGCCTATAGTCCAGTGGTCCCCAACGCGGTGCTTGTGGGTGCCATGGCACCCGCCAGGGCATCTTTGTGCACCTGCGTACTGGCCGGCGGACAAGCATCTGCCAAAATGCCGCTTCTTGGGGAAGGTAACCAGAGTGTCTGAGCGAAATACCATGTGGGGACAGATTGTTAAGCAAGAGAGGTGCACACATGTTGTAGGAGACCACTTAAAATTAAGTAGGCAATTAACACCTCTGCATTTGCTGGGCAAAGGAGGGTTAGTAGGGTGTGCTACACATTGTTGTAATGAGCCATAAAACCATCAAGTCCATGAGTTTTAGTGACCAGCAGAGTTATGAATTTAAGTTCCAGGCTCATATGGACACTAAAAACCATGGACTTAACAGAGACACTGGTTTTATGGCCCATTACAACAATTTGTAACACTGCTGTCTGCTAACCCTTAATTGCCCACTTCATTTTAAGTGGCCTCCTACAGCATGTGTGAACTCCTCATGCTTAACAATCTGCCCCACCTTGTATTTAGCTCTGACACTCTGGCTACCTTTCCTAGACCCGAAGAAGAGCTCCAGGAAGCTCAAAAGCTTGTTGTCCCTTCCACCAACAGAAGCTGGGCCAATAAAAGATATTGTCTCGCTCATGCCCATCCTATCTCTCTCCTTTAAGCAGCACAGACACATAGACAGATCCAGCCAGCCCAAACGGAAAATATCTAACCAACAACATCCTCCAGCCCTACAGCCTATGTCCTTAAGCAGCAAGTCACAGCTATATGGGGATTTTAATAGCCAGGCTGTTACGGCCCCATACAAGAGAGGGTCAGAGTGGGAAAGCTAGCACAATGTCCAATGCCTAGCAAAATGGGCCCTTGATCTGGATTGGTCCCTAGGCATTGCTGTCATAAACCCAATCTATACCAGCCTGAAACATACCACTGAAAATCGCCCCCAGTGCTATACTTTCACTTATATTGTCATTGCAACCTAGGAAGATCCATCCATATTCCTCACCAGGTCTTTGGAAGAATTCAAGAAGAGGAGGCCACCCCCTAGTAACGAATCCCAGGTGTTGCACTGGGTCCAGTGGATGCTGGGATGGCTCGAATTTGAATAAATATGACATTGTTCTACCCCAAGGGCTCAAATCCTGCAGTATCACCTCTGGAGGTGGCTGTGTTTGGGACCATTACTGACGATTGTGCAGCATTTTATTCATAAGGGTAACATGGAGTTTAGTCCACGCTGTGCAAACATGTTTTGGCAAAGAGCCTCGTATCAAGTCCCAGCTGTTTGATTCAATGAGATCCCAGCAACCTGGGAGCCAACGGACATGGTGTCAACTTTGAAGAGGAAGGAAAAACAAGCAGCGGGCCTCCAGATTGTCTCCGGAGGTGGCTAAAGCGGCTGCGCTCGGCTCAAACGCCCAGCCTACTTTGCCTCTCTGAGGCGAGTCCTTAACGCAGCGAGCAAGGAGCATGCTGAACCTGCTAACTGGAGCAGGCAGTGCCTGGTGCTTGGGAGCCGGCAGCCGCATGGAGCAAGGCACTGGCAGGTGAAAACAGATGCCACTGGGCCAGCTGCCTGGGGCTGGCAGGAAATTAAAGAGAGGAAGGAAAGGCTACTTGTTTCTTAGCAGTGGGAGCTCTGGTAGTACATGTGATTCAATATTTACATGTCCCTTCTCACAGGCAGCGCATGGAAAAGCAGGCATCCCTGCAAAGCCATTCTATCACCAACCCATACTCCTGCCCCTCAGCCATGTCAGTTGGGGGACATTTAGATCTGCCGAAGGCGGGGTGCTGGGAAAAGGGAGGTGTTTACAGGATGGAGATTTCCTACTAAAGAGAAGGAAGCCAAACCCGAGATGTACTTCAGCCCATGTCAAGGTAAAGGATGGGGGGGGAGGGGTAAGATGTGATTCCCTGGGGGCTCCCACATCTCCGCAGAGCTCTCAGCACACAACAGCTTGGGCTTTGCTCTAGTCTAGAGTATGCTTATTAAACCTCACCCTGTCTCTGGTGGGCTAACACCCCCTTTGCCTTGCAGCCCCCTGCAGCTGGCTGAACTAGCCCCACCCTTCTTGCAGGGTGGTAATTTGGGATCCCTGCCCAGACTGTTTCCAGTCACACAGCTGTCCCCAGCAGCTCCATTTCATGTCCTCGGAGGAACAAACAAGCAGATCTGCTCTTTACAGCCTCTAAATAATAAAGATGAAGATATCAGACACCAGGCACTTCAAGGGCACTGGTGCTCCTTGCTCCTCAGAGAGGTGTGTGTGTCTCTCCACTAAAGCAGAAAGAGCACACTAGCAATATAATCTTATAAGGCAACGAAGATGATAATTATAGTGTCCTTAGAAAAACAACAGAGTAACGGCAGAGGGATGCACAGTGCACGGGATGGAGTGGGGGCTGCGTCAGGGCCCAGGCTGGGCTGTGGGCTCTGGGACAGTGCCATGGAGCAGCATCTGGGTTAGGAGGATGCAGTTGGATGTGAGCCAGGCAATGGGATGCAGCAAGCTGGGGGTTATGGTGCCTTACAGGTGGTGACAAACTGTGGACTTTGATGATGTTGTTAGAGGTGTTGGAGGTCATGGCAAACAGGCATCCCTTGCAGGCAGAGGCCACAGTAAGCTGTCAGTGTGGTGTTCAGTGTGGGGGTCATAGTACATTGGCACAGGTAAGATGCAGGGAACCAGGATACAGATGGGGGTCATAGGGATACAGTAGGGGTGTTAAAAGACGAAGTCAGTCAATGGGCCTGGTTCAAAACTCACAGAAGCCAATGAAAAGACTCCCACTAGCTTCAATAAGCTTTGGTTAGGCCCAGAAAATGCAAAATGATGATTCTTTAGAGACAGGACCAAACCAGAACCTAAGATCCAAACATCCACAGAGCCAATTTCAGCCTGTCCCTGATACCTCCTCATGGATGTCCAGCAGTCACTTCAACCTGGCTGAAACAGAGCTGTTCTCTTCTCCCTCAAGCCTTCTCCCTCCTCCCGCCTGTCACCTGGGCATCATCTTCAACTCGGGCCTCTCTCTGGGTCCCATATCCAGACTGTGTCTAAATCTTGCGGATTCTTTCTGCATCACATCTCTAATATACGGCCTTCCCTACCCAGCTCAAACTTTCCTCTCATGTCTTATTCCTGCCACATCCTTCTTTCTAGCGCCGACCAACATTGTCTTGCCCTGCTCTTCACCACTCAGAACACTGCTGCAAAGGCCATTCTACTAGCCTGTCACTTTGACTAGGTCACCTCTCTCTTTGCATCCTTCCTCAGGCTGCCTCTTCTCTACTGTATCCAACACTTCACTTTCAAGGCTCTTCAGTCAACCCCCACCTCACCTACTATCTCTTATTCACTAGCGAGATGTCAACACTCACCTCGGATCGGCCCGTGATGCCAGCTTCCACTGCCCACTTGTTAAATTTTCAAACCAGCCCTGTTGTGCTTTCTCTCATACGGCCCCTGCCACTGGGGGGCACTCCTCGTAAACATCTGCAGAACTAACACATTCCCCTTCTTCAAACCCCTCTTTAAAACTCTCCTTTTCTGGGACGCCTACAAAACACTTGACAACCATTATGCCACTGATGTGCAGAAACCATGCCTTGATATGCTGTCCGATACTGCCTCATTGTTTCCTTGTACTCCCCCATACAGCTGTCTGTCTCCATGCCTCATATCTTACACTTAGATTGGGACAAGGACAGTCTTTTGTTCGGTGTTTGTACAGCACCTAGCATGCTAGGGTCCTGGTCCATTGCTAGGCTGTATGGTAATATGCAGCAATACTACTAAAACTGATCCAAATCTCCTGTTATTGCTGTGGGTTAGGCTGGGCTGAAGTGAGAGTTAAAAAGTTCTGTTACCGTCTGACCCAGGCATTTCAGGACAGTGCCAATTTTGGACCATTTGTCCAATGAGCTATACTCAACCTCTGCAGAATAGAGGGGGGATGAAGAGGGGGAATTAAGGAGGCCAGAGAGCAGCGAGTGATATTTAGTGATGTACCTAGTCTGCTTTCATGAGCACAGATGGGAGCTCAGTTCTGGGCTAACTATTCGTGCACTCTGTGTTCTGTGGCAGAAGACGATGCCTGTAGGGAAGATTTTCAAAGGCACTAATGGGATCTGAATGCCTAACTGCCCTTTGTGCCTTCGGAAACATCCCTGTTTGAATATGTTGCCACCGTAACATTCACCAGGAGAGGAAAAGATCAAGGAAACTTGCATCTGAGAAAATCCAAATCCCGGAGGTTTATGAAATGTTGATTCAGACCACATATAGCCGTGCCTCTGGCTTGTACTTGGAGTGTTGGGTTTTCCAAGTGGATGCACAGAGGCTGGAACCAGGTGTGCTGTCGCACCCTCTGGCTTGCTGTAGATTAGACTGAGAGAGGGGTAGAGGTCATGGTGAAGTGGAAGGAGCAGGCAGCTGTGATAGAGCACTGTAAGATCTGGATAGGATGCAATTAGACATGTTCCATGGCATGCCACAGGGCAAGCTAGGTGTGGTGAAGACAGTGTGGTACGTTGCGGTTTAGGCTCCAGTTAGATATGGCCCAGGCCTTGCTAAGTTGTGGTTTAAAGCACAGATGTTGTGCAATCCATGAGAAGATGCATGTTAGGGAGAAGGCATGAATCATGCTGAAGCAAGCTGTGGGTTTGAGGGCCAGCTCCAGTAAGATGTGGTCCTGGCTTAGGACAGCTGTGGTGCAGAGAGATGCAGCACACACCGCAGCAACCTGCATTAGCTGGATGTGGTCAGACATGACATGAGCCATTCTGAGTTGCGGCATTGTATTTTCACTGAAGCAGGCAGGCAGGAGAATTAAAATGGATTCCTCATTTAAGCTCACTTACAAATTTTAACAGCTCTTGACATCTTTCCTCACCTCAACTCCCCCTAGTGTTGGCAACTGTGCAAGACACAACACTGGGATGGCAGGTCAACATCAGTCCGTAGTGGATGGAGGAGGGGAACAAAGGTAGCCACAATATCAACAGTAGGACCAGTGCTTAATTTGTAATGACAGAGGTGCTGGTACTCAAGCAATTTTGTTACATTCATAACCGATGCGGCCAGCGCAGAGGTACTGGGGCTATGGACTCCCAGGCCTAGAGATGCCGGGGCTATGAACTGCCAAGTCTAGAGCTGCCGGGCGGGGCTCAGCACTGGCACAAATTAAGCATTGAGTAGGATGCTGGGGACCCTGGTGCAGTCAGATATGGCACCAACCAGCAGTTCAAAGCGGAGTCAGAGAACATACGGAACATGCCATGCTAGGCTGTGAAACGTGATTCACGGCGACTGTGGACTAGGATGCAGTCAGAAGGGAAGAGCCTTTAGTAAGGGGTGAATCCATGGAGTTAGTGTTATGAAAGCAGCGATGGGAAAGTATGGCTTGAGTGAGGTTCTGAGTGGGACCATCCTTGGGAATATGTGCATAAGAATTGTGCAGGATATAAACTCTGCTATTATACATCTTTATTGCCCATCAGACAAATTTACTCTTTCTCCCTTGCCACCCCGCATGATTGGGAGAAGCACCTTGTAAAAATCCACCAGGCATTACATTAGCCTCTTTGACTCTCACCTTGACGCCTGAAAGACACATGACAATGACTCGGCAGCTGGTGGAGTGACCGCAGCTTTTTAGACTAATCATAATCCCCTCATCATTACCCTGCGCTCCTTTGCCTGTTGGTTGTTTCTCATCACATGCTCAGGCTGCAAGCTCTCTGGGGCAGGAACTGTCTTTTAATTCTTGTGTGTCTGCAGCACCTAGCGCAATGGGCTCCTTGATTGGGGCTTCTGGAATTGTAGCTAGCAAGGTTCGCCTTTAGTTCAGCGTGGAAGAGACTGTGCTGCACTGTGCAGTTAGAGCCCAGGCTGTCAGAAATTGTGCGATAGGCTGGTGTTTGCGTGTTAGATGCAGTACTAAGATGCAGTGTAGCAATGACTGTGCTATACTGCAGGTTAGCTATGCTTCAAAACATGCCAGTTTATAGGGCAAAGTCACAGTCAGAGACAGCTGAGGCCAGATGTGAGTGAAGCTGCTACTGGGTTTGGTCACTGCTTTGCTACTGTATGGCTTAGGATGCTGTTCAGTTCGGTACCGACATGGTAAGGTGCTGGCTCGAGAGTACTTTAGTGTGGTAGGAGCAGGGGTGAAAGTAATTTACAGGACTTACCGGTATTGCCGGAGTCCTCAGGGGGCGTGGCCTCATCCAGCAGAGGTGTGGCCTCAAGCAGAAGAGGTGGGGCCTCTCAAGATTTAAAAGCCCTGGGGCATCGGCTGTGGCTGGGAGCCCCAGGGCCTTTAAATCAACTACAGGTTCCCATCTGAAAAGGTGGCTGGGAGCCCCCCAGGGCTCAGGGGCAAATTAAAGGGACCAGGGCTCAGGCCGCCACGGGGAACCCTGAGCTTTGCCTGGCTGGGGCTGGGATTTAAAGGGCCCAGAGCTCCTGCCGCTGTGGGGAGCCCAGAGGCCTTTAAATCCTGGTTCAGCCCGGCCACCGGGGCCGCGGCTGGGATTTAAAGGGCTCTGGGCTGCCCGCAGTCGCGGGGAGCTCTGAGCCCTTTAAATCCCAGCCCCAGCCCAGCTGCCGGAGCCGCGGCCGAGATTTAAAGGGCTCTGGGCTGCCCGCAGTCGCGGGGAGCTCTGAGCCCTTTAAATCCCAGCCCCAGCCCAGCTGCCGGAGCCGCGGCCGAGATTTAAAGGGCTCTGGGCTGCCCGCAGCTGCGGGCAGCCCAGAGCCCTTTAAATCCCCGCCGCAGAAGCTGGTGCGGTCCGGCACAGAGTACTGGCTCTTGCCGATATGCTGTACCGGACTGTACCGGCTTACTTTCACCTCTGGGTAGGAGCTAGGGAAAGATAAGACATGTTGAGAGAAGACGGATTGGTACAGCGTAGGGAAAACTACAGAGTTCTCTTAGAAGTGTAAAGACTGCAGGCCCAGACAGGGCTCTCCATGCAGCAGTGTAAGAGATGTTTCATGCAGCATGGGCTTGGGACATAGCAGGCAGCTGGATATGGTAGATGGATGCTATGAGAAGCTGTGGATTCAGGGGGATGCATTGTAGAATGGCATTAACCCTTTGCTTGCTGGGTAAGAATCTCCCTTGGCTCCCAGAAATTAATAAAATGACAAAGGGTGGACTAGCTCAGTGCCAGCAGCCCAAATGGTTATGGTGCCATAGCCTAGGGAGAGCTGCTGGGACTCCTGAAGCCAGTGGGAGAGGTCCCCTTAATCTTGATGGTGGTGGCGGCATTGGCTCCTAAGTGAAGAAACGCAGCAGTTACCCCCACTGTTGGAGACAACCAAGATCTCTCCTGATCTCTCACACAACTGAATCCAAAGAAGTTTTATTGGCACGACAAGCTCTGCAAGTGCTAGCAAAGTATAAGAAAGAGATAGAGCCCTCAGGTATGACTCACTGCAGACAGCATTACACAACATGTTTGTGGAGTGATCCCCTCCGTCTGTTCCTGCCACGGTTGCCCATTACACACACACGCACACCACACGCACACCCATTTACATTGTTAGTGGAGTTGGAGGGGTTTCACTGCCAAGATCCAGCACTAATCCTCATGCTAGACCCTAATGGAGCCTCTTGTTGTCACACAAAGAAATGGTGAAGGGCAAGAACCTACACTGAGCACTCCTGAGGCCCCACTGTCCCAAGCTGTGGAGACCCCCCAAGAACATGATGAGGAAGGTTCAGTGCAGGCAGAGAACCCTGTACCGCAAACAGCCGCTTTAAACCTAGATGCCCTCGAATTCGTGCCTCAAGGACCCATCATCTTGCCTCCATGTTCAGTGGTGTCACCTTAGCCAACACCCAACAGTCAGCCTAGACGTTCCTGTAGGGAAGGGAAGCCCAGATGTGTGCTGGCGTATGATTGTTTAGGGGAACCCAGTGACCTACAGATCCCTGGGGTGTCACGGGAGGGGAGCTGACTCATGGGAAACCTGTTCCACCCCTTGGGGTCCTGTGGGATGGATGATGAGAATGCTTCTGACGAATAGGGGCCCTGGGTCTCCTGCTGGGGATCCATGGTTTAGAGTTGCCCACCTTGATGGGGACGTCAAGGATTATTTATTTTTGGGAGGGGAGAGTGTAACCCCTTTGGAGTTTAGAGAGCATGGCCCCTTTAAATCCTTTTTCCCGGGGGAAGGGGGAGAGTGAGAACAAAGGAGGGAAACTCCAGGGGTTGGCTCTGGAGCTGGGAGGGAGAGAGAGGTAGTAACCCACAGGCCTTTGCAAAGAAAGCAGGAGAGAACCTGCCTGAAGCCTGGGAAGGACAGGGCAGCCAATCGGGGACACCCCAGGACAGGAGCCAGGAGGAGCACTGAGCCGGCAGGAATTGCCCCTGAAGGTCAGGCTGGAGCTGGACCCAGTATCATGACTGCCCAGAGCTGCACGGGGCTGTGAGTACTGGGGCTTGTGACTCTGCATTGCGAACAAGGAGGGAAGTTGTAGCTAGTTAAGTGGGGAGGTGGTTGCTTTGTGTGGCTTTGCAGAGAGCAGCAGAAGAGGGCACCGGAGGAGTTTGCTGGGGAGAGTTCACTGGCATCAAAGATAACCAGGAGCACCCAAGACTCACCACTGGACTGGTACTTTGCTCAGGACCCTGAACTGTGTGTGCAGACACATTGTTCGGTGTCTGCCCTTTCAGAATGTGCTACCACTGGGCCCATGGGGCCTTGGCTTGGATGCAGCCCTGTTTTACTGCCCCCTCTATATTTCCCCTTGTTGTTTTTTCCTTCTCATCCCTCTGTAAATATCCGTTGTACTTTTCCTGTGTGTGTGTGTGTGTGTTCACTCTGGGGGCTTTGGAAGGTGCAACTGCTGGAAGAGCAGGGACGGGCCCAGCAGAGACAATCCCAAGGGAAGATGGGCTGCTTTCCTCTGTGTGGTGCAGGGAGACTGAGCAAAGAACAAAGGCGCCTATCTTGTTATGAAGCCCTCAGCCCTGATTTATCAATCTTATGAAGGGAGGGAGAAGAGGAGGATACAGCAGAGAGTCTACAGCCCTCTGAGATGAGAGAGGGGGGTGACAGGTGTGATATCAAACCCCATCAAATCCTGCCGCCAGCTTCCTTGATTAGCCCAGATCAGAGGTGGGGTGTGACAAGGCCCTACAGGAATAGTTCAGCATTGGGAGTTTGTCACCAGGGCTGTCTTGTCGGCGTCTGTCTGACAACAAATATATTTAAAGACAGTAAAACAGTCAAACCAAAATGACGGCATTTCCACACATCAGGGAACTGCAGATGTGCCAGTTATTACAAGAGCACTATGCACAGGCTGCCTGGTTACAATTACACACACCCCTTGTTGCAACCCCACAGCAGAGGGTGTGCAGTTAGTCTCATACACACATGCACACGCACCCACATGCCTACCCCCCACAGGGAGAACAGTTACAGCCTGTCACACACCCCTCAGGAAAACACCACACCACAGGGTTTGTAGGTGTGTCACAAACACACACACACGGTGTTCAGTTACGGTCTCTGACACACCCCTCAGTAAAACACCACACCACAGGGTATATAGGCGCGCGCGCGCGCACACACACACACACACACACACACAGAGTGCAGTTACAGTCTTGGACTCAGATTTTAAGCCAGAAGGAACCATCATGAGCATCTAGTCCAGGGATTTGCAAACTTCATTGCACTGCAACCCCTTTCTGGCAAAAAAAATTACTACATGACCCCAGGATGGCAGACTGAAGCCTGAGCCCACCCAAGCCCCATCGCCTTGCGGGAGGGGCCGAAGCCCAAGGGCTTCAGCCTGTAACCTGAGACTTTCCACCCCAGGCTGAAGCCCTTAGGCTTTGGCCTGAACAGTGGGGCTCGGGCTTCAGCCCCAGGCCCCAGCAAGTCTAACACCAGCCCTGGCGACCCCATTAAAATGAGATGGAGACCCACTTTGGGGTCCCGACGCACAGTTTGAGAACCGCTGATCTTGTCTGACCTTCAGCACATTGCTATTTACAGAACCTCCCCCTCCTGTAATAGACACCTAACCTCTGACTGAATTACTGAAGTCCTCAAATCACGATTTACAGACTTCAAGTTATAGAGACTCCACCATTTACACTAGTTTAAACCTGCAAGTGACCAATGCCCCATGCTGCAGAGGAAGGTGAAAACCCCAGGGTCTCTGCCAATCTGACCTGAGGGAAAATTAATTCCCAACCCCAAATATGGTGATCAGTTAGACCCTGACCATGTTGACAAGACCCACCAGCTAGACACCTGGGAAATAATTCTCTGTAGTAACTCAGAGCCCTCCCCATCTAGTGTCCCATCACTGGTCATTGGGGATATTTGCTACTAGCAGTCGCAGATAAGCTATACGCCACTGTAGGCAGTTCTGTCATACCATCATTTAGGTTTTTTGCCCCACTGCTCCCCTTGGGAGGCTGTTTCAGAACTTCAGTCCTCTGATGGTTAGAAACCTTCCTCTAATTTCGAGACTAAACTTGTTGATGGCCAGTTTATATCCATTTGTTCTTGTGTCCACATTGGTGCTCAACTTAAATAACTCCTCTCCTTTCCTGGTATTTATCCCTCTGATGTATTTATAGACAGCAATCATATCTCCCCTCAGCCTTCTTGTGGTTAGGCTAAACAAGCCAAGCTCCTTGGGTCTCCTATCATAAGGTATCTTTTCCTTTTCTCAGATCATCATAGTAGCCCTTCTCTGTAGCTGTTCCGCTTTGAATTTGTCTTTCTTAAACATGGGAAACCAGGATTGCACACAGTATTCCAGATGAGGTCTCACCAGTGCCTTGTGTAATGGTACTAACAGTTCCCTGAGTCTATTGGAAATACCTAGCCCTAGGACTGCATTAGCCTTTTTCACGACCTCATCACATTGACAACTCATAATCATCCTGTGGTCAACCAACAGACCCAACTCCTTCTCCTCCTCTGTCACTGACAACTGATAAGTATCCAGCTTATAGCAAAAAAGTCTTGTTGTTGGTCCCTAAGTGCATGACCTTTCACTGCACTATTAAATTTCATCACATTTCTATTTCTCCAGTTTTCAAGGTCGTCCAGTTCTTCTCGTATAATATCCCGGTCCTCCTCCATGTTGGCAATACCTTCCAACTGTGTGTCACCCACAAATTTTATTAGCACACTCTCAATTTTTGTGCCAAGATCATTAATAAAAGTGTCTTGTCCCATGACCAATCCCTTAGGAACTCCACTAGTAACCTCCCTCCATTCATTTGTGGTGCAGGGGCTATGGTTTTCCACAAGCATCTCAGGTGCAAAAATACACCCTGGGGTACAACAACACATCACAGGGTGTGTGATTAGACACATCCACCCACACACCCCTACACCTCTTTGTGCAATAACACATGACAGGGTGTGTGGTTACAGGTGTGTGTCCCCCCCCCCCCCCAACTTGGTGAAATAACACATCACAAGCTGTACAAGTGTTGCCAAAGAGGAAGAAAAGCCAGACCCCATGGCTGCCTGTCACAGGAGGGGACAACTCCCCCACGAATGCGGTACACCCACTAGCCCAACGTCCACATGTAATCCCAAACCAGGTTGCTGCAGGGCAGAAATTTAGCCTCTGGGCTGCTGCACGATTTATTTTAATCACATCCCCCCAATTGTCATAGCGTCAGAACATGAATTATCTTTAAACAAGACTCCCTAGTGTTTACCTACCACAAGCTTCTGTTTAGCTAGAAATATGTAGTTGTAATTACATCGCCCTTTCTGTACAGGGATGTGAAATTAGGGTGTGTGCAGGGGGAGGAATGAGTCAGGGAACGTCAAAAAGTTAGATGAAAACTCCAAATCAAACCTAAACCATGTTCCCAGCCCAGGTCCATCCACCTCTAGCAATTATCCCATTGGAGCAGGATCAGGACACCAGGGCTACACTCCCTCCTTCTCCAACAGAGGGCAGTCACCATCCCCGGCGTCACACTGCACAAGCAATGGTCTCAGTGCTAGATTGCCCCAGCTCCCGCTCAGCAACCCAGCGAAGCAGGCTCCCCCTTCTGCCCCTGCTCGGATTGAGACTCTGGGCTGAACTGGGAGTGTGGAGCTACTGTAAGCCATTGGGCAGGGAGTGGGGGGTGTTCTGGCCCCATCCCTCCTACCCAGCAGGTGGAGTAGCTGGCTGGGTCCCCAGTAGGGAGTAGGATGCTCCACGAAAGGGGTGAAGAAACTTCCCTCTGCCCAGAGGAAGAGGGCAACTGGGCAGGAATCATGACTGAGTCCCCAGGGGCTCGGTGGGCTGGTGCAGTCACACGCCGCCCCTTGCTCAGGGCAGATCAAACCACGGTACAGTCTAGCCCTTCGGTTCCTTTCAGTGATCCCGATGCCAACGTGAGGGTTTGTTAAACACTGCAGAGCACAGAGCAGCTGGCCAGAGACACTCAGCAATGCGGTACCTGCTAGCACCAGCCTGGGTGCCTCCCCGGGCAGCTTGGGGAAAGCATTCGGGCAAGGCCCTGGGCATTCCCCCATCCCTCTCCACACACAGGCCTTCTCTCCCCAGTACGAACCATCCACACAGGGACGCCATGGGGGAGAAAGAGGGTGCAAAGGACAAGTCACCAGTTTTCTCTGTAATTGATCCAATTGAAGACTAATTGTCAGCACTCCAATCCCCCTTCTCCTCCATCATCTCCATCAGCCATGATGCCCAGATTCTGGCAGCAAATTCTGTCTGTGGGGAATGAATCAGTAATTCACCCCCCGCCCCCTTCCCATGGGGCACCAGGCTCATCAGTCCCTCTCTCAGGCAGGGGGCATTGCAGACAGATGGGAGAGTGTGGGGGTCCCCAGGGCACTGGACAGCTTAGTCCTTTGAAAGTCTGGCTGCCCCTCCCAAGTTCCCCCCAACTTCATTTAAGTTGTGTCTGCACCTTCCCTGCTCCATTTCCTCCTGCTCCCAGATCCACTTCCCTGTGTCTCCCCCTTCTCCTGATTTGTCTCTGCATGCCCCCTGCTATTTCCCCCCGTTTCCCCCTTCTCCCACCCCATTTCCCAGGGTCCCCACCTCTCCCACTCCTTTTTCCAGCCCGTCTCCTATTCATTTTCCCAAGGCCCCATCTCCCTGGTGTTCTGTGCCTTGACAGTAAGTTTCTCAGCTCAACACCTCACCTCTCGCAACCTCCCCATGTGATCTGAAAGCCATTGGGCGTGGTACCCCCAGCACTCAGGAGGTGGCAAGCATGCCACTGCATTACATGCCAGAGCCACAAGGTTCGCAGGGGCATTCAATTTCCTTCTCATTCACAGGCTCAGCAGCCCGGTGAGCAAATCCTACCAGCTACCATCCCACATGCAGCAGCCCCAAGCAGCTGCAATCTGAAGGGCCAGCCTGCTGATGAGAGCTGGAGATTTCACTATCAAGGGGCCTTTCACAATGGCTTGAGCGCTGCCAACAGGGGAAATGGCTGGACAGGAGGTAGATTCAGGAGGCTAAGGCTGCTTAGGACAGGCTCAGGCACAGGGTTCATACCCTGGAGACCCTCACATGCAGTCCCCCAAAGGTGCTCTCCACAACAGACACCACTTGCATGCCCAGTCCTGGGGACACCATGGTTTGGGACATCCCCCAGGCAAGCAGAGCTATCCCCTTCTGCTGGCCACATGAGCTGAGCCCAAAGTCTTAAGGAAAAGCCCAGGCTGGTGCATTGTTCCCAGTTCCATGGGTAAAGAAACAGATTACAGGTTCCGAGTCTGGACCAGGGTTCTGCCCTCTCAAAGATACTCCAGGGGCAGATCCTCAGCTGTCCTCAATGGAGCAATGTTAGTTTATACCAGCTGAGGATCTGTCCCAGTATGTGGGTTCCTGGGCTCCTCTCCCATCACCCCAACTATACTGCAGAGCTCAAATGGGTCTTTGGAGACAGAAGTCCTAACGACGGGACTTGTGACTTTCTAAGTCCATAGAACCAACATCCCTTCCTTGGCCTCACAGCGCTTCATGGATGAGGCTAATGTCACCAAAGCAGCAAGACATCCAACACTTACACTACACACATATGTGTTCAAAGATCCATATGCAGGCACGTGTGCGAATGGACACACATAGTCATGCACCCATGTTAATATGCACATGCATCACACTCAGGTACTGCACATACATACACAGGAATGGACATGTATACAACCCCACATATCTGTGCCCACATGCACCCACACATTTCCACAAACATGCGCACATGCTCACAGCTGTATGTTCACTGGGGCTCCACTTTGCTCCCCAAATCCTCCCAGGGAGACAGAAGAGGAAATAAATAACCCTAATGAAATCGTGTTAAAAGAAAAAAGCACAGACAAGGACAGAGTTTGGGTGCATAAAAAGGTATTTAGAAAATGCAGCAATTCGCCGAATTGTTAAATGAATATAAACATGTTAAATAAAGTTTTCTGAATGTCAAATTGACACAGTTGGTTATGAAAGGGCTGATCTGGAAAGAAAATTATTCCCTTGTGCACATTTCCCTGCTCCAGGGTTCGGCTTTAAAAGCTGTTTGCTGGATGTTGCCTGTTGAGGTCCCTTTGATCCAGGTGACTTGTGTATGTGATGTAAATCTCCTCTCTGCCCTGCTGTTCTGCCTGTCCCTGGAGTCTTCTACACGGATTCTACATGGCAAAGGTGAGAGCTATTACTGCAGTTGTTGTTTAAAGGGGGGAGTTCATCAGGCTGGTATTTGGATGCACAGTGAATGGGAGTTGTGCTTCCAACCCCTCTAAATGCTTAGCCACTATGTCCAAACCCTACTCTGGGACTGCACCGAAAGCCAGGACATTCACCATTAACATAGACTCATAGACTTTAAGGTCAGAAGGGACCATTATGATCATCTAGTCTGACCTCCTGCACAATACAGGCCACAGAATCTCACCCATCCACTTCTATAATAAACCCCTAACCTACGTCTGAGTTATTGAAGTCCTCAGATTGTGGTTTGAAGACCTCAAGCTGCAGAGAATCCTTCAGCAAGTGACCCGTGCCCCATGCTGCAGAGGAAGGCAAAAAAACCCATTGTGCCTGAGGATTGCAGCATATAGAACATGGCATGTAACATCAAGGACTGAGCTAAGCCTCTCACTCTGGCATAGTTGGAAGACTGTTTTATCTCATAGAGCTGGGCAGGGAATTTCTCATCAGCACTCTCTTCCGGTCTATCTACTTTCATTATTTATATGGCCCACATTATCCCAGTATCAGAGCACCTTAAACATTCATGAGCACCCCTGGAGGCAGGGGAGTGCCATTATCCCTATTTTACAGACAGGAACTGAGTCAGAGATTAAGTGACTTACCCAAGGTCATACAGGAAGTTTGAGGCAGAACTGGGAAATGAACTCAGACTCCAAGCATAATGCCTTATCTACCAGACCAACCTTCCTTTAGCTTCCAGGGGATCTTTCCAGTGATGAGAGGTAGGTTTGTTCTAAGCACGGAACTGTTCCAATCTGGTGACAATCTTCCCATGACATTTCACACAAACATCTGGGCAACTTTGTGTCCCTCAAATTCCATCTCATCTGTGAAATTAAATCAAATGCTGTTTTGTGTCAGAAACATGCCAGAAGATGAATTCCCACTTTCACCTCTGGCTGGGCAGGGGCCTCCTCTTTCATTCGGAAAGGGGCCTCATATGGAAGCACATAGCGTGTGAAACAGGCCTTCTTAATGAGCTCCTAATGACATGGGAAAACTTCTCATTTCAGGTGACTTTGCCTTTTGCTGCAAACCTTCCAGGTCTCTCTATGGCTGGGTCAGTCTAGTTCTTTGGGAAAGTTCCCAATGCATGAGAAAGAGCTGGCTTAACGCTTAAACTCAACTCCATGTAACAGGCAGGAGCAGCAACCCAGCTACAGAGACAAAGCATATTTCCTAGGCCCAGGCAGGACGTTATCTCATGCCTGCAAGGTGACAGGGAAATCACACTTTGTTGTTGTTGTTGTTATAAAATGCAGGCCAAACCCAGAAAGTTAACCAGCGGGATCCCAGCAAGCACAAAAACTAAGGTACTATGTATCAGATGACTGGCTGAGTTACCTCTGATGTCGCTATCTCACCACAGACAAGATGTTCATAACAGTCTTGAAATGCCATTGTGAGCTTCAAAACCATCTCACTCCCACTCCCCCATGCTTCTCTCCTCTGTTTCTTCCAAGGAAATAGACTCTTACACAAACAAACATGCAGGGGGGCACAAAGGGGGGTTTCTCTAGGATTTCAATACAACCACATTGTTCTCATTCACATATTCAGCTATATAATTCAGAGATCAAAAGCCTAACACAGTAGTGCAATGACAGAGACCATGAAAAAACACCACAATGAGCTAGTGACTCAAACTTCCCTATCCTTCTCATAGTCATTAATTGAATGGGTCCAAGCATTTTTAATTTCCTCATCACAAATGTATCTAGGCATCATGTAAAAGCAGCAGAGAATCCTGTGGCACCTTATAGACTAACAGACGTTTTGGAGCGTGAGCTTTCGTGGGTGAATACCCACTTCGTCAGACGCAGGTAGTGGAAATTTCCAGGGGCAGGTATGTATATTGCTAGCAAGCAAGCTAGAGATAACGAGGTTAGTTCAGTCAGGGAGGGTGAGGCCCTGTTCTACCTACGTAGAGTGTGAAAACCAAGGAAGAAGAACTGGTTTGTAATTGGCAAGCCATTCAAGTCTTTGTTTAGTCCTAGAGCTGATGGTGTCAAATTTGCAAATGAACTGAAGCTCAGCAGTTTCTCTTTGAAGTCTGGTCCTGAAGTTTTTTTGCTGCAGGATAGCCACCTTAAGGTCTGCTATAGTGTGGCCAGGCATCATGAACTCTTTGGCAATGTGTCAGCCCAGTTATGCCTGTAGTACATCGAACACATCACCGCCACCGCCAATACCAGGAGTGAGCGATGTGGCTCCACGCACGCACGGGGGGGAGGGGGAAACCTTACACCCCCCTACCAAACCATATCCCTGAGTCCTGGAACTTACCAATCTGGATCCCACCACGTGAGGGTCACCCTGTCCCATTACCCGGCCCGCTTACTCATACCCATGACTGGTGTGTAGCCCACTCTATGAGCGATGTACCCTCACTGCCCCCCTACTATATCTTGACCCCAACCACCGTACACCCCGCATTGGGGACATTACAGGCTGTGTGTACTATATGCTGAACCGTAACCAGTTGCCAGCGTCCCCTCATGCTCTGTATGTTTCCCCCGATGACCAACGACTGACACATCAAACCCTTTGTATCACCTTTCTTTAATATTTTCTAATAAACATTTTGCTCTCTCTTTGTCCCCTACCTTCATACATATAAGCCCCATTTATTATACAAAGGTATTTATTAAATAGCACCAATGAGATGACAACCTTATTCCCTTGGGCTGTGCTCTCATCTAACCTCCTTAGCTAAGCAGAGCTGGGCCTAGTCAGTACTTGGATGGGAAGCCATCAAAGAAAACTTAGCAGCTGCCAGAGTGGTGTGGGAGTTTCAGTAGATGGTGCCTTTCCTTCCAAACCAATGCTGCTGGAAACCTGATTCTTCTCTCAGCACCGTAAATCAGGAGTGACTCCAGTGGAGATCAGTGTAATGTTATGAGAAGAGAATTAGGGCTACTGAGTTTTGGGCAAGGAGTAAAATCAAGATAGGTGTTAAAGATTCCCATCTTTTTTCAAGATGCAAAGGTATTTTGCAAGGGTGTCAGACCCAGCGTCCCAGTGCCCTCCTGGTTTGGGTTTGAGTTGCACCAGTCTGCCTATGCAAATTTCCTCCGCACTTTCAGTGGGATGCAGTAGCCTTCTGCACTGTTGTATATGGGACTGTTGACAGTGAAACAGCAGCTGCTGACATGTTTCACCCCAGAGGTGGCTGCATTTCAGTGGCTGGTGATGTGATTTGTACATGGAGACATCAGGCTGTGGTGTTGGAAGGCGCTCACTCAATAGGCTGGAAGTGCAGCGCTGGGCATTGCCAACAGGAGGGCACGTTTCAAACCCAAATGGCAACAGCTGACACTCATCCATACTGAAGGTGAGAGAATCCCAGCTCCTCAGTGCAACTCGTGTCACCCTTCCCCCTCCCCTGGCTCTCCTCTAACTACAGCCTGTTGAGGGGCCTTTCTTCAGCCTACCTCTCACCTTGTGGAGACTTCCCACTGCTGAGCTGCAGCAATCAGTCTCCCTGGGTCATTTCCGATGCACCCCAGGTTCCTGTCTTCAAAAGAGACAATGTAGCAGCTCACAGGAAGGACCCTGGGGGTGCAGCAAAGCCCACCCCCACCATGGCATCGACTTTTTGCCTATCTAAAACCTTCCCCTTCCTTTCTAAAACCTCTGTGTGTGTGTGCGCGCACACAAGACAGACAGAAAGGGCCTGATGCAAAGCCCACTGGAGTCACTGGGAGCCTTTGGTTTGCCAACTCTCCAGGAGTGTCCTGGAGCCTCCAGGAATAAAGATTCATCTTTAATTAAAGACTATGTCATGTGATGAAACCTCCAGGAACACATCCAATCCAAATTGGCAATCCTACTTTCTACTGACTTCCGAGGGCTTTGGAACAAGATTTTAGTGCTCACATAAGTGAAGGAAGAATTGCTTGGCTTGAGCCAAGCATAACAGAAGCAGGTATTGTGCAGTCTGCCAACCCCGCTGCAGCATGGCCATTGCGCCTTCATCCCAGCCTGCAGGGCCCCTTGCTATTCTCCTTCTAGGGCTCTGTGAAGCACAGACCATTGCTCCTGCTGAATTGCATGGTGCTTATTATTTTTGTGTATGTGTGCACAAAATGGAGGCCCCATTCTAGATGTGCTCCATGCTTGGAACCATCACTGCCTTCAGCAGGCAGAACGGCTGGGCTGCTAGCACTGCCCTCACCTGGAGCAGCCACTTCCTTGGCCCCACCAGAGAACGGCCAAATCCCTGAGTGCAGAAAATCTGGTGGAATTCTGACAGAGGCAAGTTTGTTTCCCCGGCTTGCTACAGAAACGCACTCGGGCTGGAGTCATGGGGTTTAGCACATTTGTTGTATAATATATGAACTTAGACCAGTTTTATAAGCCCCTCCTGACTCAAATCGCATTGTAATTCTAAACAGTCCTAAACTCATTTAAATCCTAATAAAAATACTGCCCTGTATTTGCATTCGCTGCTCACTGGTCCCTGAGGCTGCCGTGACAGCGGTTCCTGTGGAATTGATAATGCTTGGGACTTTGTGTACTGGAAACCATCTTTCAAACTTGAGGTAGGGATCTGAATTTAATGGAGTGACACAAAAATAGATGCAGGAAACGGGCCCCCAGACCAATTTGGGATGATGCACAGAGCAGTCAGGAGCAAATAGAGCAACTATCAGGAGAGCCAACTTCTTCCAAGCCCTCCCCCCATTCCCTATGGATTACCTTTCTCCTCTCTATGGCCATACGGCGGAGGAGCACGACTGGCTCCCTTGCTCCTGCAGTCCGGGTGCACTGTATTGTTCACTCCAAGTGCAAAATGAGTTTATTTTAGGGAGCACAGAAAGGATTTTTTATGAAGAGGCCAGAGAATGAGGAAGGGAAAAGCACAGCAGACTTTTTTCACCATGAGCTGGTTAGAAATGGAGTGGAAGCTGTCGGAAACCCTGACTCCTATATATCGGCTATTCTCTCAGAGTCATCTCCTCAGACTCTGGGCTCCTCACACAAACCTGACAATGGCTGGGCTCACCCCGGGCTGCCATCACCTATGTACGTTTCTTCTCCGAGCCAAACTAGTAGTGACATCATAACACTGTCGTTTGCATCACGCTGTTGCAAGACACTTGCTCCACCATGGCAGGCAATCACATGGCTTCACAAGCACAAGCGGATGCAGGTCCCTGCAGAGATCTGCTGATGCTCTCACAGCCATGAAAATTTTGCTTGCAGCATATGATACAACCTTCAAAATCAGGAGATGGACTAGATGGAGAGGCAGGCTGGAATAGGGAGCAAGCATCACAGGGTTCTCTGCTCATTGCTGGGGCATTCCTCATAGCTGTATTTGGGGAAGCAGCTCTTGTCCGATCTAGCACCCACTTCCACCATTCACTCATGCAGCGGCCTGTGTCTCTGGGCAACTTGGGGTGCTCCCTCTCTTCACGACTCAGCCCTCCAGCTTGGTCACCATATACTTCCCCCTTCCTGGGGTACCAAAGTCCCTCCAGACCAGCTGTCCTTTTGGTATGTTCTACAATCCTGTGCCACTTCCCAGGGACTTGTAGGAGAACCCGACACACCTGTTTCTGCAGGTTCCAGCCCAGGGATCCTACAATCAGCAGCCCACATCTACACAATCTCTAACCTCACCACTCATTCCCTGGGCTGCTCCTACTCCACTCCCACAGGCTTTTTCTCCATGCTTCTGGGTAAACCCTTCCATCAGGGCCCAAAAGCAACAGCTGACTTCCCTACTGCAGCCCCTCTCTGATGCAAACTTCCTGGTTTTATCCCTTAGCCAGCATCTCCCCCAGCTGGGCTTTATCAGCTACTAGTCACTTTCAATCAAGCCCACTCTCCACCAGGTGCGGTCTCTGAGGTTAATTGATCCTAGCTGTGCCACTTTAACCCCTTCAGGTCTGGTGTGAGGCAAATACCCCATCACAGGAAGTAAGTGCAGGACTGGAAGGTGGAGATGAATTCTATTCCTGGTTCTGACACTGATGCCCTATGTGGCCCTGGGAAAATCACTTAACCCTTCTATGTCTCTGTTCCCCCTCTTTAAAATGGGGGTCATAATAATCATCGTACTCATCTCAGACAAGGACCGGGAGGGTATTGTTAATGCCTGTACAGACTCTTATCTGGTACATGTTAAATGCCGTAATGTTGGGATGGAATCAAAACAACCTCTGACAGCTGGAGAAAGTTGGCACAAACTCTTATCTCTACACTGGAACAACCCAAAACCATGAAACCAAGCACCCTTGAACTTAGAGAAAATTTGCATCCAGCTCTGAACTTTGGGGCTGGGACCTCTCTCTATCACTGCAGTGGGCAGAGCTTCCAGATTCCCCTGCTTGGAGGTTTCATTACAAACTCCAGAATCACCCAACTTGGTGCTTTGGGCTGAGGTTTGGGGGTGGTTCAAAATTAAATCTCAGAAGCAAAACTCAAGGGATAGCTGAAATCACAGCTCTAGTGGCCACTCTACAGTACCTGGACTTGGGAGAGGCAATTCCCTGATACTAACAGCTCACAGCACCCTGATTCTAAATGCAACCCCAGGGCACTAACATGGAGCCATGACATGAACAGCCAGGTAGGAACACCATGAAATGGTTGGACACTCAGGGCCTGACTTCCAAAAGTACTCAGTACCCAGCAGCTCCTGCTGAGAGCGCAGAGACTACGTCCTCTTCGACTCCCCACCCCGAGAACAATGGGGAGCCCTTCCCCTCTCCCCAGGGAGAACAAAGGAACCTGCTGAGTTCTGAGCCCCTTTGAAACCAGGTCCCTTCACTGAGGTGTCCAAACGGGAGCGGAGCTTTTTAGAAACCCTGGCTCTGACTGCAGGTGCTGAGCCCTCCTGGATTTCTGGCCTTCAGCCCTCCTGTGCCCAGGTTCCCATAACAGCCTTGTCTCCGCAAGCTACAGGAACTGCAATCTCAGCTACAGCCCACAGCAATACAGCACCCATTTGGCCAAATTCCCTCCTCCCCCCCTCAAACCCCCCCCGCATTAGGTGCCACCCCCCCTTGGGAGCTCAGGACTGCCCTTGGCATCGCCCCCACACCATAGCATTGTGTTCTACACTCCCTAAAGCTGGCCTGCACTGTGCATCGAGATTTGGGGATTCTCACTTCAAAGGCTCCTGCTGGCCATGGGAGGTGACAGCCAGTGCTAACAGGATGAAGCTGCTGCGGTCCCTTTCCCCAAGTCTCTTTGAAATGCATGTGTTTACTGCAGACACCAGCCCAAGGAATTCTATGATTCTAAGGAAGGAGCAATGGCCAGGTGCTTTCCTCTCCCCACCTGTTCCCGGGCACTGTCAGCACACAGCACTTGGCAAAGCAATCCGGATGGCTGTTGATAAGCCCCTCTGTCTTCGGCTTCTCTTAACAAGCAGCTGTCAGCTCAGATTTAGTTGTTTGGGGGAAGCAGAGAGTAAGAGAAGTCTCCACAGACTGCTCCAGTCTCTCCACATTCCCTCAGCTACTGCGTCTTACCAAGCCAGTGCCTCTTTGCTCCCTCCTTGGCTCTCCCTTCCCCGCCTTGCTGGCTTCTTCGCCCCCTCTCGAATCTATTTCCCTTTCCTTCAGCCATTCTTCCTCTGCCGGGTGCACGTGTCTCTCCCCCTGGCTTGGATTTTGCAGTCAAGTCTCCTGCATCTCATCTCCCATCTCTGTCTCTTTTCCATGCTCCCCTCCCTCCCTCTAGTCTCCCTCTTCCCTTTTGTTTGCCCCCATCCTTTTTTTCCCTCCCCCCCCAAAAACTGTGTGTCATTACTGTCTGCAATGACAGTAAAAAGCTCCCATGAAACAATGAGATTATGAGCTATGCCTTCACGGCGATAGAATTACTAATTATTACTGAGATAAATGGGAATATCAATGATGAAAGTCAATATTATTGTCTTCTTTGTTCCTGTTTGTTTTATTTGTAGATGAAAAGAACACTCTGCCTGTCTCCCCAGGATGTGGCTGTGAGCTGGAACAGTTCCTATTGGCAGGTGCATGCAGAGCCAGGCTGGGATAAGAAATCATATTACACACATGCTTGCAAAGGGCTCTTTAAATCAACTGCTCTACCAAACACCATTGTCTTTGATTAATTCATAAAATGCCAGCCACCTCCTTTCTCCCACTCCAGCACACAGAGGGGGGCAGGCTGAATCGTGGGATGTGCTGTGGTACTGAAAAGGCTCCCTGATTTGAGTGTTTAACTCCCCCTGCCTTTGCCACAGAGGCAATGCTGTGACTAGTCCCAGAGGCTGCAAGTCAGGGGAAAGGGGATCTATTTCAGTGACTCGCTGTGTGACTTTGGGACGGTCCCTTAAAGCATGGCTGGGGTCAGTAAAGTGACTGTAAAGACAGCACTTTCTCATTCAGCATTCTGCTCCCTCCATGTACACTGAGTCACAGGTGCTGAATTTAGTGACAAAAGTAGTTGTTTCTACTCTTATTCGCCCTGCAGCACCAATACAGCTAAGAAAGAGTGAACTGATTTCTAATTCCGGCTCCCATAGCACCAAGGGAATAGCTCCAACAGCAGACCATTTCCCCTGAGGTGTACACAGTGGCTCACCTCAGTGATCTCCTACCTACCCCTCTCACCCACCTTTGGTGGCAGGGGTGCTGATGCTTGAAGCAGACAACTCCAAACCTGGAGTGAGTCTGCAGTGTTGGCAGCTCAAAAACCCAGCCTTGTACCTGTAGAGTGAGCAATGAATGGGAACTCCCCGGTACCATCTCTGGCAGCATGTTTCAGAGGAGATGGGACCACCAGCTTTCCAGGCCCATCTATGCTAACTTAGCATGGCTCCTTCCATGCTTTGGGGTATCGGTCTCCAGCATGGTGACAGCACTGCTGCATTCAAACCCCACACTCCTACCCATGGCAGACAATCGTGCTAACACTTCCTTGTTACTCTTCCAGACAGGTTCTCCTCTGCCTCAGCTTCCCTCCACCTATCATACGCGGATAATGACACCTACCCACTTCTGCCAAGTGCTTTGAGAGCCTCGGCTGAAAAGTGCTGTAGAAATACACAGCACTGACTGAGGTGACATCTGGAGGTGTGGCCTGCAATTTCAGGAGCTGCCATTCCATTTGAGAGGGTGGGAATGCACGGAGCACACCATCACAGCCGTGGCCCAAAAGCTATTAACAGGGCACCAAGGAACACAGGGGATCTGCCGGCAGTTGGTCTCCACTTAAATGTCAAGTGTTTCCTCATAGTAAAACAGCCCTTGGCTCTCAGTAATGTAAACTCTGTGTCCTGCACATCTGCTGTCTGTGCATCCCCATCATACACACTATGCTACACAGCTGAAGAATGCCAGTGCTGATCCTAGTGCACTTGTGGGATGGGATCCCCATCACCAGGGCACTCCCAGCGCAGATCCTAGTGCACTCATGGAATGGGATCCCCAACACCAGGCCATTGACAGTGCAGATCCTAGTGCACTCAGATGGTAAGATGTTCTTTGTGCAGCTAAACATTCTCTCCCTCCAACCACACCACAATCCAGATTCTCAGACACTGTGGAGTGTGTTGGCGCCAACTCCCCGCCCCCCATTTACATTATTTTAATATGGTAACTTCTCTCCTAATTGGTACAACCTCTTCCTTCCTCTCCCTGCCCCCCCAGCACCTCTCTGTGTTAACAAGGACAAATGTTTCTGCTGCCTCTCTCCAAATGCAATGAAATCCTGAGAATTGGAAAAAGCCTTGCAGAAGTAATTACACCACTTTTTAAAAAAAAGGAGCAGCATGTCCTGAATATTTCATGGAAGGTAATTTTTTTAAAAGCTTTTTTAAAATCCCTTTTTCCCCTTTGTGCATGTCAGGGTGTAATTAACCATAAAGTATCAGAGCGTAAACCAAAAGGAATAAACTGCAGCGCAGCCCCATCTTGCTCGCTCCCCTTTCCACTCTGGTTTTTCCCCTTGTTTAACACTAATGTGACACTCTGAGCAGCGTGTACGAGATACCATCTCCCATTCAGAGTCGGGAAGTTGCTGTCTCATGGTTGGAAAAACCTCCAGCGGCTTCTAGCCTATTTTTAACTCAACCCCCTCTGAGTCATGGATGCCTGAGATTTACTGTCCCCCCCACACCAACCTGTTGGGGAAGAGCTGTATGTTTTGGGGCACCGGTGGCAGGCACTGGGAGCCTGCTAGTCCTTTAGCTGTCTGGGTTGGGAGAGGGAATAAGAGAGGTTAAGGCAGGTTTTTGCAAAAACTTCTCCTCCTTTCTCCTGCCCCCTCTCCCTCAACCTTCTCCCCTCTCCAGCTGTTGCCCCCTGCATGCCCCCTTCCACCAGTGCGGGGAGCAGTGGATGGACAGGCAGCACAGACCTTGCCCTTCAGGGGTGTCGGGGGAGCAGTGAGAGGAGAAGGAAGAAGCTGCTCCCCTTTGAGACCTGGGTGCAGCAGCTCTGTGGGCAGTTGTCCATGTGCAGAGCAGACATTGGCATGGCAAGATGGCTGGATATGCCCCCACAAACTAAATCCAAAGCAAGATGCCTGGCAAAATGGGGGGGGGAGGAAGGCAGAGAGGTTTGCCCCCCCCCCCCCTTATCTTGCATCAATTGCACTGTTCTCCGGCAGTCTTTCTGCTGGATCTTGACCTCGAGTGCTCTGGGGCGTTCCATGCAGGGCAGGGTACAGAGCCCCAGGGTGCAGGGATCCAGCAGAGAGGGTGCAGGAAATGCAGGGCTCCGATTACCAACTTCACCTCTGGAGAGGGGAAAGTGATTGTGTCCTTTAGACCGTGACAGCCCTGTGTGGGGTGCTCTTCACATACATAATGACAGTCTCTGCCCCAAAGCTCACAGACTAACCTCCCCTTGCCTATCCCACTTTGGGCAGGTCATATTATGATCCTCATGGTAGCACAGCTGGGGAAACCAAGACACAGAGCGGTTCAGTGCCAATGAGCCAAGTCCTCAGGTGGTGTAAATCAGCCACGCTATGAGGATCTGGCCCACCATTTTCAAACTTGGGTGCCCACATTTGGATGTTTACATCCCTCTGTAGGCACCAGATAGAAACATCCCAATTCTCAGAGCCCTGAATATGAACTGGTACCATAGGCACTTCCCTTTAAGCACCCATTTTAGCCTAAACGGTTCAGTCACAGAGTGAAATGTTGGGAAGAGAAGCTTCTGACATCCATTAGGCTAGGCCAGCAATCAGACCTGGAACTCCAGACCAAGCCGTCCATTCCCACTTTGTGCCTGGGTGGAGGGCTCAGGAGCTGGCATTCCTGTTAGCAGCATTAACACAGCTACATTTTTTTCAGAGCAGAACATTTCTCAGTTGTTCTGAAACTCCAGCACCAGGCAGGGTCACCCAGGGCATCTGGCTCAAAATCTCCCATGGCAGCGGATGCCAACCCCTCTGGATCCAGTTCCCATTCACAGGAGCGGTCTTTGAACAATGCTACTAATCCTGTTAGCTCCCAGACACCTGAGCAGCACTGGGCCTTTTGTTAGCACTCACCTTCATGCTGAGGGACAGCCATTGCATACACAATGCGACTATCAGATTGTGTGGCCTGTCTCTCTCAGCTGCCTATTAGCATTTTGCACTATTAATATTTATTTTTGTTAATGTAATACCAAAAAAAGTCTCCTCATGTTCATGCCTGATGCTGGTTTGACCTAGAAGGCGGCGTGGGACAGAGAAAAGTAACAGGCCAGAAATTCAAGCTAGGTTTCTTTCTGGGATACTGGGGAGAGGGCTGAGAGATATGTCTCACAGGGAGAAGGATGAAATGAGAGAGCGGAAAGGGAGGCAGTATGGCCTAGTGCACCAGGGCTCCGTCTGAGTGACCTCAGCTGAGGGCTTGTCATCACTGCAGAGCTAACGCCTCCCAAGTTAGCATAGCTTCAGAGAGAGCGGCCACCCCATGACATCACCGTCAAGTACGTAGAGCTGGCGAGTTGTGCTGCCCAGAGTTTTACCTCTGTCCCCTCAGGCCAGCCAGCTGGAGTGACAGCACCACCTGCCCTGAGCTCAGGGGTTTGCATGCAGGTGGGAGTCGGGCCAGGCCAGAGTCACTGCCCCTCCCATCCTTTGTCCATCTTGTCTAGTGGAATGGAAGCCCTGGAGGGAAGGGACTGCCTCTTGCTATAGGGCATAACGGAGGGTCCCTCAGCTTGGTTGGCACCACTGTGATAGGAACAATAGTAAATGGAGGATGAGAGTATAACAGCGAAGGAAGCTGCCTGTTTCTTCCTCAATGTGTCCATGAAGCTGGGCTGAGCCAATTACTGCCTCTCCCTCTCTGCTTTCATCTCTTCACTTTCTTTCCTCTCCCCCCATCCTCCCATGTGCTCCATAACATTCAGGCCATTTCCTTACAGCTCTGAGCACCTCTATTAACAGAACCTGTGAAGGGAGGTTACAGCAGCTCTCTCCTCTGTCGCATTCTCTCCTCCCCTCCTCTCCTTCACCTGGCTCTCTCATTTCTCTTCCCCCATCCCCTCCAGCCATATCATTTCTTAAAGTCCCAAAGCAGCAACTCCCTAGTCCCACACTTTGTCTCTTCTCCAGGGGACCTCTCCCCCACCTCTGTCCTCTGGGCCTGTCCCTCCCGACTCGGATAGGGGTAGCTGGCACTCTGAGGGGACTGCTGGGCTTGGGCTGGCGTCTCCTGCCAGGCATGGAGATTGGGTTTGCTCTCATTGATTTTCCTCTTGGAGCGAGCAGACTGTTCAGCAAAATGAAGTTATTGGTGGATGGAATGTTTTCTCCTCCTGACAACTTATATTGTTCTCTCACAAACAAAGTGCTGACCTGCACAATGGTGTGCGATCCCTGGATAGACATGTTTCTGTAAAGGAGCTGGCGCTTCCCCCTCCCTCGCCTTTGATCCTGGCACTGTATCATGCCAAGATCTCTAACTCATCCCTTTCCCTCTTACTTCTATTCCTCTTCCCCCTGGGCCCTCTCCCTACCCCCTCCTTTGACTGGTTCTCCCATTGCTGATATTCCTGGACCTCACTTGGGAGCTGCTGGTACCCTGCTGCAGTCAGAATGGGGCCCTGAGAGGGTGGGGATGGAGGGCTTAGCTGGAGCAGAAGGGGATGGATGAGGAGCTGATGGCCAGGGATACATGGCAGCTGCATCTCCATGTGGAAAACGGAGGATTCCTAGGGCCGGCTAGAGCCAGGCAGCAGGGTACTGCAGCCTCTTCTCTGATCAAGTTCCACCCTCCGTTCTGGCCATCTGCTGACACCGGTATCAGGAGTCTGGCAAGGCGCTATGCACTCTGCCCCACCAGTCATGAAATATGGCTCTTCAGGAACCTCCTGATGGGCAGCAAGCAGAGGGTGGGGAAGCCAGTGCCAGCTTCCACCTGACACTACAGCAAAGCGGAAGTGGAAAGACCCTCTGTTCCAGTGAATCTCAGGAGAGCGAAGAACTGGGAGAAAGAAGCACCAGGATGGGAGCAAAGGGACTATTCCTGGCTCTGCTCCTGACTTGCTGTGCAAGTCACTGCCTGGCTCCCGTGCCTCACTTTCCCCATCTCTCCAGTGGGGACATCACTCACCTCACTGGGCACAGTGAAGGGCTTAATACATTGACACCTGTAAAGCCCTTTGAGACCCTCATTCTCATTTGACATTTGTGGGCCAGATACTCAGCTGGTGTGAACCAGTGTAGTCCCACTAAGTTAGCACAGCTGAGGTAATTCACACCGGCTCAAGATCTGGTTCTGAGAGCCCATGGTCAGACACCTCTCCTCTCATTGGAGGAGGAAAAGACGTCCAAAAAGCAGCTGTGTTAGGATAGGGAGGGAACACTGCTTGGAACTGCTGCTGTGTCCTGCCTGTAGGCAGCTCTGACGGGTGGGAGGAGTGAAATTTAACATGTGCCTTGGAGGTGGAGGGGGGGCACGCACCCCTTAACCACTCAGCTGAGCTACAGCAGTAAGAGGCTAGGGGGTGATTTGTAATCAAACATATGCCTCTGAGCAAAAAAGATGGATGTTTGTGCGCATGTCACTCTGCATTCATGTTTGTATGGCAGTCTGTGTGCATGAGAAAGGAGCCTGGAGGGCAGCAGCCTGTATGCCTCTGTGGTCTCTGGGGCTGAATTCCAGAAGTGTTTGGTAACAGATTAGGAGTGTGGCTGTGGTATCACCTGCCGCATTAGCTGCATGAAACTCACTTGCTGATGGAGCTATTCAAATAACATGGAAGAGACCAAGTTATCCCCAAGCAGAGACTGGATGGATGGGAACCATGAGGTTGCCAACTTCCAGCAATCTAGTCATGCTCTATACGATATATTAATTTGCTCCATACAGCAGAGTTGAAAACTGCCAAATATTTTTCTTGAAATTTCTATTGACAAATAATTGTTTTGTTCCCTCCCTCAATGAAAGACTGAAACCAAAAAACTTGTTTTTGAAAACCATTTTTGGTAAAAGTTTTCAGTTTGGTAAAAGTGCTCAGTATTCAAAAACCAACCAACACAAAGATACAAAACCCCAAAACAGAACCAAAACATCAGTCTTCATTTTTTTCATTGAACAATTGGAAAATTTTGGACTAAAACTGAAATTTTTCAATTTAGTAAAACAAACATTGTTTTCTTTGAAAAAGTGTTTTGATAAAAACCAATAAAAAAAATCTTGAACAGTTCTACTGGGCTTCATGCAGAATTGTCAGTCCACATTCACTCCAACCCAGACAGGGAGGAGCCATTCTCTATTTGATTGAGAAGGAAATTCCATCCATATGTTCATTCGCTCCTTGGCATTCCAAAAAACAAAACAAAACAAAAAAACAACCCAGCCTGCAGGATTCCCTCTTTGGGGGTTAAAGTATAACGTAGTGCCTGTGCAAATTTTGTGGGCTTCTTTGCACTGTGCATCCCCATCATTTATCTTCAGCCACCCACTTTCTGCTGAAGGGACAGTGCATCTCTTTACAGCAGATTGCAACCTTGAGCAGCCAAAGGGCTCTACCAGAGCAGGGCTCTGTTGGTGCTCCAAATCCTAAGTCACCAGTATGATAAAATATGACGACTGCCATATGCCAACCCAAGTCCTCTACATGCTGGTTCATATGCATGTTTTTCTCGTTCTGTACTGCTGGATGGATATTCACCCTCTCCCCCAACCTCTCCCATTGTGGAGTTCCCCTTAAACAATGGGCATGACGCCAAGGCAGTGGCACATCTTGTTGCGATCTGGGATTGGTAGACACATGTGCTTGCTGACAAATGATCCCAGTAATCAGCCTTCTGTTAACGTTATCATAATGATGAAGTGTGAGGGTGACGGCTGATCATTTCTCTTCGTCCCAGCATGTGGATGCTGAATATAGTTTGCAGCTCCCAGCCACAGGACAGATTTAATGTAGAAAAGAGCACCCGAGGGACCAAAAACTGAGCAAGACCACATTGGTCAGTCCCTGCCCTGTGCCACGAAGATGGTCATCAACACACCCAAGGGGCTTTCGTTTCCCCTGTCCAGACCGGTAACCATCTCCCTCCCCCATGCCCCCATGCTTTCCTACCCAGTGCTCTGAAGGAGCCACACAGATATATACCTGCCAGCTCACACCCCCACACGCACACGGAGTTGGGCCCCTGCTTTAGGGCAGTCACATGTCATATCTTAGTCCATTTAGATAGGAATCAGAGCACACAGCAATAGGGAGGAAGGATTGCCTTGTGGGCAAGGCTCTCGACTGAGACGTGAGTATTTGAGTTCAATTTCTGACTCTACCACAAACCTTGGGTAAATCACTTAATCCATATGACTGGGGTTTGCCAAGATGTTAGCTTCCCTAGCTCTCACTGAAAACCCCGAACACTTGTCCTTCATTTTTGTCTTCTGTAGAATATGGTCGATAATATTCCTTTTGCCTCCTTTCTTTAGGCTCTTTCTTGGCAGGGACTGTCCCTTTCTATGTGCTTATATAGCACCTGGAGTCTAGATGCTACAATGGTATAGAATAGAGGACGATGAAGGAAACCTCAAAGACAGTGTGGAGCCATCCACATGAGAGTGGGGCATGAGGAGTCCTCGGATGTGTTCCCATTTTGCCTGCAGTGGGTGGATGAATGAAGCCTGCCCTTTGCTCTGAGCAAAGAATGTGGGGGAAGAAGGGGGAAAAAACCCAAAAAACGTGTGGCAAACCTGCCAGCCAGCGCCAGTTCATTGTTCATGTTCCCTTCTTTCTAAAACAGACCCAGAGGAAGGACACTGCCTGCCACCCAGCACCAGGTTAGCAACACGGTTCCTCTTCCGAAGCAGCCCTTAGATGGTTCCTCACTGGCTAACCCACGGTATAGATACAGCTCTGCCTTCAAAAGCAGATCAGAACGCTTTCCACCAGCTCACACCAGATTAGTGCAGATCCAACCTGAATTATTTTTTCCCCCAGCTCTATGCAAAGAGATGCCTGAATCATCCTGATTTTTTTTCATTAGGAAACTAAATTCCATTCTGCATTGAAAGATCTCTTTGTTTTCTCCAGAGGACTGTCGTGCTGGGAAATTGCCTAAGCCCAGTCAGCTCTGATGTTTGCTGTCTCACGCGTTGCCTATATCAAACTGACAGTTCACAGATTTTAGTCTAGGATTTTGTATGTATAGTACAAGCCAAAACCTGCTCCTGTCTCTTTTGACTGTCCTAGAGAGAGGGCCGGGAAGCAGGCTGAGTCGTCACAACATCATGTGACTGTAATAGAGACATCTCACAAAGCACAGTCATTTGAGGGCACTGTTGCTTGCCCTAAAACAGAATTAAGAGCTTGTCTGGCCAACATCCCCTGCATGACAGTGGAGTGGGATCTACATTTAATTCAGTCACCTGGCAGCCGTTTCTGTGACCAGCATAACATATACCTTATAGAGAACCAATCTTGTTTAATGATGGAGGAATAACCTACAGGTGATAGGACAGAATCATAAAAATGTAGGGCTGAAAAGAACCTCAAGAGGTCATCTAGTCCAGCTCTCTGAGGCAGGATTAAGCACACCTAGATCATTCCTGACAGGTGTTTGTCTAATCTGTTGTTAAAAATCTCCAGGAATGGGGATTCCACAACCTCCCTTGGAAACCTGCTCCAGTGCTTAACTATTCTTATCATTAGAAAGTTTCCCCCAATATGCAATATAACCAGATCGTAATGATTGTATTTTTCAAGGAGTTCAAATATCAGACACATTGGAGATCCATCCCAACTAAACCTGATGGCATCTTCCCAGGAACCCCCACTTATGGTGAAATATATGAGAAGCAGCTTCCCACCCTTAGCCAAAAGGATGGAATTTTTCGCATTCCTCCTCTACATTTCCTCAACACGCAAGTAACTGGGGACTGATGGCAGACTATAGCAGGAAGGAATTTCTGCCCAGTTTACAGCAACACAGACAAGCCCATGTTTGTGTCTAGCAACAGATCATTGAGCTTTATACATTCTGCAACACAATAGCATCAAACCTGCGTGTCAGGGGGCAACCCCCTCACTTACCCAAGTCAGATGGTGTCAGGATGCAGGCCAATTGGCTGCCAGAAGCTTAATGGGTGTCGTCCTCTCCTTTGCTTTCCAGTCATGCACTGAGAAGGAAATTATATCACAATCACAGTTTGCCTTGCATTTAACAGCAGAAAGAGACACTTTGCTTCTGCTGTTAAAGGGAAATTAGACTGCGAGATTAAGCACCAGGAAAGTTAAAAAGGTTTCAAATAACTTTCCCCTCCCCTCACCAAACATGAGTTGAGCTGAGCATAAGCCTCATCCAGGCTGATATTTGAAAGCTAGAAATAACGCTGTATGGGAAGAAAAACAGGGACACAGAAAGACAGGATCAGGGAACTGAGTGAGAAATAAAATGGCAAATATATTACAGCTGAGGCTGTCTTAAGCGACCACTCCAATGACCAACCAGAAGCAGTTACTCAATGGAAGTAATTTCCTAATCCAGGTGGAGCAGAACAGTACTCAGTGGGGCAAAGTCACCTCGGCTGTGGAGTTACACCTCAGGCAGGTTTGGCCCAGCATACTTTGGGGTGATCTCTTAAAATAGGCAATTGTGCAATAAGGGCAATTTCTTGCCCAGGTTTCACTGTATTTAAACACTAAGAACTGTCCTTCATGTAGGGACCTTGAGCATGTGTGAATCCTTTTGGAAACAACACTGGGGCCTCCTTTCCCATAGGAAACACTGGAACAATGAGGGTATCCTCCCTGCTCAGACAGTCATGGCATAAGGGGAGTCCCCCTCTGTTGCAAACAGTGCAAGGGAGCTTTGGAAAGTCCTAAACCACATGAAACTTGCCTGCCTACAAGCATCATTACAGATACAAGGCAGCTCAGCTCACCCAGTGCTCCCCATGCCCCTCAAGCCATCCCAGAGAACAAGAGCCAATTTTTGAGTTTGCACCTAAATCAAGTTAAATTCAGGGGCTTCCACTGAGTGTGGCTTTGCAATTTTGAGTTTACTTGAGCTCTACGTTTTGGGGGAGGGGCATGAATCCAGGTGACAACACCAGGTAAAAGGCTGGCATGAAAGGCCCACGAGCTAGAACCACTGGAGATCCCCAGGCACAAAGCTGGATACTTTGCTGCAGCCATAGCACACAGAGTTCAAGAGGGGTACATAAAGCTCTGGTTCTGAGTCAAGAATTCAAGAAGCTCCAGTTCAGGGAGGGTGTTATGCTGCACTCTGGGCTTCACTTTCCTATGTGCTTTAGGGACAGAGCTGGGCAAACTGCTTTGGAGCCAGTATGACCCAACCTGAAATTCTGTCCCAAATTCAACCATAACCAAACCAGTCTTGATACACTTGGTATAAATATTCAGATACAATAAGAAATAATCTTTATGAACATGTAACAGGGCAGCCATCTCCAGAGCACTTCCTCCTGGCATGGGGTGGCTGCACAGCAACACTACTTCAGTTTCCCCTTCTCAGTGCTCCTCAAACTCTTTGCCTAGTCCTTTTGCCTTACCCTCTGCCAGCTCAGGCAGGCTGACAACAAAGCCTTTCAAGCACAGAACTCAAAGATGTCTCTCCCCTAGTAACCCGAACCGAACCGAACCGAACCGAACAGAACTAAGAGTCTTCTTCCCCATCTCTGGCTGGACCAGGCTCCTCCTCTTCAAAAGTCTGTCTCCCTGCTCTATCTCCTGCCGCCGCCACCACTCCCACTACCTCTTACCCAAACCTCCCCAAGCTTTGGCACATGTCTGTGTTCTTATCTCTTCCCCAGAAGGCCTGTTTGGGTCACATGACCTTAATTTGCCCCACCTGGGGAAGTGAGCTAACTATGCCATGGGTGGGACTGGCCCCTTTAAGGGCAGATGGGCCCAGCCTATCTGTGATGCTTCTATTCATTTTCCAATCCAGCCCCAGAAAGGCTAAAGCTCCTGAGAAAAGTCCATGTGAAGCCTGACGAGTCAGCAGTCACCTGAGGTCTCCCAAAGAAATTTGTTGGTGCAAGACACCTAGCTCAGGTCTGCAGCCCCGAGAGGTTGGGCTAAGCATCTTACTTTGGGGGTTTTCCTAATAAATGACTGAAACATCCAACCCTTTGGGGTTCACCTGGCACTGATATGAATGCTTTCCAAGCTGTGCTCCAGTGTGCACACAACTCTAGGAGTCTCCAAGGCTATGCCCAGACCACATTTCTCTGTGTGAGGTTTGTAAAGCACTGAATGAAACTGATGGGGCCACCAAGGAAAGGGTTTGGGAAGCAGAGAGGGTACTCTCAGGGGATTTGGGAAAAGCCTGCTCATAACCTCAGTGCATCTTCTCAACCCTGACCATCACCCCAGTGCAAATGTCCTTCAGTATGTCTCTTCTCTCAGATCAGTTCTTAGAGACAAATACACCCCACAGACCAGGACCTATATTTGGAGTTAAATAACTACAGTGTCTTCTTTAATGCATTCTCCCTGGCATGATGAAATTCCAGCACTTGAGTTACTAAAGCAACATTAGCTGCAGCCTTAAAAATATATAGAAACAGAGATATAAATTGAAACACAGCTTGTGTGAACCTCCATGAGTCGCAGGGAGCATGCAAACTCAAATTCAAAATCGCACACAGGTGGCACATCAAGGCCTCAGTGCAGATACTTCAATCACAGATGATAAACTTTCAACCCCAGCAGTGCTAAACTGGGCTGGTTCAGTTCCTGTCTGGGTTTTTCCCTTTTGAAAGGCAGGCTAGAGAAAATGAAAAGGAGAGAGGTGGGAAGAAAGGAGGAATGAGAGAGTGCTGGAAAGAAAGATGCAGGAAGGAAGGTGCAAAACTGGGGAGTGAAAGAGTCCTAAAGAAGGGAGGTGAGAATGGGGGATAGGGGAATATGAGAGGAAGGAAGGAAAAAGTGGTGATGGGAGAAGTTGCCAAGAGAAGGGAATCCAAAGGAAAGTATGAGACAGGGAGGCAGTGGAGGATGAAAGGGAGGAGAAATGAAGGGAGTGGGGGAGCTGCATAGCCAGTCCAGTCCAGAGCCCCTTCTTTCACTCTGACCTGGATGCCATCTTGCACAGCCTGCCTGCCCCCTCCCAGGGTAAGCATGCCTAGAACCTGCAATGCGCAGCATCACCTCTCCCCTGTGGATTTCTCTGTGCAGTTTCCCATTCAGCCTGAAGCATAGCCGTTAACAGGGGCTACTCTCGGAATTTTGCAGCCCCAAGCACGGCAGGCAGGCAGGCTGCCTTCTGCGGCTTGCCTGCATACGGTCTGCTGGTCCCGCGGCTTTGGCGGACCTCCCGCGGTCCTCTGAAGCCGCGGGACCAGCAGACCCTCCGCAGGCAAGCCGCCGAGGGCAGCCTGCCTGCCGGCCTCGCAGCACCGGCAGAGCGCCCCCCACGGCTTGCCACCCCAAGCACGCGCTTGGCGTGCTGGGGCCTGGAGCCGCCCCTGGCCATTAAGCTCCCAGATACACAAATGGACCCAGGCCTCATCTCTGCTGCCTAATGGCTGCTGTTAACCCAAACCCAAGAAGAAGAGCTCTGCAGTTAAGGAGTGTAATGTACCTTGGGCCTGATCCTGTTACCCTATGCTGGTACTGCAATGCAAGGCAGGCAATGGTGGGACACAGCTGTTTCAAGCCACCTTTGTGCCACAGGCCTGCCCAGCTGCTGGTGTAATTCAGGGCAGCTTCATGACTGCCCTAACTTATGCCCCACTTCCATGGTCCCCTATAGCACAGAGAGTGGCTAGGGTGCAGCAGCCCTGGTGATCACCACTCTCATCCCTTCTCTACTCCCAACATGCCCCATATTCTGTATTCCCCCATTCCCTCAACTCTGCGCCAGTCAGGGGGCTGCCTAACCCTGGGGGTGTTCTGTGGGGCTGTTCCTGCCCTTCTGTCCCAAAGGAGCAATGTCAAGGGGCCATGGGCAGGAGCGAATGATTGAGGGATGGATGGACAGAAAGAATCTGGAAAGTGAGCAGCCAGCAGGCTTAGCGCACTGACAAAGCCAGGAGCAGTGTAACAATGACCCTTCAGCGAACTCAGATCTGGAACTCCTTGGTCTGGGTCCAACTAAGAGCAAAGATTATGGCCTGCGTGACATGGGCAGCTCCAGTCCAGTAAATTACTGTGCACGAAAATGTTGTTTCCCTCCCGTTTTCCCTCACTTCACCCTAGTTATAGCTTGTATTTTAATTGCTCGGTGTCATGGGAGCAGTCAGGGAGGACACAGCCCTTCCAGCTCATTAAAAAGCGTCTTTGCAGCAGGTTCGTGAGCTTAGTTTGGAGACTAGAGATTAAAAGCATTCGGTGGTGGTTCCCCGGTGCCAGGATGCAACTGGATAACTCTTGGGAAGGCTCTTAGTGCAAAGGAGCAGGGGGGGAGCCTCCTGTGGAAGCTTGTGTTGATATGTTCTCCAGCACCAGTAGGAGTTGGGGTTGTGCTGCGCCTTGCAGGCTAGGGTCCTGAGCCTGTACACGGCCATTGATGGCAGTGGTGAGCTGGGAAGGAGTCTTTCCCTTTAAGCTGGTCAGTGACAGATGGAGGTGTTTGGGAAAACCCACGGAGGTAGAATATGGGACCGTATGGCTCAGAACACTGATGAGATGCAGCCAGACCACTCACCACTGGGAAATGGGCTCAGATCCAGCCCAAGTTGGTAGAGACCAAATGTCAGGAGCATCTGATGCTGGCCATGTAGGCTGTTAGCACACATTGCTGCCAGCACCATTCCTAGAGGCACGTGTCCGCATCGCTGCTGCCAGCCTCAGCAGAGTGAGACCAAGGAATACAGTAGATGGGCCTAGACACTGAACTCCCCTCTCAGCTCAAAGGCAAGGCTGCAGTGTCACTGCCTGTGCTGCACCACGGCACTTCAGTTCCCAGGACTGACATAAGAACAGCCATACAGGGTCAGACCAAAAGTCCATCTAGCCCAGTATCCTGTCTTCCAACTGCAGCCAATGCCAGGTACCCCAGAGGGAATGAACAGAACAGGTAATTACTAAGTGATCTATCCCCTGTCGCCCATTCCCAGCTTCTGGCAAACAGAGGCTAGGGATACTATCCCTGCCCATCCTGGCTAACAGCCACTGATGGACCTCTCCTCCATGAATGTATCTAGCTCTTTTTTGAACCCTGTTATAGTCTTGGCCTTCACACCATCCTCTGGCAAGGAGTTCCACCGGTTGACTGTGTGTTGTGTAAAAAAATATTTCCTTTTGTTTGTTTTAAACCTGTTGCCTATTAATTTCATTTGGTGATCCCTAGTTCTTGTGTTATGAGAAAGAGTAAATGAAACTTCCTTACTTACTTTCTCCACACCCGTCATGATTTTATAGACCTCAATCATATCCCGTTAGTTGTCTCTTTTCCAAGCTGAAAAATCCCAGTCTTATTAATACCTCCCTTATATGGCAGCCATTCCATACCCCAATCATTTTTGTTGCCCTTTTCTGCAGGGCTTTGGAGTGGAGCCCAGAGCTGGAGCATGGACCAGTAGGTTTTTGTCTGGAGTTGGAGCGGAGCCGGAGCGGAGCAATTCAAAAAATGTGATTGCTCCAAATCCCTGCTTTTCTGAATCTTTTCCAATTCCAAGATATCTTTTTAGAGATGAGGCGACCACATCTGCATGCAGTATTCAAGATGTGGGCGTACCATGGATTTATATAGTGGCAATATGATATTTTCTGTCTTATTATTTATCCTTTTCTTAATGATTCCCAACATTCTGTTCACTTTTCTGACTGCTCCACATTGAGTGGATGTTTTCAGAGAACTATCCACGATGTCTCCAAGATCTCTTTCTCGAGTTGTAACATCTAATTTAGACCCCATCATTTTATATGTATAGTTGGGATTATGTTTTCCAATGTGCATTACTTTGCATTTATCAACATTGAATTTCATCTGCCATTTTGTTGCTCGGTCACCCAGTTTGGAGAGACCCTTTTGTAGCTCTTCGCAGTCTGCCTGGCACTTAACTATCTTGAGCAATTTTGCATCATCTGTAAATTTTGCCACCTCACTGTATACCCCTTTTTCCAGATCATTTATGAATATGTTGAATAGGACTGGGCCCAGTACAGACCCTTGGGGGACACCACTATTTAACTCTTTCCATTTTGAAAACAGACTATTTATTCCAACCCTTTGTTTCCTATATTTTAACCAGTTACAAATCCATGAAAGGACCTTCCCTGTTGTCCCATGACAGCTTACTTTGCTTAAGAGCCTTTGGAGAGGAACCTTGTTAAAAGCTTTCTGAAAATCTAAGTACACTATCTCCACTGGATCCCCTTTGTCTGCATGCTTGTTGACCCTTAAAAGAATTCTAGTAGATTGGTGAGGCGTGATTTCCCTTTACAAAAACCATGTTGACTCTTCCCCAACAATTGTGTTTATCTGTGTGTCTGACAATTTTGTTCTTTACTATAGTTTCAACCAGTTTTCCCAGTATCGAAGTCAGGCTTACCAGTCTGTAATTGTCTCGATCACCTCTGAAGCCCTTTTTAAAAATAAGCATCACATTAGCTATCCTCCAGCTGATTTAAATGATAGATTACAGACTACATTTAGTAGTTCTGCAATTTCATATTTGAGTTCCTTCAGAAGTTTGGGTAAATACCATCCTGTCCTGGTGACTTATTACTGTTTAGTTTATCAATTTGTTCCAAAACCTCCTCTAATGACACCTCAGTCTGGGACAGTTCCTCAGGTTTGCCACCTAAAAAGCATGGTCCAGGTTTGGGAATCTCTCTCACATCCTCAGCCGTGAAGACCAATGCAAAGAATTCATTTAGTTTCTCCATAATGGCCTTATCGTCCTTGAGTGCTTCTTTAGCATCTCGAACAACCAGTGGCCTCACTGGTTGATTAACAGGCTTTCTGCTTCTGATGTACTTAATTTTTTTTTTTTTTTTACTATTACTTTTTGAGTCTTTGGCTAGCTGTTCTTCAAATTATTTTTTGGCCTTCCTAATTATATTTTTACGTTTAATTTGCAGGAGTTTATGCTTCTTTCTATTTTCCTCACTAGGATTTAACTTCCTTGCATCAGCGCTGAATCCAAGGACAAGGAATGGAAAGGACAGAAAGAGAGACTGCCCCGTCAATCCTGCAGCACCCTATGCCCTGCATATGTAAGGGGACTGTTGGCCCCTTACTAAAACTCAGTGGGGTTTTTTGGTTGCTAGCTCCCAGTACCAAAAGAAAGGGGAAGGGTCGATGGGAAATCAGGACCCTGAAACTGACAGTCCCCAGGAACAATGGGGAGGGGCCAATGCTCCAGGTCAACCTGACCAACAGGACGGACAGGCTAATTAGGGAGTCAGCAGACCAGGGAGGTCCTGGCCTCCTTGTGAGCTGGAATTGCCTGGGCCAGACAGAGTGGGGCCAAGCTAAGGAGAAAGCAGGGGCCTGAGGTGAGCTGGGGAGCAGAGCCATGCCGGTCAGAGAGAACCAGAGAAGCAGCTCAGGGGGAGCAGATCTGTGCTGGGAGCAGAGTCACAGAAGCAGCCCACAGAGAAGACCTGCGCTGGGAGCAGAGGTGCAGCAATCAGAGCCAGAGGGGCCAGAGAAGCAGCCCAGGGAGCTGGAGGCAGAGCAGCAGCAGTGCTGAGGCAGAGTGGAGCTGGAGCTGGGGCTGGAGCAGTCCGGAGCCAGGTGCGGTGAGCAGCTGGGGAGAGCGAGGGGGACGCTGGGCAGCAGGCCCAGCGCAGGGAGATTCCCCCAGCCAAGAGGCCCTGCAGGCTGGACTTGTGGGGGATCGTAACCCTGACGGGGGTGGGGTGGGGTGGTGACACTGGGGGGAAGGGTCCTGCCACCTACAGCCTGATGGTGTGTGGCCCCTGCCAGAGCAAGTGTCCGACCCACAGCATCCCTGCCGCACAGCAAGGCCTTGGGCAGAAGGCCTAGGATTTGTGAGGAACAGGCTGTGAATTGCCCTGACATTCCAGCCATGGCTGCTTGTGACGTCCCTGTGCCGCAGAGTGAGGTGACAAGTTTTCCTTTAACCTTTTCTAATTTTCCTTATTTTTTTAAGTTGATTGCTGTTTAATAAATTGTATTCGCTTTGAACTGTGGGTCAGGGAAGTGTCCAGTGCAGAGAGAGCACCCCGGAGTGGGGACACGTTAGCCCCTGCCCTAAGTGACCACAAGATTAGGGGTTGAGACCAAAGGACTCCTGGGCCCAGCCTTATTGGGGTTACAAGGACTCTGCCAGACAGAAGAGTGGAAGGGGAGCCTTGAGGTCAGGCAGACCTCTGGGTAAAGAAAATGGGAGCACTTCTCTCTGACCCACTGATCATTGCATACAGTTCAAAGCAAATACAATTTATTAAACGGCAATCAATTAAAAAAAATAAGGAAAATTAGAAAAGGTTAAAGGAGCTGGGGCTGGAGCAGTCCGGAGCCAGGTGCGGTGAGCACCTGGGGAGAGCGAGGGGGATGCTGTCTCTTTAGAGCTCTCCAAACAGGAATCATCTTGCAATAACACGTACAGAACCCACTCTCACACTTACTCAAGAGTGAGGTGACAGGTTTTCCTTTAACTTTTTCTAATTTTCCTTATTTTTTTAAATTGATTGCTGTTTAATAAATTGTATTTGCTTTGAACTGTATGCAATGATCAGTGGGTGAGGGAAGTGTCCAGTGCAGAGAGAGCACCCCGGACTGGGGACATGCTAGCCCCTGCCCTAAGTGACCACAACAAGATTGGACGTTGAGACCACAGGACTCCTGGGCCCAGCCTTATTGGGGTGCTTAGCTTGGGAGTTCTAGGAAGACCCAGCAGACTGAACTGAACTGGAACAAAGGGGCAAGAGGCCTGGGATTTGTGAGGAACAGGGTGTGAATTTCTCTGACATTGGGTTCTATACGTGTTATTGCAAGATGCTTCCTGTTTGGAGAGCTCTAAAGACACAGCTACCCCTCTCCTCACTCACAGACACGCCTCAGATCCTTTCGCTAGCCCATTTCACTGCGGTAGTATATAAGCCAGGAAAGTTCCCCACAGTAGCGGGACCATTTCACCGCTTACACATGGAGATCTCCTAGTGGCTAGCCAAACGCTGCCCAGTTCTGAGCATGCTTAGCTTGGGAGTTCTAGCAAGATCCAGCAGACTGAACTGAACTGAACTGACAGCCTTCTAAACCTCAGTAGAGAGGCGGCAATCTTCTTACCAGAGGTGCTGGCCCTTTATCAGTCCTATATTAGCTGAGGCATGTCTGTGAGTGAGGAGAGGGGTAGCTGTCTCGTTAGAACTCTCCAGACAGGAAGCATCTTACAATAACACATACAGAACTCACTCTCACACTTACTCAACACCAAGTGCTCCCTGGATTTAAATAAATGCCAAGATGCAATAACACAAAATTAGCAACCAAAACTGAAGCTGAGAAGCTGTCCACGGTCTCCAGGATGGCAGGTAATAAATGCAAAATGTTGCACAACATACATTAGTATTTTTGCATAACAAAAACGGCAAGAACCATTGTATCTTTTTCCCCATGAGAGAGACATACAACTTCATTCTCTCGTCTTCATAATGGGATTGTATCTTTGTTCGCACACACATCCCAAGTGATGTTCAAATCATGTTCTGAGTCTGGATGAAGCACAGCAGGTCCAAGGTTCCAGCTCTCTCCACACAGCCCATTGGTGCCTAGAGTCGTACAGCGCAGACAGGATGGGGTAAAGGTCAAGGACTCCCTGACAGAGGCCTGGAGAAGCTGTAATGCCTGAGTGTGCAGGATGGGGGGACACTGCAGCACTATAAGGAATGACACCCATTCTGCTCAGCACAGGGTACTTAAAGTTCACAGAGGGAGAAGAAAGAAACTCATTGGCAGAGAATGAGCCCAATGTCATTTTCTAGTTCCTGGGTTTCCACAGCCCATAAATGCTTTTATAAGGTAGCTTGTATGTGTATGTGTGGGTTTGCTTTGCCTTTTTTGTCTTTTCATTTACTATTAAGAAAGAAAGGAAGAAAGAAAGAAAAAAAACTCTCCAGTGCTCTCTATCTAACAGTGCTTTCCTCTTCTTTAGCACTGTCTACCCCAGTATCCAAAAAAAACAAACACTGATAAGTGAAACCTTGCAAGATGACAGAGCACCAGATCCTGAACTGGTGTGACTGGTGCAGCTCCATTGAACTCAACAATATCAATAAGGCCTACGTTTTCAAGAGTGGGATATCATCTTGGATATCTCAGATTAGAGGTCCCAAGTTGAATCAAAATGGGCATGAGTCTCCAAGGGGCTGTGACAATTTGTGCTGAGAGCCATTGAACCCTATACATGATGGAAACCACTCCAAGCCAGGGGGTGCTCCAGCACCTATGCCTGCAGCTCCTGTTGACTTCAAATGGGGTTATGGGAGTGCATTACATTGTGTCATTTGACTTGTATCTCAAAATCAGACATCCCAAAATTGAGGCATCCAAAATGAGTAGATGATTTTGAAGATACCTTATGCAGATGGTACTTTTCTGTAAGACAAACAGGGGCTACTCCCATTTTACAGATGGGGAAACTGAGGCACAGAGAGGGGAATAACTTGTTCAGTGTCACATGGGGAATTTGTGATAGCGCTAAATGAATATTTCTCCAAGCTGACAGAATTTATTGTGCACATATACACTGAATGAGTTTTTTTACAGGCATATTATTGACTTAGCTTCTTTATGAACTCATATATATTTAGCAAAGTTTTAAAATATGGATCCAGGGGACATTTTACAGCTCAAATCATTCACTCAACAGGCCTCTTTAGTGCTTTATTGTGCAAATGGGCATGGAAACTTGCGTGGTCTCATTCCAGTCCGGAGTACAGAGATGCTTTTGGATGCATCTCATAATGACTCCAGAAATACCATAATAACCCTACAAAGTAAAATCCAGCATAAACCAAAGGGGCGCTTGATAGCTACACGGCCTGCAAAACTGTATTTAAAAAGCAAAGCAAGGTTGTCTTCCATCTGGAGGAGCCTGGGGAAAGTACTCAAACCTGGGAAACAACTTCTTTATCTGCTTTATTATGTTTTTCATTTCTACAATTCTATGACTTTAAAGGGCTAAAAAGTTGAATTTATTTACTTATTTAATCCAGCTCTAGAAGAAGTGGGGAAACTGACTGTGAACAGGGACTTGCATTTCAATCTTCCACCCACACCAAATATTTATGGCCAAATTTCAAATCCCTTTTCTGCTGAAAGGCCACTTCCTAGAACCACACAGTGTGTGTGTGGGGAGTACAATGAGAATGCATGGATGGTCTTATCTGGGGGCTCCCAGACAGCACTCCTACACCATTCTCTACAATGACGCCTGCTGGGAGAGATTGGGACTGGAGCAGCTCGGAACCTCCTCACTCAATGGCCCTACAATTATCCCCAGATGACTCTTTCTGGGGGCAGGTGGGACTGAAAAGTTGGCAGCTCCTACACAGCAGCGTGCTATACTCCTTCCTACCGTGACTCCTGCTGACAGAGACTGGGACTGCTCTTGCTGGTGGCTCCCTAATGCCCAGAGTACACCATTCCTTACTATGGCCAGGTCTACACTGCGACTTTAAATCGGTTTAATGGCCGATATACCGATTTAACGCTGTGTCCGTTCACACGACGTCGTCATTAATATCGACTTTAACGGCTCCTTAAATCGATTTCGGAACTCCTCCCAAACGAGAGGAGTAGCGCTAAATTCGATAGTGATAACTCGGATTAGGGTTCGTGTGGACGGAAATCGACGTTATTGGCCTCCGGGCGGCATCCCAGAGTGCAGCACTGACCGCTCTGGACAGCAATCTGAACTCGGATGCAGCGGGCAGGTAAACAGGAAAAGCCCCGCGAACTTTTGAATTACATTTCCTGCTTGCCCAGCGTGGAGCTCTGATCAGCACGGCTGGCGATGCAGTTTGAAATCGAAAAAGAGCTCCAGCATAGACCGTACGGGAGATACTAGGTCTGATCGCTGTATGGGGAGACAAATCTGTTGTATCCAGCTCCGTTACAGAACACGAAATGCCAAAGCGTTTGAATAAAAAACTCCAGGATACACAGCGCTGTGTGACAAGCGTAACGGGAAGCCAGAGACTCAAATGGACGCTCATGAAGGGAGGGAGGGGGTACTGAGGACTCCAGCTATCCCACAGTCCACAGCAGTCTCTGAAAATTATTTGCATTCTTGGCTGAGCTCCCAATGTCTGTAGGTTCAAACACAGTGTCTGGCGTGGTTCAGGGAACAGCTCCTCAGTTTATTCCCCCTCACCACCACGTGAAAAAAAAAAGGGAAAGATTGCTGTGCTATGGCGTTTGCTCAATGCACTCCGCGAAAAAGGCGCCAAAGGGTTGTCTGCTGCCTTCACAAAGGGAGGGGTGAGGCTGTACCCAGCACCACCCGGGGCAGTGTTTTCTGCCCCATCAGGCACTGTGCTCTCAACACGGAAGTGGGAACTATGGGATAGCTGAGGAACAGCTACCCACAGTGCACCGCTCCTGAAATCGATGGTAGCTTTGGACCATGGACGCAAACAATCGATTTCGGGATCCCACTGTGGACGCGCTAAACCGATTTTATTAGATCTGTTTTGTAATATCGGTTTAAGCTAATTCGAAATAATCGTGCAGTGTAGATGTACCCTATGATGCCTCCCTCACAGCACAGGGACTCCCCTTTCATTCAAGTGCACTCAGATAGCAGAAACATCTTACAGAAGAAATAAGTTCCAAGAGGGAGGAAAAGCCCTGGTATAAGTTCTGTCCTCCAAAACATCCATTCGTTAGCCCTGGCTGGAGGTGGGGGGACCTTTCCAAACGACCAGCAAAGGAGGAGACAAAAGCCAAATTACTCAGGAGTTTACAAGTAAAAGTAAATGTTCTTAATTTTAGACCCACTGCCTGGGATTTGGATCTGATCGAATTCCCAAGCTGCCACGCAAACCGACAGCCTGCGCCACCCACAGCACAGCTGCCTTGGAATTCGGAGGCTCCACCCCCTTGCGCTCCCCTGGCTAGTACTCTTAAGGGGCACCATCAAGTGGTCTAAATAAATAAACCAACAGAACAAAGACTGATTAGTGATCCCCTCACAGAATTGCAGCTGAACCACCTCATATGTTTATTAATAGCTACCCAAAGCCTCAGTTCCTTCCTTAGCCCTTGGTTATCTATCCCAGGGAGCTCAGAAATGCTGATATGTTTAAAGTAACACTTGTTGCACAAGCATAATTCTGCAAGCAAATCCACAATTCTGCCTCTCCTCTTTCTCGTCCTCAGCCCCACAGGCCTCGCCAACCAGATGCGCTGCTTTAAAATCCATTTATTAATCCCCTCACTCTCTGCCCCTCCACCTGCCTTGTCGCTTCAGGGGCGGCGCAGTGCGTTTCTGCTATCAGCAAGCCCTGTTAGCAGAGGGCTCAGCAGGGAACAGCTGAGTGGGTAGAAGGTGATTGCTGCTCACTCAGATGAATGTGCATGTGGATATTCATTGGTTTGGGGGGGGGGGGGGTGTTGTTTGTTTTCTTTTCAGAAGAGCCCTGAGCAGGATAAAATAATTATTACCACGGGGGAACAACCCAACAACTTATTTTCCGATCAAATTCCAAACCAGGCAACCAAATAATACAAGTAAAATCCCTCTAACTGTTATTCCATGTTAAAATCCATCACTCCAATTCTCAGCTACTCATGCTCTTGGAGCAGCACAAAGATGGCTGTAAGAGATCTCTGCTCTCTGTTTTCAGGGGGCCTGCTTAGCTCAGGTTAAGTTAGAGCAGCCATAGGGTGGCTCTATCTCATGCTCTGCCTTTTGTAACTCCCTACAGACCCTCCACAGAGACGAGCTGTAGTGAAGTGTGCTCTGACTATCCTTATTTGTGGGTCACCATCTCCTCCCTCCCTACTCTTGGCCCTGGCCCTCGCCCCATCCTCTTCTCCATTCCCACTTTGGGCTGATACAGAGCCACTAAGCCACTTCTATACCAGCTGAGGAAGGCCCCATGCATAGGGGCCAGTCTTAGTAGCTATTCTCATGCTCCCTCCTTATCTCAAAACCATCTCCTGCCCCTTCAAGGCCCATTCATATTTCCAGAGCAGCATTAATGTAATCGAGTCAAGCCCTGAATTTTTAAATGGGAGCCAGACAGCTCAAGAGAGGGGAACGAGATGGTGAAAACCAGGAAAGAAAAGGATTGAGGCTGGGAAGAGAAGAAAAAGAAAATGGAGGAATATGGAGGAAGTAAGGTGGAGGTGGAGACAAAAAAAAGGAAAGAGAGAGGAGGGAGGGATAAGGAGAGGAGAGACCGTGAAACACAGAAAGCAGAGCACCTGCCTGCCCAGCTCCAGCATTGCTTGCAGCTCTATTAATTTGTTTGCAAAGGAGAAAATGAAAGAGGTTGATGGGCTGAGCTGAGTTCCCCCGTTGGGTTCAGGAACAAGTGGCCTCTCAGGTTTAGCAGCATGCACAGATGCACTCATGCAGAAAGACACTCAGCCTGGCAGAGCCTGCCCTGTGCCAAGACATGCGAGAAGAGCGTTTGTTGCTTGCAGGCCTTAAGTCTCATCAGACGAGCCCTTGGAAAACAATTTTCCACAGCTTTTCAATGCCTCGAACCCCTGAATCGCCGAGTGCCTTCATGCCTCACCTTGCCGCAGCCTCCTTACTAACCCTTCCTTGCAGTGCCTGTCTGTGGGGCAGAGGCCCACAGCCTTAACCCGGCCATTTCAGAGGGGTGGCAGGCAATGATGTGCATACCAGAGGGGAGGCAGCAGCCAGGGTTACAGACCTTGGCAAGGTTTGTTCCAAACTGAATCTGGTCCACGTGAATGGGCTTGGCTGACAGAGGCACCTGACACCCACCTGTGACCCAGAGGGAGCATTTCTAGGGAGGGGAGGAGAACTCGGCTTCCAGGTCCTTTTGGTCCTTGGCCTCTCTGTTCATCCTGCCCACCAAGGGGCCAATTAATGCCAGTGAGTTGTGCTGCGGACACCTGTCCATTAGGACTGGGCAGAGCCCCCAGGCTTTTCTCACGCAGCTACCAGAGAGGAATGAATTGCTTCTCCTCGCTACCTACCCAGCTCCAGCTGGGTTCAGGCTGGAGACTCAGAGGTAAAAGTCTCCCTACCCAATAGCAAATCCTGAGTCACCTCGGTGCTTTCCCATCCAGCTTCCCAACACACATCCTCCTCCCTTTGTCTGTGATCTGTACTACCCCTCTGTGCTTTACAGGCCAGTATCAGTCGGAAGCCCTCCCACAGCCCTGCTGATGCCCCTTGTTTAAGTACAACAGCCCTCTGCTGCCCCAGTCCCCTGCCTGCAATGCTGAACTGTGCAGGGGCTTGAGTCCCAGAAACATCCAACAGAGAAATGTTGGGCGACTGACTGACCTCACAGTGGGAGCTGGGCCGGGCTGAATTCAGCATTGCCCGCAGTTACGACTCCACTGGCCCAACATTCACTGAGATGCTCTGGAGACCACAGCAACTAGGCCCCACTCTAGTGGCACAGCCCAAAGGTCAGTCACCCCTTCTTGTGCTAACCTGGGGCGATGCACCCAGAGGGACGGAAGGTGGGGCTGTTCCTGCCAGCCTGACCTCAGGTTTCCTCCATGGGATGGCAGCTCTAAACTGTGGCTGAGGCTCCCTTCGAGCTCCATGGCAGAGGTGGATGTGCTGCATCAGTGAATCTGGCCATGCCCCTTCCTGGTGAGCACCATCTGCTTCCTGGGCTTTACCTCTCCTGTAGGAGGAGGTTGCAGCTGTTTTTGGGCACTTGCAGCCTCTCACGTAGTCTCTCTTCATCAGCAGCCTGCCTGGGTCTACATAGGCAAAAGCTGGCATAGCTTCGTAGTCTCCACTGCCCTAGGTACTCACACAGCAGAGTGTCCAACACTGCTCTGCACCAGGAAAGCCCTTCAGTTCCCCAGAGACCTCACAACCAACCCAGCCCCACAGAAAACCACACACCCATTCTCCTCCATCAAAAGCCATCCCCTTTCTTTCCAGCCGCCAGGATCTGTTGTCCTATATGGTCCCACCAGGGACCACATAGTAAACTAGCTTCTGGCTGCCCCATGTCCTTCTACAGACCACAAACTGCCACTACCAGCTCCAGTACCCTACAAATACATCCAGCCTTCCAGAGACCACCACAATCACATCCACTATTACCAGGGTAATCCCCACCCCAGAGACCACCACAACCAATGTCTGCCCTCTGGAATGACTTCCAAATGTCTAGATGCCCTCAGCTAGCCAAGATGCCCTCCATTGTCCCAGCAACCCTCTCTACCAGGCTGCAGCCCTAACATATACTATCTTGCACCACTTCAGAGTCCCACACAGCTCCAAGCACCAGGCCTCAGTCCCAGCTACAGTCCACCACAATCTCTTGAAGCAGATCCCACTGCCTGAGAAAGCTCTCCTCCTCTCCAGTGCTCCCTGAAGCTGGAGTCCCCTGAACTAGCCCAGTCAGGAGCTGTTCCTTGCACTCCTCTAACTGCCTCTGTCTGTCGCTGAGTCATCTCCCGCCAGGTCATGCAGCACTGTATAGCTCTGACCTCAGATCAGCCATGCACTTGGACACACACTCACCCTGGTCTATCCCAGCCTTTGGAGAGGGGCCCAGATAGGTGCAGCACTGCGAGGAGCCAAACAGATTTCTTTGAAGGGAGGAGAAAAGAACAAATTCCCCTTCTCCCATCAGCATCTCTCGAAGAGAAGAATCAATTCAGCCCACAGTAATTGCGCCATTGTTCCATTTTTAATTAATGAAAGAAAAAACTAATCATTGAATTAAACTTCTCATTACTCCAGCTGAATACCCGCTAAGTAAATTTAATTACTGTACGGATTGGGTCTCTCCTGGCCTGTTTCATTAGCTGCTGATAAAGATGGGGAAAGGAGAACGGGAGAAAGAAAGCCAGAGGTAAATGACTCAGCAGAAGTCAGGAGACTCCTGGTACCGGCTAGTACTCAGCAAAATGGTTTGGGAAAGAACCTCTTGCTGGTGTCAGAAAAGCCTGGGATGGTTCCTTGAAGGATAAATATTCCCCCTTTCCCCAATCTGCCTCCTTTCCAGAAGAGAGTTCAACCATCTCCTGGCTTCACACCATCCTTAACCAAAGTGGGAGATCCACTGGGGTTAGAATCCCAGCTGCCCTCTGCTCCTGTTTAATGTCTCTGAAGTATGGGAAAGTTATTTGAAGGAAGGGGGCTGGCTAGCAGATCGTTCAGGATTCGTCTGGTGGGCTGGTGCCTTGGGATCTAACCTTTGACTTTCTGCAGCCATATATGCTCTGCAGTGATCTCACTTTTTGGACACATGCATGCAGTCCCTGCACCTCTGCAGCACCCTCAGGATAGGAGTGAGGTGAGGTCCCTTGCTGAGCATCACTTCTCCAACCTGGTCAGCAGGGGCCACTCTTGCAGCTGTAAAATTAACTGCTCTCCAACCCCAGCTCCCCGTCCCCTATCCATCCCTCATGGGATTATAAGGGTCTAGATCAGAGTTCTCAAGCTTCATTGCACTGCAACCCCCTTCTGACAACAAAAATTACTACATGACCCCCAGGAGCAGGGACCTCAAGTGCAGGTTGGGGGTAGGGGGGCAAAGTGGAAGCTCAGGGGCTTCAGACCCAGGCAGAGTGTCTGTAACCTGAGCCCTAGCTCAAGCCTCCAGGCTTCAGCTTTGACCCTGGCAAATCTAACACCAGCCCTGGTGACCCCATTAAAACAGGGTCACGACTCACTTTGGGGTCCTGACCCAGTTTGAGAACCGCTGGTCTGGATGGACTGAGATGCAGCCAATTCCACCAGCTCAGTGGACAAGGAGCTAATTCGGGTTCTGGCTCACATTTCCCCATGTAGTCGTCCTGCCGGGCAATAGATAGGGGCAGCTTCTTACATTCTGTCTACATGTGCCCCTAGCTTTGGTCAGCCTTTGCTCACCTTTAAAAAGAAACAGTACGTTCACCTCAAACCGAGGCTCAAGGCTGGGACACTTGATATCTCCAGACTTGACCAGTTCTGAAAGTGGAGCTGAGGTTTAACAGGTCATCATGCACAGGGGCTGGGAGTCAGCATGTTTCGCCTTGAGAAGGAGTTTGTGGTAATAAAAGGGAATGATATATATTCAAGCAGATGTAAAATGCTTGTGTTGTCCTATCATGTTGTTGGAATAACAAGAACACTGGTCAGCTTCAACACATCACAAGCCTGTGCTGGGGTGGGAGTGTTGTCAGGTTTTAAATACTGTGCATTTGGGGTGAGTGGCACAGCTAGGAGTGAGTTATGGGTGGCTCCTCCTAAACAAGTGGCAATGAAATTTTGACAGCACATTCCAGCATATATTTTGTTCATGTCACATTTCCAATCCTTTTTTCCTGTCACGTTCCCTCTGATCCCCCCCACCCCTGCCACCCCTTTTGAAATACATTAGTTAATGCGGAAACAGTATTGTCACCAAAAGCAAAGGAGTTTAGTGACATCTGCCAAGCACAATTTCATGTCAATGTATAAGATGCTTTGGGAAGCACAGGAGTTTGCGTGTCAGTTTCCATGACCACTTAGGTGGCAAAAATGTTGACATGGTTACATTTCAGATTGCAGGAGGCTGGGATGGGGAGGGGGAGGAGGTTAGTGGATAAATAATTTGTGTTCTTTCTTCTCTTATTAAGCAATCCTGGATAGTCAACCAAACAGACAGAGTGGTCAAAGATTCCAGTAGCTAAAAGGGACGTTATTTAATGGACAACCCCGGATCATGGCACTGTCACTGCTGCGGGAGGAGGAGAGAGTGATGTATTTGCATGCCCTCAATGAGGTATCTTTTGGTATTAGGATACCAGTTCATTCTCAGTCCACGTGAGGCTGCTTGGATGGAGAATGAGAGGGTTTTCTAATGACAGTCTAAAAGCAAACAACATTTTGGGGTGAAGGAGTTTCTCATTCCCATGACCTTACTATACCCTCTGACTCAGGCCCAATCTTAGATGTGTTTGTCTCTTAGGTTTGAATTGTTTGGCCTTCCTTCCACGCATCAGCAAAGCAGAGCCCACATCTATTTCCCTTCTCTATTTCCCAAGGCATCCTTGTCTCTCTTTGCCCCTGATCTCCACAGCTCTCTGTGGATGGGCTGTGGAACTTGTCTTCTGGCTGGCTGGTCTCCTCAGATGGCCTATGCTGCTGAGGATGGAGCCCTGGTGCACAGAACCTTCAGGCCAGGCACAGGTGCTTCATGCAGTGGAACTCCCTCAGCATCACTGTGCCCTCTTGACACAGGGCACAATGAGTGGCTGCCCATCCAGCCTGTGCCTTGCCCATCCCTCCTTTGATGGGGGTGTTGGGTCACGTAACAACGCTGGTTGCAGGGCGGGCAATGTTGGCTCTAATCCTCCCTCAGCAGACCGCGAACCCAAACTTGGAGGATCATGGAAGTTAAACAGGCCATTTTGCCATGGCTTCTTAGAGGACAAGTCTGTTTTGTCTCTGCCTGCAGTGATCTTACTGGCCCTAATCCCATAAATGCCTTGTAGCAGAGTCACTGCAATAAGACAGTAACCTGAGCCTGAGCCAGCAGTCTCTCTCGCAGCTTTATTCCAGCTCCTTATGCAGTGAGTGCTGGCCTGCCGTCAGAGCAGAGCAAGATCCTGAGGAGGAGATTAGCCTCCCCTACTGACTCCTTGGACAGAGAAGGGAGGGTCACAGCAGCAGGGGGAGTGTAAAGGTCGGCCTGAGGGCCAGGCTCCGGTTAACACAATTTAGAAGCATTAGGCCTGCTGAAAACGTTGAGATAAGCCGGCAATGGACTTGGTGGGATAATCTGCCTTTCACGAAGGCTCGATGGCAAAAAGTTAAGCAGGGACGTAGGCACCTGTCATAAACAGATTGTTAAGGGTTAATGTCTCTTCTACCTGTAAAGGGTTACAAGCAGGGAACTGGAACAGCTGACCAGAAGACCAATCAGGAGACAAGATACTTTTAAACTTGGGTGGAGGGAAGCTTTTGTGTGTGTTCTTTGTCCCTTGTGTGTGTTCTTCTCTCGGGGGTCTGAGAGAGACCAGACATTACTACAGGCTCTCTAAGTTTCTGTTCAAATAGTAAGTAAAAACAGGTGGTTTAGGGTTTTTGTTTGTTTTACTCTGTTTGCAATTGTGGATCTGGCTGGTTAACTTTTATATGTGTAGTTGCTACTACACATATAAAAGTTATATGTTGGGAAATTTTGATTTGTATTGGTACTGGGGGGAAAGGTTCTTTCTGGTGTCTGTAAACTATAGGACCCTGTATATTTACATCTTGAAGTTACAGAGTTAATTCTTTACTTTTTCCTTTCTTTTATTAAAAGATTTCTTTTTAAGACCTGATTGATTTTTTTCTCTGGTTAAGGCTGAGGAACGAAGGGAGGGGGATCTCTTTGTGTTAGATTTACGGAGCGTGAATCTGTACTGCCTCAGGGGAAGGGGAAGGAAAAAACCTGCTCGGTGTGTTTCATGGAGTTTGAAGCACAGGATCTTCTAGGGGAACCCAGGGAGGGGAAGCCTAGGAGTAGCACTAATGAGGGAAAGAGTTTACTTTCCCTGTGTTAAGATCCAGCGGATCTGGGTCTTGGGGGTCCCCAGGGAAGGTTTTGGGGAGACCAGAGTTTATCAAACACTCAGAGTTTTGATTGGTAGCAGCATATCAGATCTAAGCTGGTAATTAAGCTTAGAGGAATTCATGCAGGTACCCAAATTTTGGACGCTAAGGTTCAGATTTGGGAATTATACCTTCTGACAGCACCCCATTATCTGCACTCCTCAGGGAGCAAACAAGGCTAGCCAATTCCTTCCAAGGCCAAAGACCCAGCATAAGCGGGTGCAATTTTGACTGGGACAGGACCAGCAGTCACCTAAATCAGAACTGAATGTGATCCCTGAAAACAGCAAACTTCCAGCAGCAAGTGTTTGTGGGAAGCCTCAAGAGCTAGAGTCTAGGTGAGAGCAGGGTGCATTGGGGAGGAGTTGGTTGCATCTGGCAGTGCATGCAGAGGCCGTGGCCTGGCGAGGTGCTGACAGCCCAGCATCACTGCATTGTCCTGAGAGACTGCTGGGGAACAGACTCATGTTCACACAGTGTTTTGTTTTTTCCTTCCTGCAGCACAAATGTATCCTGTGGGTTGGGGGAAAGTTTTCTCTATAGCTCAAGGCACCCCCATTACATGCACAAGGCAAAGGCCAGATTAAATACCGCTTGACTTGAACACACCACCTGGTACAACCAACCTTCAGGTGCAGTCAGACCACCTGATACATGCCTATATGATATGTCTGCTCCTTACAGCATACCCCTACAGGGTGCTGCTAGCCCCGCACCCCTCACCTCAATCTCCCCAGTCTCTGGGAACTCTGCCCTGCCACACACAGGCATGTGGTAACACCCTGTCAGTTCCTTTGCTATTTCCAGTCCCTGGAGCTCCTCCCCATCACAGAAAACTACCATCAAAGACCTAGATTTAAGCTTTTTGCCTTGTCTAAATTTAGCTTCCAGGAGCTCTCGCCTGCAATACCCTATGTCACTGGCACACCACGTACTGCAACCACAGGCTCTTTCTGAGATCCCTCTAAAAAACAATCCATAGTATATGGCTCATAAGATCTGACACCTTCACACCCACTAGGCAAATAACCTCACAGTTTTCACTGTCATCACATTCCCAGCCATCTAAACTGTATTTCTAATGACAAAACTCCCTCCTACCACTACAACCTGTTCGCTGAGCATGCCTGGCTCTCCTGCTCCCAGAAGGGATGCCTTTTAAGGACTCTGTCCTTCTTTCGATTCCTGCTTGGTCTCCTTCCATCATAACTCCGCCTCCCTTTACTGAAGGACATAAGAATATGAGAACGGCCATACTGGGTCAGACCAATGGTCCATCTAGTCAATATTCTGTCTTCTGACAGTTGCCAGTGCCACATGCTTCAGAGGGAATGAACAGAACAGGGCAATTATTGAGAGATCCATTCCCTGTCGTCCAGTCCCAGCTTCTGGCAGTCAGTGGTTTAGGGACACCCAGCACATGAGATTGCATTCCTTAACATATTGTCTAAAAGCCACTGATGGATCTATCCTCCATGAATTTATCTAATTCTTTTGTGAATCCATTTATATTTTTGGTCTTCACAATGTCCCCTGGCAATGAGTTCCACAGATTGACTGTGCGTTGTCTGAAGTACTTTGTGATCTGTGTCGGTTGGCCCAGTGAGCCACTAGGGGGCGGTGGGGAGCTACTGCCTCACTGGTTGTCCTGGGTCATGCCTCTGTCACTGGGGAATTAGCGGAGGGAGGGCCGCTGGCAAGGGTCTGTAACGCACCCGTCAGGCAGGAGAGCATCAACAACAGTCTGTAGCGCCCCTCAGGCAGGGGAGCGTCGGCAAGGGTCTGTAGCGCCCCTCAGGCAGGGGAGCGTCGGCAAGGGTCTGTAGCGCGCCCCTCAGGCAGGGGAGCCTTGGCAAGGGTCTGTAGCGCTATCGGGATTTTGCTACCCGAGGTGGGTTGGCCAGGTAGGGGACCACAGGGCCACCCAACTCCACTGTGTTCCAGACCAGGGCCCTGACAGTGGTGGAGCAAGGGTCCCTCCACTGGGTCAGCAGGGGTCCTTCCGCAACACGCTGACCAAATAGACTCACTGCACTGTGCAATTCTGTCCCTGGGTTTCTTCCTACCCGGTCCCTTGAGCGAGTCCCTCTGGTCCTTCCAGCTCGTCCGGGTATTCCACTGCTGGCAGCTCCAGTTCCTACTCCGACTCCTCCAGTCCCTCCGGGTACTTGGCGGTGGGCAGCTCCAGCTCCCCCTCCGCCTCAGGCTCCTCCAGCTCCTCCAGGTACTCGGCTGCTGGCAGCTCCAGCTCCCCCTGTGCCTCAGGCTCCTCCCGGTACTCAGCTGCGGGCAGCTCCAGCTTCCACTCCGACTCCTCCAGTCCCTCCGGGTACTCGGCGGCTGGCAGCTCCAGCTCCCCCTCTGCCTCAGGCTCCTCCAGTCGCTCCGCGTACTCAGCTGCTGGCAGCTCCGGTAGCCCCAGTCCTTCCTCCAGGTCAGGTTTCTCCTGGTCCAGGGCCTTCCCTGGCACAGTAGCAGGGTCCGAAGGGAGCAGCCCGCGGTCTGCACCTGCCTCCCTCCCTGTTGCTGCCCTGACTGGGCTAAGGGCCCTGCCCTTTGTACTTCCTGTTCCACCCCTCCCCTTCCGGGGGTGTGTGTGTAGAGTAAGCTTGGTCTGGCCCCGTCCACACAGGTTTGGAGGGAAACCACCCTGGCTCCCTACAACTTCCTTAAGTTTGTTTTATACCTGCTGCCTTTTAATTTCATTGGGTGACCTCTGGTTCTTGTGTTATGTGATGGAGGTAAATAACACTTCCTTATTTACTTTCTCCTCACCATTCATAATTTTATAGATCTTTATCAACTCCCTCCAACCCCCATGTTCTCTCTTTTCTAAAATGCAAAGTCCCAGTCTTTTTAATCTCTCCTCATATAGAAGCTGTTCCAAACCCCTCATCATATTTGTTGCCCTTCTCTGTCCTTTTCCAATTCTACTACCTCTTTTTTGAGATGAGGTAACCAGAACTACACGCAGTAGTCAAGATATGGGCAGATCCTGGATTTATACAGTGGCATTATGATATTTTCTGTTTTATGGAACAACACCTAGTTACTGTGAGGATTTGACCCTCTGCTCCTGTCCCACTCCATTGCTGGCCTTGGCTCGAGAAGGAGGTGGCTCTAGCGTCCCCTGCTGGCTGGCTGGGGTTTGTGCCAGATAGAAGAACGATGAAATGTGGGGCAGAGGGAATGGCCTCTTGGCCCAGAGTGTCTGTGCCTTGGGGAGTGACTGTCTTCAAGCCTCTGTGGCAGTAACAACAAATCCAGGTGCTTTTAGACCTCATCCGTGCTCTTTGTGTCTCCTCCTTCCATGGTCACTTCCATCCCTCCCCATCTTTAGTACCCCTGGTGCCAAACAGCGCTGCCCACTCCTAGCTTCCTCATTTTAAATAAGGACCCCAGACTCTTGAACCCTGCCCACGGTTGGAGAAATTCCAGCTCCACTGTGCTCAAGGATGGGAAGCTCCCTGAAGCTGGAACCAGCAGCTTCTCCTGTTCCCCTAGGCCAGGTCTGAATCCCCTTGCCCAGCAAGAGAAGTCCCATCAATTTCAATGAGATTACTCCTGGAGTTAAGATGCTACTTAGTAGGTCAGCTCCTCAGCTGGTGTAGATCATTGTCGCTCCAGTGAAGTCAATGGAGCTACACCAATTTACACCAGGTGGGGATCCTGCCAAGAGTGAGTCAGGGTATCACAATCTGGCCCTCAGTTCGGCTGGTCCAGATAGTTCCAGTTCGTTGACAGACCAGCATGGCTCAACAGCATCTCTGGCCCTCTGAAGGACAGCCTCTCCCTCCCAGAGCAGCCAATCGCCCAGTCAGGGCACTAAGCTGGGATATGGGAGACCCTAGTTCAAGTCCCTGATCTGAATATTTGACTCTATTGGGCCCAGATAAACTTGCCCTCCTCTTCTCCCTGCAAGCCACCAGCCCTCTCTTCAGTAGCTGGCTGGGTGTGCTGCGCAGACTGCCTAACTCAGAGCCACATGACACCCAGCCTCTCTCTCCAGAAGTTCCCATTTACCAGTCACACTGTGACACAGCCTGAGGTGCTCACCATGGATTCATCTAAGCCTCACCCAGGCCATCTTCTTCACTCACAGCTGGCTTGGGGTTCCCTTTGTCCACTGAGATGGGACTTCAAGGATCCTGCCTTAATCCTCCCCAGTCCATCTCCCTCTTCCCAGCCCATTCCTGGGCGTATCCCTGAGGTACTTGGGACCACACAGCCTCTGGGTCAATGTCAGGGGGTAGAACTGGACTCCTGTGATCAGCCCTGGACTCAGCCAGTCCTGCCTATGGGAGGCATTACGGGGTCTGGATCTTAGAAGACCCTTCATTTCTAGTGGGGGAAAGTACAGGGCTGCCCAGAGGTCTGGCTATCCCGTCCCACTGCAGCACATGAAACTCTACACGAAAAGGAGGCAAAAATGAGAAAAACTGGGGACCTACTGTCTTGACTGACCTTCACGGCCTTGCCATGCAATCTCAGGCAATCTCCCCGGCGGAGGAAGAAGATGATGGCTCTGGCCCAGAAGTTTCACGCTGGAATGATGGAACTGCCCCGGCCGAGCTAAGGTGTCATGAAATCCTATTCACGGTGCTGCAGTGTCTGTGGTGACTCATCCAGTTCTGGACATGAGCCCCTGCAAAACAGGACAGTGCCAAAAGAGTGAGGAGGTGATGAAGGGAGAACTAAAGTCATGTAAAAGAGGAGGGAGAGAATTAAAAAGAGGAAAATGGTTCTGCTGGAAAGTCAATCCAGTTACACTCCTTGGTTCAAAGGCTCAGATTCTGACTAGAATTACAGAAATCTGGGGTTTAAATCTGTTCAAACACATGGGGAAAACTTTAGTTAGAAAACTGGAGAAAACAGTGCTGAAAAGGGCCCTAAAATCAACCTGCAATCCATTTCCCTTGCGGAGCTGTAGAGAGCTTGTTTTTCCAGTGCATTTCTGCTAATCTGCTTGACCTCTAGCAGTTCCCCACTGACACTGGGATAAAGTTGGGCATCCCCTAATGGCTTGGCTCTGGTATGAAATCCACACCTATGGAGTTGCAGGAGTGAGTCTAAAAGGCAGGACTTAATAAACACCTCTCTCTTGGCTGTGCTTGCAACATCACACTCAGCAGGGTGCTAAAACAGGAGCTGTGGCTGCTGGGGCCCCACAGCTCCTGCCAGGAACACCTTCATTACAATAATTAAAAACAATTGTGTGCTGCTTCATTGACTCTTGCCATCCAAGTGTTCACCTTAAATACATGCCCTGTGGCCACAGGAAACCATTGCCACTGGCTGTTTCAAATCTAGCCTGGTCCAGTCTGCAACTGATCTTTTTATGGTGGGGAGTACGGAGCCTAGCCCTGTTTGTGTCTCACCCAGGGACCAGGCCCCATCCCTAAATGCAGGGGAATGCTCTCTCCTAACATCCCAAGCAGGTGACCCCAAAGGGGATGAGGACATGACTCATCTCTGTGCAGAGACGGGAGTGCACGGCACTACCCAGAGGGACCATGCAGCTCGCACATCCACCCTAAGCTCTGTGGGAGAAAATGGTACGATCCCTTTTAGAGTTCCAAGTGGGGCAAGGTGGCTCTACTCCACATCACCACCACCCAGAACTTCATCTTAATGCTACAGTCAAGCCCAGGGTTTACAACAAGGTCAACAGAATCCCATGGGCCATTGTACCAAAGACCACTGCGAAATCTAGCTGAATAAGCAATCATGACTGGACTATGCCATCCTTTGTGAAAGCCCTGCATCCAAGGACTGTAGGAGGGTCTCCCTGGATGGCTCTAGTGGTTGGAAATATGGGTCCAATGGCTGCAATCCAAAGCAGACAGAGTCAAGGTCTTTACAAGTTCTTTACCTTCCCAGTGAAAAGCTCCCTGGATCTTGCCATCCCCTGCTTAGAGGATATTTAAGCACATGTTTATATGCAGCACAAGTAGAATCGGCTCCGTACGTGTGAAAGATGTGAACAGAGAGATCTATTAGGCTGCGGGAGAGCCTCCCATGGGAAGAAGCAGAAGCCCCACTGCTTGCATCTTTTATAACTCCATTGGACAAAGCTTGACAGGTTACGGTAGGGAATAGTCGTGAAAAGAATGGACAAGATGATCCGATATCAGGAGGCTGTTTCCATCTGCAGTGTTTCTAGCGTGTATTTAAATGAAGTATCAGAAGGAAGGGCAGTGGGGAGAAGCTCCCACTGGAAAGCACATTTACATAGTAGAAACGAACCCAGGTGACTCCCGTGCTCCAAGCACCCATAGAAAGCCGCATGGTGCAGTAGCTGCAGAGTTAGAAGACCTGGTTCTGATCCTATCTCTGGGAACTACCAGTTGCTCTCTCACCTTGGGTAAAACATGTCACTGCTGTGCCTAGGTGCAAACTTGGGGTAATGAGAGTCACCCACTTCTGTGAGGCACTTCTAGACCTGGACTGAAAGAGCAACATCTAACTACAGTGACAGGAGGCCTCCGGGCGCAAAGTACATTTGTGAGTGGGTGACAGTATGTTTGGGAGGGAGAAATAATAAAATAATAATCAGTGCTAATGCATCTCTTTCCCTCTTCAAAGTGCTAGCCGCACATTAACTGAGTAACCTTCCGACACCCCTGTGAGTGGCTAAGGGTTATAATCTCCTCTGCATATGAAGGTAAACTGAAGCAGAGAGGAGGTCACGTGATTTGCACAAGGTCACAGAGGGAACCAGTGTTAGAGCCAGGACTAGCATTTGTGAGTACCTGGCGCTCAGCCACTTGCTCAGTCTATTAGATAACTCCTCTCTCCCTGCAGTGACGATTTTACTATCGTCTCACTCTCTTCTCAAGGTGCACTGCTCCATCTGGTCTATAGTCAGGGCATGTTTGCTAATGGCGATGGTGAACATCTACATACCAAGTAGTGCACATATGCTACAAATAGCAAAGGGCTCTTGCCAATAGGTGGTGCTCTTCAGTACTGAACAAACACCCAGCATGGATACAGGATTCATCACAGAGAGCTGTGAGACCCTTTCCTGGAGTAACCACTAAACCACGCAAAACTCCCCTGGTTTCATGTTCCATCAAAAACCTGACCCTGAGCCCAAGGAGACAGTGTGGTCTAGTGGATAGGGGCATTGGCATGAGAGTACTCTGGAGACCTGGGTTTCATTCCTGGCTCTGACACTACCCTGCTGTGGGACCATGGACAAGTCACTTGGTCTCCACACTGCCTGGCACGATGGGCTAGTGGTGTTAACATTAGCTGGTCGCTGTCCATCAGTAAATATTGATAACGAGGTTCAGGGTTTGGTCTACAGAGATTTCAGCCTGCTTAGTGCCATGGCAAACACACCACTAAAAATCCTTTTAACCTTTTATTAAAGATACAGAAAAGAAGGAAAAAACAGTCAAAGCATTTGAAATACAAAGGATTAAGTGAGGCTTTCATTTTACCAGGACCCTTTGTTCCTTTCCCTTTAGCTGGAGAGAATCTTTAAAGGAAAAAAGCCCTCATCTGAAGGTCTCTTGGGTGGTACCAAAGATGGTAACGACTGTCCTTTGGGGAAACGAGATGAAGTTAGTTGAGATGAGCGTCAGCTGTTGTGATTAAAGTCTGATCCCATTTCATCCCAGGTGGTGTGTGAGATTCAGCTGGAGCCGGTAAAGGTGGTGATGTTATCTGGGTCCCTCTCTCTGGCCTGGGCAGGTCAAGACTTCTCTCAAGATCAGGAGATCATGGGAGTGGCAGCCATGATGGTGAAGCTTGCTCTGGTAGCCAATTCTCCCCACCTCTCCCAAGTCCCTTTCTTTAAGGACCCACAGAGGGAGTAGTGGTGGAATTGCCCAGCCCCTCATTATTTTGTTCACCAACTAGGCCTAGTTTCCAACACCCCAATTTTGGTTCACTGATCTGGTTCAACACTTCTCTTGTTTACTAAGCATGAACTTAACACAGTCCTTCAGTTATATCAGGAGGCCTTTCTGTTTGGACTAATTCAGTCTTCCTTTCACACCGTTTCCCACCAACATTTGTTCTTATAGGTTATTGTGACAACTTATGAACTTACATTTGTTTATTACAGTTGAACTCACAATTAGGGCAAATTTTTAGGCCCATTTATCACAACAGGCCCTAGTGGGCCTTCAGGTGTTAATGCAATACACACAACAAAAAGCGTGGGACCAGTTTTGAGCAAACAAGGGGCAACATAGGGTTCAAAACGATAGAAACTAGCAGCTTTGCATGGTTCCAGCATTAACCTAGGTGAAGCTTGGCAGCTCTAACTGTGTACTCTGAATTTGGGGTTTGTTCAAACCTCAGATTCTAAGGGTAACTTAGGGGATGAATGAAAAGCCTTCCATTCTACTTAGTTCTAATTCCTGTCCAAAATTGTCAGGCAGTGTTGTGACTGTGTGCTCCCACCTTCCACTTGAGAGGTGCCGATAACGCCATTTCCAGGGTGGTAGCAGCCATTCCTATATACAAACAACACTGGGATCCTTTGGGATGTAAAAAAGTGCTACGGGAATGCAAGATGTTATTGTTAGACATCTGTTAACGGGGTGAGCACGGTGGAAATTCTATTCATGGGTCAAAAGCTTTCAGGCGATTTAGACACAGCAGCAGGTAACTTAGCTAGTTAGATGGAACATGGGCGCTATAGTTAGAGAGGAGCAAACCAATTCACGGAAAATTGGGTGTTTTTTCTATGAAAATAGGAACCGAGACCTGAACCTTTGACCCGAAACTGTTATGAAGCCCAGAAAAGATGTGCATAGTTTCTTGTATCTTTCATTTTCACTCGGCTCCCTGCTCCCTGATTCCATCCAGTCGCAGAAATACTACACAAACTGTAATACTTAAAACCCAGCCAGAAATTAGGAATTACCAGAAATGGTGGGAAAATCCTGTTCTTGTTAGATCCCCCCACCTGATTTTATGACCAAAGAGGATTAGATAAAGCTAAGGATAAACATCCCAACTGAATCAAGCTATCCGATGTTCAGCCATAGCTACTGTATGGATAACGCAGAGATAGATTCATGTGTGTGGAGAGAGTACATGATTTGAGAAAACTCTCCTTGGCATTGGGTCCTGCAAAGATTCAATATTTGTTTAGGCCGTTGGTAAAACACTGCACTTCCATAGAGCAGGGGAGATACCTGGCTGTCTGCAGTAAAGAATCTATCAAATGAAACCACATGCAGTCAGAGGCAGGCCTTGAGCCAAACTCAAACCTCCCCCAAAGTTCTGAGGAGTTGGGATCAGAAGTTACGCCTGTCTTCTCCTCAAGCATTGTGCTGGCATCCATCGGAGTGAAGAAGGAGACAGAAAATCTAAGCAGTAAGGAAATAAAAAGCACTAGTGTGGCAAAGCAAACTGGCTGCCCATCCCGGAAGATATATCATGGGTTCAAATATGGCTCAGATCACAAATGGAAGAGCTTGGCAATCTCAATATCATCCTAATGGACATCATATATTAAAAAGAAACTAGTGACTATTATCTGTATTATGGTAGCCCTGACAGAAACAGGGGCTTTAGTGTCTGAAGCACACTATAATGAGAGACAGTCGCTGCTCCCAAAACCTTACAATATAAACAGACTATGGGTGGGAGGGGAAACCGAGACACAGAGCTATCTTGTCTAGGAGCACACAGCCAGTCAGTAGCAGAGCTGGGAATAGAACCCAGGTCCCCATCCACTGGACCATGCTGGGTCAGCCAAAGGGCAGTACAGCGGAGATGCTAAAAGTCAGGACAGAAGTGTACGAGCAAGACCAGGCGGAAGTTCACACTAGTCACAGGGGTTGGGGGTAGAGGTCAGGAGGGGCTTTGGCAGAATGGACAACACCACAGTACAAAGCAGCTTTGTTGTGTATGGCATTGTTTGCTTTTTACACACACTTTATCCCAAAATGTTTGAGCGAGTTATATTTGCAGGGATAAATCCAGGAGCAGCAGCAGAAGGGCAGCAACAAGTAGCATATACATTGTAGAACAGCCATAGGCACCTCCATACAATGTAAGACAAAAGCATGAGATGTAGGAGAACTATGCGGGTCTGGGAACAGAGAACTATGTGTAAGGACTCAGGGCTGAAAGAACAGGATTGCTGGACAGCAGCTGAGCTGTGAGGGGTCATCATAGGTGTAAGGAGCAGTGGGAAGGCCATGAGTGGGGTGCATTGGCAGAGCTGTATGTGGAGGACAGGACTGGTGCTCCAGGAGGGAATGAGCTGCTTAGCAGAGCAGCAGGAGGGCTCAGGACTGGAATAACAGGGGTGCTGCAGGGCATACTAGAAGATCTGGACCAAGTCCCATGGCTGCCTAGGGGCCTAGCAGTGGAGTGGCAGGTGGTAGTGTCAGGGGCAGCTGTGTGGGAGACTCCTGACACCTGCCCGTGTCATAGCTGGCTCTAGCCAGTGTGATTGGTCCCTCATGTTTGTGAGCAGATTTAATGTGCAGGATTTACTGGTTCTGAAAAAACGCCCTGGGGACTAACAGGGCTTTCTTGTGGCTGGCAGCTGAACGGAATAAATCTATCCACGGGGCATAAATTGTTTAAGCAAAAATCCCTCTCACTTGAATATTTTGGAAGAAAAACAGTAAAAAACCCTCCTCTTTCCTCCCTTCAAGGTCAAAGCTGTTATTCTCGTCCACGGAGGAGAAAAAGACCTTTTACAGGCAAGTTTAGCCAAAGGAAACTAAACATTTGGGAACCGGAGTACATTACTGCCTTGACTGATCTGTCTACTTATATTAGGCTAAATCTCTCTGTTTAATGGGGAATTATCGTTTTAAAAGGCAAATTATACAAGGATCCCAGCACTGTGGTAGATAGGAAATGTCCACACTGTGAGGAATAGCACATTGCTCCTGTGACAGGCTAGGGGGTGAGGAAATGAAGCATGTCCAGATTAGCAGCCACCGCAGCATAGCACCCTCTAATGCCACCCAGGGCTGCCTGGAGAAAGATGGAGCAGGCTAGGTTAGGCAGGACAGCACACTCAGCGTCACTTAGCCTCACTCTGGGCCACAGGGGTGGTGCCAGCATGCTAGGTCGGGCGGGACAGCACGCTCACTCTGGGCTGTAGGGTGGGTGGAACTAGCTGGTCCAGGTTACAAAGGAAATGGCTCCCCACATGCCCTGGCCTCATTTGGGGCTGTAGAGAGATGGAGCATGCTCCTTTCTCCAGGGTTTCCGATAGGACTCTGGGGAGCTGGAGCATCTTTAGGTTATGAAGGACCCCATCCTCAGCACCACCTGGGCTTATGCTGTGCTGTAGGGAGATAGAACCTGCTCTTAAGGGGAACACATGGACTAGTGACTAGGGGTGCTTTGCTCTTGGAGATACTGTCCCTCACAACCAGGAAAGGCTTCGTCCACATGCATCTAGCACAACATAAAGAAGTGACATGCGCTACAGTCATTAGCCCATACACGGTGCAGGCAGATAGTACCAGGACAGAGAAGGTGCTGGATGGAGAACCTGTTTGACTTTAAACCTTGATCCAGATCCAAGTAAGATGCTTCCCTTAATTTATTTTCCCTTTAGAGAAATCTATCACAGCTTTACAGATCATCAGGAGAGGGCCAGCCTCAGCCACAAAGAGGTCCTATTCAAGACAGACACAAGAGCATTAAGGTAGAGACAGACCCGGCAGCTCCCACTCCACCACAGCATGGGCATCATAGAGAGAAAGCCCCACTCTCTCCAGCACCACTACCTGAGAGCGCTTTTCCTTGTTTAAACTTCAGTAACTTACAGCAATGTTCAGTAGAATTTCTATACAGTAAAAGGAGACACAGTCCAAACGCACCGCTGACAATAGCGCTGTCACCACAAAAATACCCCTGTGCTAAGGATTAGCTGGGAACTAGCTCTGAGCATTGGAAAAAAGGCACAAGAAGCCTCTGGCTCACTTTGGTATGAGTCTGTTCCAAAGGAGGAGGCCTGGGGTCATGGGTCCAGCCCCTCCCACAGAACTGAGCACAAGCTGTACAGTCATAGGGTGCTGTAGGTGCTGCTCTGTAGCACACTCCCATAAGGGGTGATGCCTTTAGTTACCCTTGGTGTGGAGCTAGGGTCTAGCTGATCGCTGTATGTGGAGTCAGGAAGGAATTTCCACCCAGGTTGGATTGGCCTTGGGGAGGGTTTCACCTTCCTCTGCAGCATGGGGTGTGGGTCACTTGCTGGAATTATCTGGGTATATCTCACTTGAACAATTTTCTGCCATTGCAGGGGCCTTGGTGCAGCTCACACCCTCCTGCTCTTTGCCTGTGGCATATAACAGGTTAGTCTCCTGGGGCTGTAATACCTTGGTCTAATTTCAGCTGTTGGTTTGGCATGCGGGTGCTGGCTGGGTTCCTGGCCTGGGAGACAGAGCCAGTGGGCCCTTCAGGCCTTAAATTCTACATTCTATTACCTTATTAGGCAGTGGTTTACATGCCGCCATCCCACCTTGAGCCTTAACACCATGGATGTGCTTCACGCCCACAAGTATCGCACCTCCCACCTGCTTCTGACCCTCGGTTTTGTTTCCTCATGTAGAATTACTCCCATTTTATTCCGTCTTAGTGGAAATCAGTCACCCCAGGAGATGCCATGCACTGCTACTGGGCATATAGGGGGCACCAATGCACAGAGGCAATATGGGGCTAGAAGAAGGACTGGTCTCTCGGCAGAGCTGGTGTCCAAGTGGTGCTTGCTGTCAGGCATGACTCAGCCATGGCTTGGTGAGGATGACTTGGGCAGGGGCTAATGTGCTGTCTGTCATCCTCACTTCGGAGCTGTGTGTGGGCCTTCACTTGGGAACGGGCCCTGGGAACATACCCTGTCCCCGCGCTGCGATTCTTCGTGCCCCCATCTAATGCAATCTCCCACCCTCGCTCTCAGAACTCAGCAAACAGGCAGCCCCACAGAGGAACCAAGAAGACGTCTGCTGCAGAACAGAGCAGAGCAAAAGACAGCAGCAAGGAGCAGGCAGGAGCTAGCATCGAGCAGGACGCAGTCAGAGGCGGAGGAAGCCCAAGCAGAGAAGCAGATGGAGGGCGTGGCTGGCTGTGAGACCAAAGGGAAGAGCCTCTCCATTATGGGACAGCTTGATTAATTGTAGGGCTGCTGCAGCTGCTCTGGGGCACTTGTGAGCCACACTCTGCTGAGACAGCTGATGAGAGGGCTAATTAATGCTGACTGTGATGTTGGCAGTTGCCTTCTAGGAACTGGACTGAGAGCACCGGCTCCCCATTCACATCTGGGAGAAACCCTGATACAGCATGATGGAGGAGCAGGGTAGGAGTTGGGATGGGGCCAGGAGGCAACAAAAGGCCCTGAAGGGGTTAAAATGAGATGTTAACAGCCTAAGACATGAACCCAGGATCTCATTGCTTAGTGAGACTTACAGGCCACGTGAGTGACATAAGAGCTGGAGGTCGAGACTCCTTTGTGTCTAAGCAGAGCCTCTGATAGGGCCGTTGCTTTAGTGCACTGCAGGCTCTAAATTACCTGAACATTTACGAGCAACGGTGCAAAGACGCAGCTGCTAGAGACAGACGTTCAGCAGCTTCAGCTCAGAGGGAAAGGTTCCATAGATTCCTTGTTAGGAAGGTGGGATTAATGGCAAAGCAAGCACCTGCTGAGGAGGGGAGGAGGAGACACAAGGAGCTCTCTAAGCATGGGGCAAGCAAGAGAAAATCAGGGCCCCACATGCTGCTGAGACCCAGCTCAGTGCCTGGAGAGGTCTCAGAGACTTGGCCTAGCACTCCAAGGGTGTGAGTTCCCCTGCAGTACTCTGAGGCCTGGTTCACAATTGCTCTTTTGTATCCAAAGCACTATCACCCACGCCACTCCACCCCTCGCAACATTGGGGGAGCACTTGTTTAAAGCAAACACAAAGAGATTTTCTCTCTGCAACCACTGTCCCCCAAGTCAGAATCCAGTCTTGTCCCAGTGCTCTCCTTCCCATCTTCTTCCTTTACTTTCCCCATCTTTCGTTCTTCCTTTCCTCTCCCTCACCCCACTTTGCAGTGGTTCCTAATGATTATTATTTGCTTTGCATTTCTCTTGGAACTTTACAACGATACCTCAGAGAGAGGCGCATGCAACCGGAATTCACTGCAGGAGGCAGAGCATGGAAGATGCTGAGATCCAGGCTGACAATCTGAGCATCAGGCAGGAAGAGGATCCCCTAGGCTGCTCACTCCTTGGAAACCATGAAAGAAAAGAACTTTGCCATCCAGTGGCTAGAGCACTGAACTGGTAGCCAGAAGCCCTGGCCTCTGTTCCTGGCCTGTTGTGTGAGACATTGAGCAAGTCACTTCTCTGCTCAGTCGCTCGGTTTCCTCTCCCACTCCTTGTCTATTTAGATTGGAACCTCTCTGAGTCAGGAACCTTCCCTGATTGGACACCACCTAGCACAATAGGGCCTCCTGGTGATACTGTCATTGAAATAATCATGTTAGTGCTACTCCAGTGGAAGGCTGGTGTAAGTGAGAGCAGAACCAGGCCCCTGGGACATATTGTAATTGCCAGTAAGTTCCTGTTTTTTATTCCCATGCCCCTGCCATTGGTTGGGGTGCTCTCCCCTCACAGCACTCATTCCCCAGAAGCCAGTCACTGAGCCTAAGGGACAGTGGGAAGAAGATATGGAGAGGGAGAGAGCAAATGAGCGTGAACAGATTAACTCAGCCCCAACACATGAAAAAGGAGCCGTGAGGGAAAGCTGCACTGAAACGGAATATCAAGGTGACAGCAAGACGTGCCGACCCATGTACACATTAGCTCTCGTCAATAATTCAGCAGGCCGGGTTGCCGAGCAGAGGTTTGGAGGAGGTCTCCACGGAGGGAGGGCAGCTTAATTCAGAGGAGGCAAGTGGCCGGGGGCCAGTTTGAATCCAGCCTGCCTTTCTCCTGCTGTTGTACAACAAAAATGGAGAGGCATTAGTGTCCAGGCTCCAGTTTGGCAAGGCTTTCTCCAAACCCTAAGCTCAGGGACGCTGGATGAGGGAAGGAACATTTCTGGCAAAGGATGGACCATAGACCCCAAGCAGACTTATCTGAGCAGTTAAGAGGATGAGCTGGAAGCTAGCAGGGTTGAAAGGGAAACCGTTTCTATCTCCAAATACTCTACATAATGATCACTCTCTTGCTTCCACGTGACACACAGAGGGAACTGAGGATCACTTGTGGAGGAAGGGAACCTCACATCTGCTGCACCTCCTCCCCTCCTCAGCTATGCTGGCTGCACCTTGTCTCTCAGTAGGGACTGGAGCTCGGTGCTTCTCAGCTTTTTCCATACTGTAACACCATGTTACAATGGAAGAATAATTTTGGGACTCCTTCCCATCTAGCCACAAAGAGAGGTGGTTGCCACTCCCTGAATCCTATTTGCATCCCCTGGGTTTAGAACCTGCAGTGTAGCCAAATCTTTACCTCTTGCAGACTTGCATGGCTTTTATTCTAGTCCCTGCTCCACCTTTCTCATCTGGCAGCCCATTCCAACTGGAACATGATTCTCAGCAGCACCAAGGCCCTTCATCCCCTATCCGACTTCAAAGACAGTAGCTGCCTCCCAGGTCAGACCCACACAGCAAAAAAATGCCTCCTCTGCTATGGTCCCCTAGGCCATGGCTATACTAGGGAAAATGGTGTGTTGCTAACATGTGTGGGATAGCCAGTTAAGAGTTGGGAAATGAGGAACGCTGAAGAGGTTTCATGGTATTTATAGTCATTGGGTAGGGTTCTCCATTGCCAGGCACCCTGCACACTTATCCACCGCCTTCCTTGTGCCTCAGTTTCCCTATATGCAAAATGGGAATAAAGATACTGACCTCCTTTGTAAAGTGCTTTGAGATCCACTGATGAGACACACACTGTATGAGCTAGGTATTATTATTAAAGAACGTGCAAAGTGGGCACAAGTTAGACAGGACATGTTACATCCCTTTTGCATTGGTATGAATGACGAGAGTCAGTGCAGGGCAATGTGGAATCAGATCCATCCTCTGGTTTATGTACGTAAATGGCATCATAGATGGGATGGTATTCATGTATGTAAATCAATTGAGCTGAGTTAACTTTACAAAAGATGACCGTCACTGCTTTTTCCTGGTAGGAATCTAGATTCACTCTGTGTAAGTACGCTTCCCGCTGTGCTAAATATTTGTTTAGATGATACATTTGTTAGTTGGAACTTAAAGGTATTTCAAATCTAAATAATTGAGGTCAGGCTTGTGTGACTTCTGTGTTTTCCAATATTCAAATGGATTGCTTCTAACATCTACAACCTATTCAGCTAGGAAGCAGAGCACAATGGCAGTAGGTGTGCCAGCTTGTATGTTTCGCAGGCTGCTGCAGAAGCAATGCCTGACAGATTGCTCTGAATGTCCCATGCTTGCACCAATGAACCCTGTAGTAATTGAACTGCTTCTCCTTTGCAACTTTGGGAAGATTAATTTAGAAGCACGTGGCATGATTGTCAGCCCCTGCAGCTCCCACTGACTTCGTGTGAATGTCTTTGGAAAACATATGCAGTTATTGGGTTCAGTGAAGGAATCACTGGGTGAAATTCTATGGTCTGTGGTGTGCAGAAGGTCAGACTAAATTATCATAGCGGTGTCATCTTACCTTAAAATCTATATGTCTGTGAACTGTAGAGGTTCTGAAAGTTTAGCCCCTCAGTGTGTCGAACAGCCCATAGCAAAGGATCCTTCTCTCTCACTCCTAGTGTGGCTGTGTGACTGAGCTTCTGATGATCAATGTAGCTGGTGTGATTCTGATGAGTCATGTGACACCTTAAGTCAAGGCCGTAAGATTGTTATAAGAACAGAGCTGGCTTGGCATGATGATCAAGTGAAACTTCCCAACACTTTGCAACCCTCTATCCATTCTCCCAGACAGCTGGCTGCCATGTCAGTGTTGCATACCATCCATTTCAATTTTACTGGTCAATCTGAAGGTTTATAAGACTAGCTTGAAAAGTCAGAGAAGAGCTATTACCCAATTGCAGATGGCTGGATCTGGCTCAAACTTTAGGTGAATGATTAAAATGATTGGCACTTTTTTGGAAATGGAAGTGATGTTCTGCCCCTGCTGTTCATTTTCCATAAACCTACTAACGGCATGATTGCAAAACAGGACACATCAGCAAACTCACTCCACTCTACATAAGTTCATGTAAAATCTATGTAAACTGGTCCTTCATTACGCATCCAAGTCTGAGCTCTTCTGCAGCAAGTCTTTGTTTCAATGGCTTGTTTTTCTCCACAGGCTGAGTGAAAGAGGCACTCTTTCAAATCCACTCACCAAGGGCATAATGCTACTATATTCCGTGATACTGTCTGAATTCTTATTAAATGTACAGGCAAGAAAATCATATGAACAATGATATCCCATGTCAAATTACTGGTCCATGCATCCACGATTAGATGCATGAAATTAGGTTCATGTTATTTTTTTGTCTATAGGTCACATGAGTAGCACATTCTGGATGGGAACATAAATCCAGTTTAGATTCTTGTCTTAGGCGCTGTAGCCAAGGCCAGGTCTACACTGCGACTTTAAATCGGTTTAATGGCCGATATACCGATTTAACGCTGTATCCGTTCACACGACGTCGTCATTAATATCGAGTTAACCGCCTCCTTAAATCGATTTCGGAACTCCTAAAGAGAGAGAAGAGATTGACACTTAACATAAATGGCTGCGACTGCCAGACAAGAAGGGCCCTGTGTCAATCCGATATAAAAAAAGCCGTTTGTTTAATCCGTGTTTGGTACAGAATGAAGGGAACACTTACCGGAGGTCGCTTCCATGCTTCACTGTCGGCTTGTCGCTTGGGAGCGCAGGGGACTGTAATTCTTGTGGTCTCAAAAAGATCCTGACTGTTGGTATTACGGGCGACTGTGCTGTGTGCTATCACCAGCGGTCATCTTCATCCTCAATTCGTCTCCAATCTTCCCTTCGGCTACACCTCAGAAACACATTGATATTTCCAATCCCAAAGTCATGAATCACAGACAGGGGTGGGGCACTGAGCGCTGAAACCCCCAAAATTGCATGTAGTTTCAGCATAGAATGCGGCATGTTTTTGGCTCAGAGACCTGACCTTCAAGTCCTTGCCGTCTGTCTAGCTGGCTTTCTTGGTAACACCCTGTTCTAAGTTCCTTCACTTTCACATCGCCGCTGAATCGGTAGTCTCTGCTCCTAGCTGTGCCCTTGTCTATTTAGATTGAACCTCTCTGAGTCTCAGGACCATACGACTTCCTTGAATATGGCTATATCACAACACTCTTAATGCTATCACCATAGGGTCTTCGCTGGTGTAAGGACGTACAGTGCATATGATATCATGCAGCTTAGAGGCTCACTCTACCCACAGAGTGAGACGACCTAGGATCAGAAGCCTACCTGATGTAGTCCGACACATAGGCCTCCACGGTCCTCCCCTAGTTATCAAAGGAGACTTGCATTCTGTGACGAGATTGCATTGTAATGAGTTTCTGTGCTGTCACCAGTTATGTGTGTGTGTCTGAGCTTTTTTATTCCTCAATGGTGGACAATCAGGAAATGGGAATTTAAAAGTCTCGCCTGCCATGTGGTGAGGTCGCATCGTCGCTTTTCCTCCTGTTCACTCTGCGCAGTGCAGTCAAGTTTTAGTGTCCGATGCTATCAGCACACTCGAGTAGTCCGCCTGTGACAATGGTTCCTGCGCAACAGCAAGCAAATTGCAGTACATCGGTGAGCTCATTTAAGGGCGAAGCAGTCAAGTGGGCAGGACGTCGCAAAGATATTGGATGAGTTGTGACAGAGACATTAAGAGAGCGATGGTCCCTGCAATGGACAGAAGTCATAAACTGCCAGCCCAGACCACAGTAACTAAAAGAGCCTGCTGCAGTGGAAAGCTGAGTGCTGACGCCGCACATATCACCCCGTGCTGTGACTTAGCTAGATGCACGACGATAGCCGAACTGCCAATGTACTAGCCTTATATACTCTGCATGTCCCATTCACGACTCAGGCTGACGTCAAGAAGTCGGGGTGTGCGCGGGCACACGCACGAGTGATGTCTGGTAGGAGGTCGTTGGCCGAAGAGAGGGCAAGGCAGCTTGAATATACAGACGCAGTATTACCTGTTAAGCAGCCGGAGTAGCTGCGCTCTTATCTAATACACTTGACTGTTGCTTCAGAGAGTAGCCCAGTGTTAGTTCTGGATCTGTAAAAGCAGCAGAGAATCCTGTGGGCAGCTTTATAGAGTAACAGACATCCTGTTAGTCTATAAGGTGCACAGGATTCTCTGCGTGGCTTTGACCTCTGTAGTCCAGGATGACCTCTATTTTAGACAGCATAAAGGGAGGGACTTGACTCGAGTGGCCAGTGAGTCATCCCGCAGTTGCTTTGCGTTGCGCCACCTCCCGCGATTTTAGCCAGGGCACTCATGATAGCAGGGACAGTTTAAGAGAAGGAGAGATACATCCGTCCATGTTTGCCCAGTTTTCTTCTGGCAGTAGACGGTACAGAACGACTGGTAACCATCTCTGCTATCATTGCAAAAGCAATTGAATGCTGGTGTGTAGTGCTCGAGTGTCGCCTCTGTCTCCACGGCATCTAGTAACAAATGGTGACGGGAAAAACAAAAAGCCGACGGTCTCTGAGTGTCTGCCGGCTATTTTTTCGCAAGGGCAATCCAGGAGAAAAATGTGCGAAAGGACTGTCTGCTGATGTTTTCCCGGAGCAAGGAAATGACTGACGACATTTACCCAGAACCCCCCGCGAACCATTAACCATTAGCATCAAGGGGCCGGGGATCATGGAGGACAGAACGGGGGGTGTGAGGACTCCCGTATCCCCAGTCCTCAGCAGTCTTGTAAAACTATTTGCATTCTTGGCTTAGCGCCCAGTGTCCTGGTAGCTTACAACACGGTGTCTTTATGGTTCACGGAACAACTTTCAGTTTCCTCCCTACCCCAGCACGAGAATGAAAGTTAAATAAAGCAATCCTTGAGTACTTAAATGTACCCTCTTGTACTGAATGGTAACTGCGATAGTAGTGCAAAATCTGGCAGCACTGAAGAGCATTAAGAGCTTTGCACAGTGGCAGTATCATAACCAATGAAGTGAATCTGAGGTGTGATTATTGCTACTTGAAAATCCGCTCCTCTCTCCCTTCTCCTGGTGGTAGATGGTACAGTACTACTGTAGACAGCAGAAACTGTTACCATCTCGCCTTTTTTGTTACACTCACCAGTAAATGGGACAGAACGGATAATAACCTGTGTAAATTTTTGAAAGGAAAATGGGGATTAATCACTTGGGACTGAGTCAATCCTGTCCTTTACGGTTAATAAAATAGAGTCAGTCCAGACAAAAAGGATACAGGTATGTAAAAATCAGTGTAGCACAGGGCAGCTGCTCCGTGTCAGTATTCACAGAGGGACCGCTGCAAGTAAGCAACCGTTGCTTCCCACCTACTGGGCTACCACAGCAGTGCCCCCCCACCCATTGTTGCATGAATGTATGAAGAAATGCATGAATAAGAATCCAGAGTAGTTACTGAGATCAAATGAGGGGAGGGAGCCACATGGCTATGACAGTCCATGCAGTTCAGAATCTTTTCTTTACGCAACGAGAGAAGGGGTCGATGAAGCTCAGCCCCAGGTGATAAGATGAAGACAGTTACCAGCGTTCTGTACCATCACTGTCAGAAAAAGGGAGTCATTCCATTTTCACACCGGAGCCCCCCCGGCCACAACTCAGCCAAGAGCACTCACTGCGGCAGCTGTCTACCCTGGGAGGGAGAGGAGCAAGATACTGCTCTTCACGCGCAGCAGCATCGCGTCTGCCAGCAGCATTCAGTACACAGAGGGTGACATTACAGTGCTCAAGGATTATTTATTTCACTTTTTTTAACCGGCTGGAGGGGGAAAAAACTGACGAGCTGTTCCGTGAACCACGCAAGACACCGTGTATTACGCGAGACATTGGCGCGCAGCCAAAAATGCAAATAGTTTTCAGAGACCGCTGTGGAGACTGGTAAGCTGTAGTCCTCATTACCCCTCCCTCCTCCATGACATCCGTTGAGTGTCTGGCTTCCCGTTACGGTTGTCACGCACCGCTGTGTATTCCTGTAGTTATTTTTCAAGGCTTTGGCATTTCCTGTTCTTTAACGGAGCTCTTGATAAAAGAGATTTGTCTCACCATACAGCGATGACAATCTGCTATCCTCCCGTAAGTTCAATGCAGGAGATACTTTTGCATTTGAACTGCATCGCCACCGGGTGAACAGAGCTGGACACGTGAAAGCAGGAAATGTCAATGTAAAGCTCTCGGGGATTTCCTGTTTACCGGCCCCGCAATCCGAGTTCGGATTGCGGACCAGAGCGGTCAGTGGTGCACGTCCTGCTAGAAAAATAGGCAAGTGTAACAGAGATCCAGTGTATCAGAGAGCACAGGTGCTCCGTGTCAGTATTCAAGGGGTTGCCCTGCAAGAAGCGCACGTTGCTTTTTCCTACCTCCCTCAACCTTCCTGGGCTACGTGTCAGTGCCCCTCCCCCGTTTGTGTCATGAAGTATTAGGAATACCAGAAATAAGAAACAGAGACTTGTTAGTGAGAGAAAAATGATGTCGGGGGGGCACTTGGAGCAGCCTCACCGGTGCTATGACAGTCCAGGCAGAATGGATCTATTTTTTAGACACCATAAGGGAGTGAATTGACTCATTGCCAAGCGAGTCAATCCCAAATGTGATTTGGCAACAAATTTAGCCAAGTTTCAATGATTAGCTTGTTATTAGCCGTTCTGTTCCTATCTGCTGCTACGGTAGCAATGTTGCCTCAAGTTGAGAAATTGGGCGATTTCTCCTGGATGGTGGGCAGTCCTGCAGCACGTCTACCACCAGAGAGGAGGAGATGAGAGGAGCGGATACTGCTCTTTCAGTGCTGTAGCGTCCGTCTACCAGCAGCATTCAGTACACATAGGGTACATAGAAATAGTCAGGAATGATTTCTTACCTTTTTTTTTCCACGTTGTGGGGGGGGGGAAAGAACTGAGGAAGCTGTTCCTGAACCACGCCAGACAGCTGTGTTGACCCACAGACATTGGGAGCTCTGAAATGCAAATAATTTTCAGAGACGCTGTGGACTGTGGGATAGCTGGAGTCCTCATACCCCCTCCCTCCCTTCATGAGCGTCCATTTCCCGTTTACGCTTGTCACGCAGCGCTGTGTATCCTGCAGTTTTTATTCAAAACGCTTTGGCATTTCGTTCTGTAACGGAGCTGGATACAACAGATTTGTCTCCCCATACAGCGATCAGACCTAGTATCTCCCGTACAGTCCATGCTGGAGCTCTTTTTGGATTGAGACCTGCATCGCCAGCCGTGCTGATCAGAGCTCCACGCTGGACAAGCAGGAATGAATTCAAAAGTTCGCGGGCTTTCCTGTTTACCTGCCTGCTGCATCCGAGTTTCAGAATTGCTGTCCAAAGCGGTCACTGCAGCACTCTGGGATGCCGCCCGGAGCCAATAACGTCGATTTCCGTCCACACGAACCTAATCCGAGTTACACTATCAAATTTAGCGCTACTCCTCTTTCGTTTTGGGA
>NC_133777.1:48584591-48675801 GCF_003597395.2 Chelonoidis abingdonii | reverse complement strand
CGGGCACTGTAGGTGTAGCTGTTCCTCAGCTATCCCATAGTTTCCCACTTCCGTGTTGAGAGCACAGTGCCTGATGGTGCATAAAACATTGCCCGGGTGGTGCTGGGTACAGCCTCACCCCTCCTTTGTGAAGGCAGCAGACAACCCTTTTCGCCTTTTCGCGGAGTGCATTGAGCAAACGCCATAGCACAGAATCATGGACCCTGAGATCACAAAACGGTATTCTGACTGTTGTCAACACTCGCGTACTCTCGTGCGACTATACTGAACAATGAACTGCAAAGGCGGAGGAGAGGAGGAGGCAGCTATTGCTGAGCGCGAGGACAGTGATGACGAGATGGAGGCAGATATCCCATAACCGCTGCCCAGCGTTTTGGAGCTACTGCATTAACGGGCATCTACTACCCATTGAACGCCGAATTTGGCACGGGAAACAAGCACAGACTGGTGACGCATTGTTTGACGGTGTGGGACGATTCGCAGTGGCTGCGAAACTTTCGCATGCGTAAGAGCACTTCTTAGAATGTTGACATGCTTCCCCTGCCTGGAACACCGTAATACAAACATGAGAGCAGCCCTCACAGTGGAGAAGCGAGTGGCAATAGCCCGGAACTGCGACGCCAGACAGCTACCGGTCAGTCGGAAATCAATTTGGAGTGGCAAATTACTGTTGGGGGCTGCAGTGATGCAATAGCCAAAGCAATCGTAAGCTGCTGCTACGAAAGTTGTGACTCTGGAAACGTGCAGGTGATAGTGGATGCTGCTGCAAGGTTTCGGAATGTGGTGGGCCGATAGATGGAACCCATATCCTATTGGCCCCAGAACACCAGGGCACCCAGACTGAACCGCAAGGGGTACTTTCAATGGTGCTGCAAAGCACTGGTGGACCACAAGGGACGTTTCACCCACATCCACGTGGGATGCCAGGAAGGTCATGACGCTCCGTCTTCAGGAAGCACTAGTCTGTTAAACGCTGCAGCAAGGGAATTACTTCCAAGACCAGAAAATAACTGTTGGGAATGTTCAAAGAGCCTATAGTTATCCTGGGGGATCACCTACCCCTTGATGCCATGGCTCATGAAGCCATACACGGCAGCCTGGACAGTGTGTCAGGAGCTGTTCAACTACAGGCTGAGCAAGTGCCGGATGGTGGTAGAATGTGCATTTGGCCGTTAAAGGGTCGCTGGCGATCATTACTTACTCGCTCAGACTCAGCCAAACCAATGTCCCGCTTGCTATTGCTGCTTGCTGTTGCTCCACAATCTTTGTGAGACTAAGGGGGAAGATTATGGCTGGGTGGCAGGCTGAGGCAAAATCACCTGGCGCTGAGTAGAGCAGCCAGAGACCAGGGCGATTAGAAGAGCACACTGGAAGCGCTGCGCGCAGTCAGAGAAGCCTTGAAAACGAGTTTCACTCTGTTTGGCTTCCCTTGATGAACCCTCCGCACTTGATGGACTATTCAGTGTAAGCAAACCCACCCTCCCCCTTTTCATTACAGTTGGCGAAGAAATAAATTCTGTATCGTTTAAAAATCCTTTATTCATTAAAAGTAATTATGCATCTGTTAAAAATCATGAGTTTTTCCTTACTCGATTTCCCTGTAAGCAACCCACCCTCCCCCTTTCGATGTATTCTGTATTACAAAAGAACTATAAAAAGGCAGAGAATTAGGAAGGTGTCCTGACTGCTGTGCTTTGGAAGAGGGGGAAGGGAAAAGGCTACTAAGCACATTGTAGCGTAATACAGCCTTTTCCTTGAACTCTCAGGTGTGGAGGAGTAGGCGGTGCAGAAAGCCTTCCACCATGCGTTCTTACACGTCTGGGTGAGGGAATATGGGACGTGGGCTTGCAGGGAGGTTATACAGGGGCTGCAGTGGCACTCTGCTACTGTGGCTGCTCTTCCTGAAGCTCCACCATGCGTTGGAGGATTTCAGTTGAGAACGCCAGCAGATCCAGCGTTGCTTCTCTCCAACGCTGGTCTTCCTGCCTAGCCTCTCAGATCGTTCACTGGCATCTTTCCCTGTACTTTGGTACCACATCCTTCCAATCATTCTGTTTATGCCTCTCATGCGTGTACTTCAATAATTCTTGTGAACATTTCACTCACGTCTTCTTCTTCCTCCGCCGTATCACAGCACGCCCTCGTGAGGCATAGGGACTCAGAGAAATGTGCCAGCTGCATGGGGAAGGCAAACCAGGGTGATAAGATGTGGAAAGATACCTTTTACAGAGCAATGACAGTACTCTTTCACATAGAACACTATCACCTTACAGAGCACATGTGATCTCTATACAAGTCGCATTTTGTATCGTTTAAATATTCAGTGTCTGTGGACTGTGTTGGCACACACACAGACCAGGTATGGCCAACCGTACGTCCACGCGACGATGGTAATGAGGCTTTAAAATTTTGACTTCTCCGCTGTTCATATACACAAGTGATCTGTATGATGGCCTTCTCCTATTAAGAGGAACCTCAAAGCCCAAACCCCTCTTTCACATCCACCAACCAGCGCATGGCTCCTATCGTATACGATCGCTGCTAGTGATCACCCTACATCACCCCCGCAGCGCGTTGCTGGTAGCAGGAAGAATCCTGCTGCCAGACGCTGAAAATCGTCGCTATCCTCCTCCCATCCCCGCTTGGCCAGTAGCAAAATCGCCATGTCTACCCCCTATTTACATTCCTGATGTTCTACAACGGTAACAATGGATGATATCTCTCTCCTGACAATAGCACGGCAAAGGAGGCAGATCGTTTTGTTTATGCAATGCCTTCAGTGCAATGCCTTCAATGCCTGCAGTACCAAAGTCTGCAAAATGCATGGCGTTGAAAGTACCTACTATGGGGACCGGAGAAGGCTGTCTTGGCCAGAAATGTTTTCATATGCATAAGGGTTTGGAGTTCCTCACGATCGATTCATGAGATTAATTTGAGGATTTCGCTCCATCCCAGACATGTTAACGATTTTTTCCCTTTAACAGTAATGGCTGCGACTGCAGCACAAAAGCCCTGGTGTCAATGCCGATCTAAAAAAACCGTCTTGTTTTAATCCGTGTTTGGTACAAGAATGAAGGACACTTACCGGAGGTCGCTTCCATGGCTTCACTGTCTGGCTTGTCGCTTGGGAGCGCAGGGACTGTAATTCTTGGGTCTCAAAAAATCCTGACTGTGGGGTTTACGGGACTGGCTGTGTGCTATCACCAGGGTCATCTTCATCCTCAAATTCCGTCTCCAATCTTCCCCTCGGCTACATCCTCAGAAAACACTTGATATTTCCAATCCCAAAGTCTGAATCCACGGACAGGGTGGGGCACTGGTAGCGCTGAACCCAAAATTGCATGTAGTTCAGCATAGAAGCGGCATGTTTTTGCTCAGAGCCTGACCTTCCATTTGCCTTCTCTGGCTTTCTGGTAACCCTGTCTAAGTTCCTTCACTTTCACTCGGCACTGAAGGAGTCTCTGCTCTGTGCCCTTTAATCAGCCAAGGACTTTGAAAATTCTTCAAAAACTTTTCATTTGATCGTTTTGGAACGCGAGTGCTGTTGAGCACTGAGTCCCTCACCCCAGATAGCGATCAGATCCAGAACCCCTGTGTAGTCCAACTGCGCTCTTCTCAATTATCAGGAGACTGCATTTGTGACGAGTGCAAATGAGCTCTGTGTGGTCACCTTGTGTGTGTGCGACCCTCAGGTGGACAATCAGGAAATGGAATTTCAAAAGTTCGCGGGGATTCAGGGCTTTTTCCTGTTTACCTGGCCAGTGCATCACAGTTAGTGTCCGATGCTATCATGAGTGCCCCTGTGACAATGGTTCCTGAAACCCAAATTGGAGGGCTCACTTGGCAGAGTCAATGCTCCTTCTGGTTCTAAAATTGAGTTTCCTGCCTGGACTGTCATAGCCACGACTGCCTGCTCCAAGTGCCCCCCCCTCCGGTTTATGTCACGAATAAGTATGTTTCTATTCTTGTATTCCTCACGACGTGCATGACAGAAATGGGGGGTGGGCCCTGCCACAGTAGCTTGGAGGTTGGGAGAGAGGTGAAGCAATGGTTGTGGTTCTTGCCAGGGAAACCCCTTAATACAGCCACGGAGTAGCGCGCTCTTCTAATACACTTGACTGTTCCTTCAGAGGAGTAGCCGTGTTAGTCTGGATCTGTAAAGCAGCAGAAAATCCTGTGGCACTTTATAGAGTAACAGACATCTGTTAGTCTATAAGCGGCACAGGATTCTCTGCTGCTTTACTCGTGCACCGCTCCTGAAATCGATGGTAGCCTTGGACCATGGACATAAGCAATCGATTTTTTGATCGCACTGTGGACGCGCAAAACCGATTTTATAACATCGGTTTTGTAACATCGGTTTAAACTACTTCGAAATAATCGTGCAGTGTAGACGTACCCCAAGTCTCCTTCTAGGTGCACACAGAATCTGCTGCTAGAGACTGGAGGGCCTGCTAGCCATGCCAAGGGTTGTATTTAGTACATTTCTAGTGGGCACCAGAATTCTGGTTCTTCTCTTTCTTTCAAGTGAATGATCAGTCTAAGGACAGCAGCCTGGTCTAAGGGATGGAGGACTGCACTCTGAGTCAGGAGACCTGGATTTTGTTCCTGGTTCGGCCACTGACCTGCTGTGTTACCTTGAGCAAGTCACTTATTTAATCTGTGTCTCTATTTCCTCTTCCACTCTCTGTCTGCCATGTACAATTATAAGTTCTTTGAGGCAGGGACTGTCTCTTACTATGTGCATGTGCAATGGGAGCCTGATCTCTAGTGGGGGCTTCTAGATGTTACTTTAATACAAAAAACCAATGACAGCGGAATCAGGCTTTCTCTGTCCGACACATATAGTCACTTCCTAGGATGGTCTCTTGGAAATAGTTTAGTGTGACCTGAGTATGGCCCTGGTGGACTTCTTGTGTTCTTCATGATTTACAGATTCACAGCATTTCTCAAATGCAGCCACCAGGGGCTTTTCTTGTGGCCAAGGCCTCCTGTGCTGTGATGTGGGGGGAAATGGCAAAGTAGTGGCCTTCCCTGTTGCTCTTGGATGCACCACCTTGGTGTTGGTTGCTGGGGCTGCCAGCAGGGGTTGGACCCTGCCCCCCTCCGGAGACACCTTGGGCACAACGCTGGAGGAGCAGGAAGCTGGTGAGTTCCTCACCTTCCCAGGGGTGGTGGGGCTCAGGCTTTGGATGTCAGCCCTGGGGCAGCAAGGTGGCAGGCTCTGGCTGCAGGGCTTCAGGCTCCAGCCCTGGCCTCTGGCTGTGTGGTAGCAGGCTCCAGCCCAACGGCTTCAGGCTCCATCCCCAGGCCCCGTTCCCCGTCCATGGGGTTTTGGGATCTGGCCACGGGGTTTTGGGATCTGGACCCCTGTTGCGTCCTCCGGCCATCCACCCACCCCAGTGCCACTGACCCCCGTTGTCTCCTCTGACGCCCCCATCCAGGGCTTAATTTGTCCCCACACTTGTCACGGATGAGTAAGTCTGCTGTGAAAAGGATACTTGTATGTTTGTTAATATCATTTTTCACAACAGACTTACTAGCTAGCAATAAATAAATTACACTGATTTGGACTTATATGTAACCCTTCTGCCAGGCCGAATTGATAGCAGCAAGAGCCAGGTTCAATACATAGGGGATCCTTCCCTACAATGTAATGCAAAACCAGCTCAAGCCCCGACCCAGTGACCTGGGAAAATCTTACACACACCCCTGTGCGCCTCGAAGAGGCAATACTTCCCCTCTCGCAAGCACAGAGTCTCGGTGTAACAGAAAAGGTTTAATTACGTGAGATAAACAACAAGCATTAAATTAGGAAAACACCTTAACTAGAGTTCATAGACCAAACCGTGAGCAAAGACCCACCTCAGGAATTGGGCCCATGTCCTTGTTCCCTGGGCTCTTAGAGTCCAGCCAACGCCCCAAGATCACGCCCAAGACTCCAAAGTCTCCCAAATGTCCCTAGAGTCAGCACCCAAAGAATCACCCAGCAGTGCCGCAAAAGTCGCCGCAACCCAAAAGTCTCTGTCCCGGTCATGCAAGCCCCAGAGTTCGAGCGTCTAATGGCGTAGAGGTCCCCTCCCCCAGCCTGGAATAGAAAGGGGCGCGCAATCTTACCGTGGTCAGTGGCCACTGCCCTGCTGCTCCATGGGGTTCTGCTTCGCGCTTCTCCAACGAACTGCTCCGCTCTCTCATAAACCAGCCATCCTACTTTGCTCCTCAGCGTCCAACAAACTGCTCCGCTCCGCTCAGCCTGCTCTGCTCCACCAGCCGTCCTGTGTCGCTCCAGCCGTCCCACAACCTGCTCGCTCCGTTCAACTCTGTGGCCGCTCCACCTGTGCCACAGCTGCTCACTCTACAGCTGACCCGTGATCCGCTCCTACATCCCCCAAACGCTTGGCTCACTCTCTGGTGGCTCCACAACTGCTTCCATTGCCGCTCTGGGCCCCGCGCTTCCTTGCTCCCGCAGTATTAGCTTTCAGGCTCCCCGTCCACTAGTTAAGCACAGTAACTCAGTGCTGCTCAGCTCAGCAAATTCAGCCTTCGTGATTTCAGCTCACGTTAGGGGAGCCCAGTGTAAGTGGCACCATTAGCCCAAAGTAAAGTTCAGCTTCAGTAAACCTGTATCTAGATTCTTAAAGGGAATCAAAAAATGCCACTCTGATATTTCCACAGTGGAGGAGTAGGTGGAAACTGGGTGCTTCTGCTCACCAAGGAGCCTACACCACTAGGTACAGATACCTGTCCCAGCGCTCTTCTCAATTCACATGTTGGTTTTTTGAAACGCATGTCCATGTCTAGCAAGTGCTATTTAGTTGATAAATGAACCCTTTATAATAAACAGTTTCGTAGTTCGTCATTTACTTAAATCAGAATGACAACACTTTATTCCTTCTGCCCCAATAATCAAAAGGAAATTTGGGGTCGGCACAACTGTGAAAGTAACCATTTTAGGCTGCCGTGGGCTATGCTAGGTGGAGTGGGTGTGCCTATGCAAACACGATCAGCCTCTGAAATTCTTTTCCACACTCACCATAATTCACCACCAGATGTCAAGGCAGAGCTCGTCCTGACTCTGCTTACATATATATGTGCATACAGATGCTCCCCAACTTACGCAAGTCGAATTTCACATAAGTCAGGGATGTATACTCAACAATTATACAAAAAAAAAAAAAAAAAAGCGGCTTATGGAACTATTCCCGTAAGCGTGGGTTGCGTAAGTCAGGTTTGCCTAACCCAGGAAGCGTCTGTATTTATTTGTTTTTCCTAAAGCTAACCAAGTATTTTAGGAAAAAGTGTGAGAAGTTGGTGGCCACGCTCTGAGGCCACCAAAAATTTTGTCCTGAGAATGGCATGATGAATGCTTTTGATATCCAGACCTTGGAGAGACCGGCATCCTTGCATCTAAGGGGAACAGAAAGGTAATTCAGGCATTATGACATGTCCGCTAAGGCTATGGCTACACTGGCATTTTACAGCGCTGCAACTGTCTCGCTCAGGGGTGTGAAAAAAACACCTCCCTGAGTGCTGCAAGATACAGCGCTGTAAAGCACCAATGTAAACAGTGCTGCAGTGCTAGAAGCGCGGCTCCCAGCACTGCAAGCTAATCCCCATGAGGAAGTGGAGTTCGTGCAGCAGTGGGAGAGCTCTCTCCCAGCTCTGGCGCTGCAACCACACTCACACTTCAAAGCGCTGCCGCAGCAGCGCTTTGAAGTTTCGAGTATAGCCATACCCTAATAAGAAACCAGCTTGTTTCAAACTCTGTGCCTAAGGATTAGAACATCAGCTGAGCAGAGGCTGCCAAACTTGTTGCTCTGGGAAATTGATCTATGCTTAGTCTGCCATCCCATATAGGGTAAAGTCTGCATTTAATACCTATTATCCTAACATCTCCCCATCTGTCCACTCTCCTCATATGTCTAACTACAGCGAGCCAGGGGCCTCTGATATCAATGGCACTTTAATTTCATCATTCCCAACTTATTTAGATCAATTAGGCAGCAATGAATGCACTCCATGGGGCCATGATGCAGTTGTAATCTCATCCAAGGGTTACCACTGCATCACAGGAGATATGATGATGGAATTATCGACCTGCTAAAAAAAATAAAAATAAAAATAAACATGAAGAAAATCCCCAAAGGGGGCATAAGATTCACTTTGGTTTTATCCCATAAGTTCCCTTTTAATTTGGAATTGGTGGATAGGAATATAAATGGATGATGTTCCTCATTTAATTAGGAGGAGACTGTGTCTCTGCAGGACAGACAAAGATAGCTGCTTTGTCCAGGTGACTGGCTACAGCAGAGGAGGGGCATGAAAGGCAGGAATTCCTGCGAGGTTATTTCTACAGTCCTACTTAAACCAATGGGAGCTGGGCCATTGACTTCAATGGGAGCAGAGTTAAAAGCCTAACACTTCTGAAAATCTCCCCCAGCAATTCGACTCTGCTTATCTCTAACTCCTTCCACCAGAGAATCGCATAGTGCTATACAAATACAATGAGCTCAGCCTCCCAACACCCTTGTGAGGTTGGTATTTTACCCCCATTTTACAGATAGGCAACTGAGGCCATGGCTACACTGGCGCTTTACAGCACTGCAACTTTCTCGCTAAACCGCATGAGGATGTGGAGTACGTGCAGCGCTGGGAGAGCTCTCTCCCAGCTCTGGCGCTGCGACCACATTCACACTTCAAAGCGCTGCCGCGGCAGCGCTCCCGCAGCAGCGCTTTGAAGTTTCGAGTGTAGCCATCCTCTGAGACACACAAAAGGAGGGAAGTAACTTGCCCGTGCTACATAACAAATCTGTGGTAGAGCTGGGATAGTGCCCAGCCTTGTGCTTTAGCCACAAGAGTGTGTTCCTCCTGCATAGTGTTTCTCAGTTAGCGCCTGCATCTGAAAACTATGTTATGTTTTTCTTAACACTGGCTCCGCCTCTCAGAGCACAGCACATAGGGGTCTTTATTTGGGGCACTTCATCCATTTCCAGAGACACTTTAGCAAAAATCAGTGGACAGAAGACACTAAATGGGAAACTAGGATCAATTCAAGTGCACACAAGTGCCTACCATTTGAGGCAGGCCAAGCATGGCTCCTACTGACTCCAGGGCCTGGAAGTAGATGCATCTCTTTGGCACACCCCACTGTTGCTGAATGACCTTCACTCCACACATTCCATCCAATGTTACAGAAGTTGGTGTCATGTGTGAGAGCTGGACAAGCCCCCAAGTGCCAAACCTCTGATCTGGGCAGTTCCTCTAGAGCAGTGTTTCTCAACAACAGGTCCATGGACCAGTGCCAACCCCTGAAATCTCCCTGATACAGAGTAGGAAAGCCACAAGCTGGGCCCTGGTATCCAAACGGTTGAGAATCACTGCTCTAAAGCACCCGCTTCTCCAGCACAGAAAGTGGACCCAAAAGCTAGTCTAGTACAGTCTGATGGACACAACCTCTGGAGAAGATTAGATTCCCCATAACAAGGAACAAGCAGAGCGAGTGTGTGTGTGTGTGTAGTTTCTCTTTGGAGGCCCCGCACAGGAGGAGAACTGGAGACAGTCAGCAGGAGACACCTCCTCCTTCTCAATGCCTTGCCTCCACTTCTTTGCATAGAGGAAAAGGTCAGGTTTACTGCCAACAAGGGTCTGTCCCCAGTCAGACTTTCCTCTTGCCTTTGCTGCAGACAAGGATCATTAGGCGGCACATAAATACACTCAATGGCCAACAAGAGGCTCAGAATAGCCAATGTACCTTGTTTTTTCTCGGTGTTTAAAGGGAATGTCGTGCTGACGGAAGGTGCTGGATTATAGCCTTGGAGCAGAAAGTCTCCACTTAGTCACATAGCATAGCAGCAGCATAAACTTCCCCCACACTGCCCTTCCAGTGTTCCTCTACCCTTACTTAGAGGTGAGTGGAGACTTCAGGCCCCATGCCTGTTCAGTCCCTAGCCTTTCTGCTCAGACTGACCACTTAGCAGTGATGTTAATTTTTGTGATTCGGACAGGAACTGGACTGAAACTACTGAGGGTAAATCTGCACTGCAGTCGGAGAAGTGACTGCAGCATGGGTTGGCATACCCACACTAGCTTTAATCTAGCTATCATGGCTAACAATAGTAGTGAAGACACAGCAGCATGAGCGTCAGTGCTGGCTACACAAGGCCGCCCAGAACGCTGGGTACATTCTCATGTTCCTAGCCCAGGCGGGGGTCTGTGCTGCTGCACCCTCACTGCTATGTTTAGCAAGGCTAGCTAGATTAAAGCTAGCCTGACACGACCTGCAATCTCCTCTCCACTTTCAGGGTAACCTTACCAACCTACCAGCTTCTGAACAGTTATGAGATGGCTTTTAGTTGCTGCTGATCCAGGCGGGGTTAGACATAGCGACCTGAGGTTGCAAGGTTCTACAGCCGATTCAAAATCCTTAAATCATCCAGTCTCCCAGGGCTCAAACCAACTTTTTAAGCCACCTGACATTAAAGTCAGTGGGAGCTCTTCCACTGTCTTCAGTAAGCATGGTGGTCAAGCCCTCTGAAGCTGAAACAGAACAGGCTCAGAGGAACAGGTGGCCATAACACAGGACCAGATTTTGCTACCCTGAGCTGGACCTTACTCCACAAGTAGTCCTACTGATTTCAAAGGAATTATATGCAGAGCAAATACTATCAGTGTAAGGGACACAGAATCTTGTCCTTAACAATTATTAACTAAAATGCTTTAAAAAGCCAACTATCCAGGTAAAAATGACTTCTGGCCAGGGGCGGCTCCAGGCCCCAGCATGCCAAGCGCGTGCTTGGGGTGGCATGCCGTGGGGCGCGCTCTGCCGGTCGCCAAGAGGGCGGCAGGCAGCTCCAGTGGACCTCCCGCAGGCGTGCCTGTGGAGGGTCCGCTGGTCCCGCGGCTCCGTGGGCCTCCCGCAGGCGTACCTGTGGAGGGTCCGCTGATCCCGCGGCTCTGGTGTAGCATCCGCAGGCAAGCCTAAGGGAGGTCCATCGGAGCCACAGGACCAGCGGACCCTCCGCAGGAGCTGCAGGACCGGCAACTGGCAGAGCGCCCCCCCGCTGCATGCCACCGTGCTTGGGGCAGTGAAATGGCTAGAGCCGCCCCTGCTTCTGGCCACAGCAATGTGAGCTCTGTAGTATTTTCTTCACCTCTCTTGGTCGGTGTATTTATTTTCTATCATATCAGACTAGCTAACCAGCACTAAAGTGCAATCAACTTAATTTTGGAGAAATTTCTGATACCCTCAGCAATGGAGCGAGCAGAAATTCTGCAGGATAGGATTTTGTCAGAATATGTGAAGAGTGCCAAAGTCAGAACTGCTAATAAGACTATTTTGAAATGTCAACATGTTATAATCCACTGATCGAGCACCAGAACCATGACTTTTTCATGTGTCAGTCGCAGAACATTCTGGGGACTGCAGTTTAAATGACTTCCATTAAACTAAAATGAGTGATTTTAATGATTATATGTGAAAGGCTGGGTTCTCTGAGGTTCTGAGCACTCTGGGCCCATACGAGCAAAGCATGGAGGCACTAGCGATACCATGGATGTCCATGGGGACACCTGAATGCTTAAACATAAGCAGCAAAACACTTAGCTGGATCAGACCAGAGTGCTCGGCACCTTGCAGGATCGAATCCTAAGTCCCTGCTTCAGGAAAGCATCCCAATCCAGGAAACTTTAAGCACGTGCTTAAGTGCGATTGAAGTCAATTTGATTGACCTGAATCGGGGGCCCTTGGATGACAGCGTGTTCAGCCCTGTTCTAGACACAAACAAGATGATGGCCCATGCCCCGAAAAGCTTACGATATGGCTCCCAACTGTGCAAATGCCGATGCAGGTATGTAACTACATGCAAGTGAGTTCCCTGGAGTTCAAAAAGGGGTTCACACATATAAATATTTGCATGGCTGGCATCTAAAAGGGCAGCAAAGCAGTCTGGCAAACAGCTTGTCTAAACGCTAATAAGTTTTTGCCAAATATGGAAGATCCTTAGAAAACATTGTTTTACAAAGGAAGCTCCTCTGAATGCAAAGGGCATAGTCATCTGCCTTCCCTTCTTCATCCCTGCTGCCACGTACCAACTTTCCGGGAAGGTTTTCAGGGTTAGAAATGAGTTGCCTCCTAAGGCCGCTATATCTTTGCTGAAGTCATCAGGACGGAAAGAGGATAGTCTAAATGTGGAATAACACTCTGCCTTTGCTTCACTTTACTCACTTAATGGGCAGCTATTAAGGAGTGCCGATGTGCTGTGAACAGCATTACATTAGTGCTGCATAAATACATGAAAGCCAAAAACAATAATGTATCCAGTATTTGCCAGCTTGCTTACATATTTACTGAACCAGGGGTCACCCTGAAGACAGTCACTGTGACCTCACACAAAATCTTGAAATAGGACTTTAGAATAACCAGCAACTATAAAAATCACAGACTTAGCAAACATCTAGACCAGGGGTTGGCAACCTGTGGCACGCAAGCTGATTTTGCCTGGCACGCGGCTGCCAGCCGGGGTCCCCAGCCACCGGCCCCACTCAGCCCATTGAGTGAATGGAACCCCAGGCTGGCAGGAGGCTGAGCGGGGCCGGGACTCCAGACCAGCAGCAGGCGCACCTCCTTGGCTCCCCCCTCACTGCGCTCGGGTTCTGCGGCTCCCGGGAGTGTGAGTCGCTAGCGTGCGGGGCCCTGAGCCTGCTGCGGGAGGGGCGGCGGCAGCAGCTCACACTTCTGGGAGCAACAGAGCCCGAGTGTGGTGAGGGGGGAGCTGGGGGGTGCATGGGGACTGCTGCCTGCATGCATCCACTGCAGAAGCCCCCTGGGAGGTGGGGGACACTGGGCCGCAGCCCGGGTAGGCGTGCCCCCCCGCTCCCTCATCACCGTGCTTGGGTTCTGTGGCTCCCGGAAGTGTGAGCCGCCGCTGCCCCTCCTGCAGCTCCCTCTCCTCCCGCTGCCTCAGCACTCTGCAGGGGAGGGGCTGTGCAGGCAGCAGCCCAGCAGCATGTTTTGCCTCCATGTGGAGCCAGCATCTGACCGGCATGGCCCTGGTAAGGGGAGTCCTGGGGGGCAGTCAGGGAGCAGGGGGAGGGTTGGATGAGTTGGGAGTTCTGGGGGTCCTGTCAGGGGGCGAGAAGTGGTTGGATGGCGTGTTGGAGTCCCTGGGGGTCTGTCTGAGGGCACGGGTGTGGATAAGGGTTGGGGCAGTCAGGGGACAGGTAGGGGGTAGGGTCCTAGGGGGGTACAGGGCCGGTGAAACCATTTAGGCAACCTAGGCGGTCGCCTAGGGCACTAGGATTTGGGGGGCAGCATTTTCTTCGGCAGCGACCGCTGCGGCTGGATCTAGGTGGAGGGAGTTGGAGCAGGGGAGCGTGGGGAGGGCCACCTGCAGCAAGTAAGGGGGAAGGCACACAGGGGAACTCCACGCCCCCGCTCACCCCTGCCCCGCCTTCCCCGCCTCCTCCCCGAGCACACCATGGCTGCTTCACTTCTCCCGCCTCCCAGGTCGCGTGCAATTCTGCTAAGGACGCATAGCCTGGGAGGTGAGAGAAGTGAAGCAGCGACGGCGTGCTCGGAGTGGAGGTGGAGCAGGGGTGAGCTGGGGGGGGGGGACTGCCTCAGGGAGGAGGAGGGGAGCTGCCATGGGGGGGAAGCGCCTCAGGGCGGGGGCTCGAGGATGGGGAGGTCGCAAGGTGGAAGTTTCACCTAGGGTGCGAAACATCCTTGCACCGGCCCTGGGGGGTAGTTAGGGTGGCGGGGTCCCAGGAGGGGGCAGTCAGGGGACAAGGAGCAGGGTAGGGTTGGGGGTTCTGACCGGGGTAATCAGGGTGGGAAGTAGGAGGGAGTGGATGGGGGTGGGGCTAGGGCAGGGCTCTCCCCTCTTTTTTGATTGTTGAAATATGGTAACCCTAGGCAAGCGGGGAGCTGGGGGCGCATGGGGGCTGGTGCCCGAATTCATCCACTGCAGCCTGCAGGAGCCCCTGGGGGAGGCACCAGGCCACAGCCTGGGTAGGAGGGATGTGGGGGCACAGCTGCCGCCTTTGCAGGGCTGCTGCCTTCCTGCACTGCGCTGGCTCCTCCACGGCTGGGGCTCGCTGCTGCTGCAAGCAGGACACTCTGGCTCTCCGGTGCCTCCGGAAGGCGGCACCTCCCTGCCGAACTGCTGCAGCTGCCTAAACCCGGCTAAGCCACCGGGGTGTGGTGGGGAGGGCTTGAGGCGGGGCTATGCACCCTCCAGGGGAGTTCAGGGGGTGGGGAGAGGGGAACCTGGTCTGGGGAGCAGCCCCTGGACACGGCTGGCCCCTGGGGTCTATAAAGGCTTGTTGGGATTTGCCCCTCAATGAACCGATGTGCAAGAGGGTTTAGGGGGGGCGCAAGGTGGAAGTTTCGCCTAGGGTGCAAAATATCCTTGCACTGGCCCTGCCCCAGGGGGTGTGTGCACCCCAGGTTAAGAACCACTGTACTAAACTGATAAGATCTGCATTTTAATTTAATTTTAAATGAAGCTTCTTAAACATTTAAAAAACTTGTTTACTTTACATATAACAATAGTTTATAGACTTATAGAGACCTTCTAAAAATGTTAATGTATTACCAGCACGTGAAGCCTTAAATTACAGTGAATAAATGAAGGCTCAGCACACCGCTTCTGAAAGGTTGCCTACCCCTGATCTAGACTGTCCTGAGCAGACAGTGCTAAGCGCTCCCACAAATACAGAGTGTGACAAAATGAGACTGTTCTTAATATTTCTTCTGAATACCGTGTGGGTGCCTCAGTTTCCCCATGCATTTCTTAAGTCTCCAGCATGCATAAATGGCTGACACTCTATGTCCTGGCAACAAATGGCTGGGGCCCTTCACAGGGCCACCCAGAGGATTCAGGGGGCCTAGGGTCTTCGGCGGCAGGGGCCCCCCGCTTCGGCAGTAATTCGGCGGCAGGGGGTCCTTCCACTCTGGGACCCACCACCGAAGTGCCCTAAAGAGTCGCGGCGGGCCCCCCCCCCACCGCCGAATTACTGCTGAAGACCCAGCTGCACTTGGGCGGCGGGTCCCGCTTCGGCGGTAATTCAGCGGCGGGGGGTCCTTCAGCCCTGGAGTGGAAGGACCCCCTGCTGCTGAAGACCCGGAGTGGAAGAAACCAAAATTTTCCCGGGCCCCCGGAGCGAGTGAAGGACCCCGCTCCAGGGGCCTCGAAAAACTCTTGTGGGGGCCCCCATGGGGCCCAGGGCCTGGGGCAAATTGCCCCACTCCCCCACCCCAGGCAGCCCTGGCCCTTCAGCCCTTGCAAGGGGATGGCTAAAAGTGAACAAAGAGATCAGGTGACTTCCTGGCCCAGGAAAAAGACAAAGGCCAGAAAGGAGGGTCTGGAGGACGTTTCAGTTTGCAGCTGGCTGAGGACGAGAAGTGAGGGCAGACGGGGTGGTCTGCCTTGCTGGGCCCCAGAATGGACCCGGCTGAGGGATCTGGTTCTCTGTACCTACAAGCTCTGTTTTAGACCGTGTTCCTGTCATCTAATAAACCTCTCTTTTACTGGCTGGCTAAGAGTCACGTCTGACTGCGAAGAGAAGTCGGGGTGCATGCAGGACCCTCTGGCGTCCCCAGGACCCCGCCTGGGCAGACTCGCTGTGGGAAGCGCACGGAGGGGCAGAGGATGCTGAATGCTTCAAGGAGAGATCCAGGAAAGTGAAGACATGTAAGCTTCTTGACCTGAAAACAGTCTGCTCCAAGGGAGAGGAGGCTCCCCAGAGTCCTGATTGGCTTTGTGGGGAGCAGTTCCAGAGCATCGCCCGAGGACTCAGTGGCACAAGTATCTAGAGAAACTAGAAACCAGTACCAGAGCAGGGGCTTGATCAGGTGGAACTGACAGGATAATCAGGTCTCGGTATCATGTTTAACCAAAGGAAGAAGAAGAAAACAAAAATAATAACTTAACCACAGTATGTAAGTCAGAAATTTAGGACAGCAGCGTGCGGAGTAATTAGCACCCAGGTCTAGAATCCAGCCGCCAGAGCAGGTAACCATTTGCTATGCTAGTTAACAGCATTCTAGGCGACTAACGGCTGTTTCCCTACTTGGTATCTGCTGGCTATCTGGCACCAATCCCTACTCCTTTCTCCTCCTTTATTTTTCCTTCCTTCACTTAAGGTTACATTGTGGGGAAATTTTCACTCTTGTGCTAAATAAACTGCACTTTCAAACTTCTTCTTGCTCACAGGGTATAAAACGTAGTGAAGTATCATTTGATTTGGGTTTTTTTTTACTAGTTATCATCATAGTAAAGGTTTTATTTGTAGCCTAGATGGTAAATTTTCATGACAATTTTGCCAGGTGGAAATAAACCATTTTAAAGTTCTTTCCTCTCTGCTCTGCCTGTTTGTCCTGCTTTCTTGCCCTCTGCCCTGTACGTCCTTCAGACCTTAAAGCCCATTTCCAACCCCAGGTCCATAGTAAGATGCCTGTTCACTCCTCTGGCACTGCAAAGAATCCTTAAAGATACATTAAATGGGCAAGTGAGGGGTGGAAATCCCCAGCTGGCATAGAACTGGCAGACTTGGTGGTGGGGAAGGGGCATGCCAGAGGTAGGCTGGTAGGAAGGGATTGTAGCTGGAGTGTTGGGAATGACCACAGGGTTGCAAAACCGAGGAATTTCCAGAGGAAAAGGATTATTATTTAGGATGGTGCATGGGGCTATAATTCCGATAATCTGTGTCCATCAGGAAGCACTTCCTGACATAGCTAGCTTTAGTAAACTGTGGAATTATCTGGGAAGTGATGGGATATTTAAAGCTAGTTTGGGGAAAACCTTGGAGAATGTACTATACGGAACAGTCCAGCAGGGAGATAATTGGCTGGCCTACCAGGTCTTTATATTTCTAGGAGCCTATAACCCAAGTGGTTGAGTTTAGTATGTAGGTAATTATTCACACCAGCCCTCAAAGCCTGTGACTCTCATCCTCCATCACAAGGGTAAACACTGAGGGACTTTATCCTCTGAAAGCTGCTATTGTTGTCCCAAAAGGCATTGCATGACCCAGCTGTGAACCACACATTCCGAGAGCCCTTCATTCAACCCACATTTCTCAGCTCACTGCAAACCTTCATGTTGTATGTGATATTATAGCTTGTCTGCTCATCCTCTCCAACAAACCTGGCAGGCTGGTCGTTGGGGTGCAGATTTGGGAAACAAAGATACCAGTAGCGTGTGTGTAACCAGGCCAACAGGGGTTTTTAAACAAATTCACAAGGATCTTACTATCCACACTGAATTTGTGAGGCATTCCGCCCCCCCACCTCCCAATCCAGGACAAGAGAATAACAGTGCTCAGAATTGTAATGCCTCAGAAGTTTTGTGAATTACGGCGCCACGCTGCACAGATCTGACCTTTTCAATATTCTGTATTATGATTGGCTGCCCATTTTCCGTCAATCCCCAAAGGCTAATTAGACTGCAAGAAGAGCTGAAGACAGCCCGGGTGGCCAATCCCATTGCAGAACACAGAAAAGGTCAAAGACATATAAGCTTAATGAAGTTGCTCTCGGGAGGACAGCTGTAACAAGAAGGGGAAAGAGCCCTTAGCCCATCCCGGCTGCAGGAAGAGAGGAGAAGTCTCCTGGTACTAATTCAACATTGCACTATATCACAGGGCTCTTGCAATGGGATTCCACCTGGCAACTGAGACGTCTCTGAAGCATCTGCATTCCCCAGACTATACAGAAGGCTCATTGCTTTTGTTGGGCTAGTTTGTGAAACCTTAATCCAACCCACTAAAATGGGATCACTCTCTGGAGCCTGCGCTTCCCAATGTAGGTGTTTCATAATTCTGTCTTTCTTCTGTGACCTTCCTGGGGCAAGAGCTGCCTTCCCCTGTGAATGGACAGAGCATGACACATAGTGGATGCCACTGGAATAGGAATACTACTAATAATAATGAGGTTGAGGTAGCAAGTCATAAAGCAACTAACCCGAGTTTCAATGGGGATAGGAGACAGTATTGTCCTCTAGCACTAGGCATGACAAAGCACATTAAACAAATATTAATTGGGCCAGAGAGATTACTATTTGTCTTGTAAGAGGCAACTGTCTAGGGTTTAGTCTCCCCTTGATGTGTGTGCACGTAAATGAATCAAGGAGAGAATTCGACTCTTGGATACCAAGACACATAAATAGACAGATAGATAAGACAGGAAAGACAGAGAGAACAAACCCCCAAGAAGGTTGGATTCTGAATGTAATTAAAACTCATTGCAGAAACTTTGACAAAACCACATTCCATTAGATTATACAGTTTGTTGAAATCGTAACACTTCACATATTTGAAATCGTGATGCTTCCAAAATTTCTGTTAAGAAGAAAACAAAAAAAGGTCCAACAATGTCAAAATGGCCCATTTTGACTTTTTTCAGAATGAAACAGTTGAGTTTTTTGTTTTGAATGACTTTTCAGTTTTTTTCCATTTTGCATTACATTATATATTATAATATGACATTTTTTCAAAGTCAAAAACAAAACAAACCATTTCAATATATTTAAAACATTTTTGGAAATTTCTTTTGTAGAGAATTTTGAAATGTTTAGTTTTCAGTCTGATTTGGAACAAAATCAAAATTTGAAATCTTGAAATTCTTTGCAAAATGGAATTTCTCTTAGTCACCCAGTTGCCCTAGATGCAATCAAAAAAGTTTTGGTGAACCTGAATCTGACCAACACATTCTTGTGATGCAATAGCATTGGTGCTGGCAATACTTGGGTTTGAGTCTGGCAAGCTCAAATGCAGCAGGTTTGGTTCTCTGCTCAGGCCATTCTCCTGGTTCTGTGCTAGACTCTTCAAAAGTCACATGTACAGGGAACAGTAAATAATAATCCAGTTATAAATATACAGCTTGAAAAGCCTCGAATGATTAACCATCAACTGGTCGCATGCCTGGAGTCCTCACTTTCCAGACCATTGCCTATTAGCTCCTGAGGGGAGTAGAAACTCTCAGCTGTGGTTCCACAACACCTGAGTATCTTCACAAGTTTGTGGTGTGACACAGCCAACGAGCCAAGAGTCCCAGAAGCTGGTCTCCTGAAATCTATAGGCCAGATCTTCATTTACTTCATTTAAGCTGAGGTGTGTGACCCTTGGTGCTTGTGGACTAAACTTTACTACCTTCAGCATGTGATCACATCATGGCTGCTTGGATTGCTGAAGAGCAGCTCTATGTATGCCTTGGAGGTCAGAGCTCAGACCTGGGAGGCCAAAACTCTACAGAACTACAGCCTCAAACACTGGCAGGTGACTCAGCCCTCCATCCACTCCAATGAGGTCAGCTGGATTCCATGACATTTTTTAAAAAAACCTGCGGTCCTGTCTGCCTGCGTTCTACTTAAGTTCTGTTTTAAGGACTTATGCGGAGAATAAGTGTAGACCTTCTGAACACAGTTGTCTTTCACCCATACTTCCAACTGTCCCCTTCACATCTGCAGTCTTGGTCACCAGAGACGTGGTCCTCAGCTGGAGTAAATCAGTGAAGCTCCATTCACCTCTGTGGAATGACACTGATTTACATCAGCTAAGAACGTAGCCCTGCATAAATAAATATGGCCCTGGGTGCAATCTCTGGGGAAACACGTCATCCCACTTTATACCATTCTGCTGATGTCCCCTGCTCCAGCACAGCTCCAAGAATGGTTCATTCTCACACCTGATTCCCTCAAACTCTCTTCATGGGGTTGTACCTACAGGGGAGGTTGCACGTTTCCACATACAGAAGAACATCAGAGTTACGAACACCAGAGTTACAAACTGACCGGTCAACCACATGCCTCATTTGGAACCGGCAGTATGCAATCAGGCAGCAGCAGAGACCAAAAAAAAAAAAAAAAAGAAAGAAAAAAGAAAAACAAGTACACTGTGTTAAACATAAACTGCTAAAAAATACAAGGAAAATTAAAAAAAAGATTTGACAAGGTAAGGAAACTGTTTCTGTGCTTGTTTCATTTAAATTACAGTGGTTAAAGGCATTTTTTTTCTGCATAGTAAAGTTTCAAAGCTGTATTAAGTCAACACTCAGGTGTCAACTTTTGAAAGAACCACCATAAAGTTTTGTTCAGAGTTACGAACAACCATCATTTCCGAGGGGTTCGGAAGTCTGAGGGTCTACTGTACAGTTATTTTATTCTAAAAATGTTTGTCCATTTTCCTAAACATACAACAGGCAAAATATTACCCATGCATAGAAACTTCACTCAATACATGACGAGGGCAAACAATGAGTGGGAAACTGAAGAGGCACAGGTAGAGCCCGATTCTAATTTATGCTGAAGCCTTTTATAGAGGGGTCTTCAGATGAGTGCAATGTACAGTGGTGGAAAGGGGACATAGAGTAAATAAGCATCAGGCTCCTAAAGTTTCCATTTGGTGCAAAGTGCTTGTTATTATTTCGGGAAAGAAAATAATTTAAAAACCTGAGTATCATGCATGAGAGCAGGGTAACAATATGCAATTAGCTCCTCACCGATCAGGGATAATTGAAAACAGGAGGAATAAGAGAGAAGACAGTGAGATGCAGAAAAGAAAGGATACAAGATATTATATAGATAGCTAGATATAATTGTCTGTAGGTGCTGAAGTGCTGTGGGATCTTTTGGGATGAAAAGCAAGGGTTAAAAGTTATTCCTGCTGCTTTCTGAGAGATGGAAAATATCACAGCTCTGGCAAAAATATTAAGATTTTTCTAAAATAATGTTTAGTTTTCAAGTTTTTTTAAAAGTGAATCTGGGCAAAGGAGCAAGTTGACATTAACGACAGATGGGATGGAAAAAATTTGTTTGGGAAAAAAACGACCTGCTTTTGAGTCACACACATGCAGAAATAAAAAGCAACTTAAATCTCTTCAGATCTACCTCATCTCCCAGGTTCACTTTTCAAAGTGTAGTTGACATTCAAATGCATGCCCCTTCCTCCTGCACTGACCAAATCAGGAACTAGCCGAGAAAGGGTTAAAAAGTCTAGCATAAAATGATCTTATGTTTTGTCTGTTGGATAGGCTGTGAGCCAGCCAAGCAGTTTGCCTTTGTGCTCTCCAAAGAAGCTTTAGCTCCTAGTCTGAATCCTTTTCACAGGATGGCAAATTGTGCACTGAGAGAGCCCTTCAGAGCTTTTCTAACCCCCCAAACAAGGCAGTTCTCAGAGACATCAGCTAGGCTCCCTTCTGAGCTTCCTAAGGTCCACTCTGTAAAACTCAAGAAATCTGACCCACAAGCAGGCCATGCCACACATGGGTCCCTGGGAATGCAGCCAGCTGAGATATGCACAGCTCTAGGTTCAATGACAGGCATGAGCCCCAGCATTATAATGCAGGTTTTCAATGCCCCCTCCCGTCCCCAGCCAGGAATTCAGGAGTGCTGGCTTGGGCTGCTCTCTAGCTGGAACTGAAGGTTGAGCTAAACACCCCAGAAAGGAGGAAACTGACAATATTTATAAACATAATAATAATTCCTCTTTGGATTATCAATCATGAAATAATAATAGGTCGGTGAGAGCAGATGATTGATTGAAACTGCCCCACGTGACCATTCATATTCTGCAATATCAGGCTATAATTCACAATAGGGACCCTTTGGTCTACTGATGGTCATTACGGATGGCGCTGGGCTTGGAACCACAACACCTCCCTGCAGAACCCTTGCTGCAAATGAGAGTTCAGGGGCAGGAGATTTGGCTCTTTGACTCTCATCACTGTGACCGAACGCACCCCAGTATCCACACCCTCCACAGTATTGTAATAATCCTTGTACCATATATGCTTTGTGAGGTATCATTTGAAAACGAATAGCTCACGGGCCAATAATATCACGGTGAAATGCATGTAGCAGCATTGTATCAGAGGGGTAGCCATGTTAGTCTGGATCTGTAAAAAGCAGCAAAGGGTCCTGTGGCACCTTATAGACTAACAGACATATTGGAGCATGAGCTTTCGTGGGTGAATACCCCCTTCGTCAGATACTTTACACACAATGTAGCAGCATTGTGTGTAAAGTACGAACATAAGCTGAAATGGTGACTGAAATGTGTTTACCAGCCAAGTCTCAGTACGGGTAAACCCGCTTCTCAAAGACAAAGCACAAGCTGACGCCTCTAGCCTGGGGTCATCAGAGTTAATGGACAATTGCCTGTCAAGTGGCCATCCTTTGGCAACAAAGGGGGGCAGGAACTGATTGATCTGCATTTTAGCAAACAACCACACGGAACCTCTTTCACCACAAGACTCCATGTCTCTGTCTGCACAGTGGGAAGGAAATCTACCTAGGGGTAACTCTCAGGAAGATGCATTTCAAAGGGGGACTGGACTATAAAAGCGAGGGGCAAAACCATCCCAGGTTAGCTCTTCTCTTTCTCTCTCTCTCTCTCTCTCTCTCTCCCCTCTTCACTTAAGAAAACAAAGGACCTAGGCTTTGGACTTTGGGAGGGGTTCTGACCTGAGGATTTGGTCAGCTCTGTTGCTGGGAACACATGGTAAGGATTTTATCTTGATCCAAGTCCAGTTGGTTGTTTTAGCTACGAGAAAGCGTTTTATCTGTGTTTCTCTTGTAACCATTTCTGACTTAAATGCCTTATACTTGAACTCACTTAAAGTCGCACTTTGTAGTTAAATAAACTTGTTTTATTTTTTAATTAAATCTAATTCAGTGTTGTGGTTAAACCGATCTGTTCGGTAACTTCAGTTAAAGTAGTAACTTGTAGCATATTGATCCCATACTGGGACAACAGACCTTTAATATCTGAACTACCCAGAAGAGGGCTAGACAGTGCAGAATGCATGTTTTGGAGAGAATTTGAGATTGGGAGTGTATTGGGGTCACCCTGTGAGTAGTAACCAAGGCTAGTGGGAGCCAGAGTGTGGTTGGTGCTGCTAATAGGCTGCTGAGGTCAGAGCGGCTGGACCAAGGCTGCAGCCCTACCCAGACACTCAGGGTGTGACCTGCATGCTGGCAGGCTGTTTGTGAGTGGCCCAGGTTGGGAGCTCAAACAGCAAACATTGTGAGGCACTCATAGTTTGCAGGGACTATGGTGACACAGCCCCTCCCTAGTGTGGATTGTACTCCGGAATGTGATAATCTCCCAGCATTTAATTTACAGGGTCATGAATGCCCTGCCTCTGGGGCCCACAGACAGGGATGGCCCTTTCCCTCATGCCATCCATCATTGGGTTCTCTACTGCCGCTCGTCAGTGTTGTACCCAGGCACCTTCTGCAACAAACAGTTTTTTGTGGGCTTCATGGAGTCGCTTGCTCTCTTTTTCCAAGTGACAGACAGCTCATCTGGGAGCCCAGTGCTTCCATGTCAGAATCATCCTCTCATTGGCCTTACTTTCCTGGGGTCTTTGCATTGGAGCTCCTCCATGCCCGGCCAGCAACTGGAGGAGGCACAAGGGGAATACTAGAAGACTGGACGACAAGGCAGTCTGGCACCTCAGCCCCCAAACCAGGAATCTCTTGCTGTTCGGAGGTTAGTTCATTAGGTTTTAGTGCCACCATCCAGGAAGGCATTCTGGCAAGAGCCAGCTGCAAAAATTGGGTCACTGAATCATTCCTCGCAAAGGGGGCTTCCCTCCGCAATCGCATGGCCAAGCATCACCACTATATTCCAATAACAGTGGAGCCTGAGGGAACACCCCTTAGCGAGTAAGGGTTACAAACCATTTCACAGAGTGGAGACTTAGGAGGGGCCCATCTCAGATGGCAAGGATCTGGTGCAGGGGGGTTGCACTGCATTTGAGAGCAGAGCAGAAGAGGTTGTATCCTGGACAGCAGAAGCCTGGGAAGAGACGGCTTTTCCCATCCTAGAAAGTACAGACATGGCAGCAGCAGCGAGTGGATCCCCAGAATGAAACCCTGGATCCAAACACTGAGGAAGTTTGGGGGTGGATCCAGAGGTTATGGCTCAGACCCATCTCTCACCTTTTGGTGATTATGGGCACATGCCCACTAGACACTGAACTGAGACACGTGCATACCCCTCCACACTAACTTATTTCACATTTAAGGATTCCTAGCTGGGGTCCCATGTGAGCAGAGTGCCCCACAGAATTCTCCCCTTCCTCGCACTGGGATAAGATCATGACAGAGGCTTGGTATCCTTTATGAGTGGGCAAAAGAACACGGTATGGTGGCCACATGGCACCCATGCTACCCCACTGATGTAACCCAGGGTCCAACATTGTTCTGCCTGCAGGTCTGACTTTAGCACATCCTGCCACTGGGCTTCAGTAGCTACTTTACTAGCTCAGCTCTGCATTCTCCACTCATTCCACTCCCGGAGCTATCGTGGCCTATTTGGGACACGCATCAGAAATGATCATCAATTCCTCCCTCTACCCAGCCCAGATCTTAATGACTCCTGCACTGCTCAGTCACATGCTATAAAGTAATCACAGTTTTTTCTCCCCTCGCACACATCTTTAAACCAATAGGGCACCAAAACACCTCCAGAAGATAAAACAACAGCCGAGCCCAGGGCAGATACGTTCACAAGGGGGCAGGAAGAAAGTCTGAGGGCAAGAGATGGAGAGGGGAGAGAATTTACCCCGGTGGTAAAACCAGCTCCAGATGAACTCCCCTTGCTGCTGTTTTGACAGCCCAAACACACTCGCTCATGCAGTATCTCTGTCTTGTTAAAGGTAATTACAGCTCTTCCCGTGTAATGAGATGGTTTTTAAAGGCCATTCAAAAGAAATTTTCTATAATGAGGTTAAGGGTTTTATAGTGTTATACATCAAGGGAGCTGGTAATTTGTCGGATCCAGGCAGCGTCCTGAAGCGGGAAGATAGCAGGCTTCATGAATAAGAGGCCAGAGCAGAGTCTCCAAAATGTTTTGCCTCTTGAAAAGGAGAGGGGAGGAGGAAGGGTGGGGGGAAGAAGTTTTGAAAGTTGCCAGCATCTGCTGAAGTAATGAGCAGTTTGCAGGATGTTGTGGGTAGCTCTTAAAGGAAGAGGATGGGCAGGAGAAGATGTATGCGTGTGTGGACAGGACCTGTGGCTGAGCACCAGCCTACTTTGAAAAGTGCCGCTGTCCACCATGGCCAATGCCTCTTCCTGCACCATTCCCTCAGTGTGGCAGCAATTACTGACAACACAGCTCTTTGTATGCTCGACAGGCAATGGATAGAGGCAAAGGCTGGGCTTCCCCGTTCAGATCAGACTGAGAACCAGAGATGGATCAAAACCGGAGCTTCGTGCCTGAGCTATCCCCTTTGTACTGGCCTGAGTTTTGGGTAAAACAGAAATAAAACATCTGACAGAGCAGGGCTGGCAAACCCACCTTGGTCCATCATTACAGAGACAGGACAAGACCAGAATGTTACATCTGAATGTCTACCCCCTCAGAAAGATTTCTGAACTACGCAGATCTGGATCAAATGGAACCCAAATCCAGACTCTTCCTGCTTTTATTTAGCTGCACCAAATCCTGATTCCTCCTCAGTCCATCTCTAATAAAACCCAAACTGGACTTCAACTGAACCTTCCACAACGCTCAAAAAGTTTGAATAATGAGGTTTTTTTTCTTCAAAAAAGTTACTCTCCATTTATACAGTTGCCTTTATTCACCCAAGATCTGACCAGGTTTGGAAGCAGACATGATTGCTATTCGAAAGCATTTACTAACAGTTATCTTTTCCTATCCTATCAGTGCTGTCTGAGGTTTTGCAGCATCTCCCCATATTTGGAATAATAAATAATTAGCTCAGGCACCACTATGTGGGATCTATGGGTAAATGAGCAACCAACGAATTCTGAGAAGGCATGAAACTTAGGTCATCTTCAACCTGAAAATAAGTAATACCAGAAATTTCATAATAAAACCTGTTCTCTCCGGATCTCCAGCCCACCTGTACATACTGAAGAGGTGGCAATACAGGTCAATAGATAAGTACCTGAACATTTGGATGCTAAGTGCTATTTGATTGAAGTTGAACCTTTAGACATGTTGAACCTTTAGACATGTTGAAGGATCAAAGAAGAGGAGATCGGCTAATTATAGAGGACAATGCCCTGCTGATGCATCCCCAGCCAAAGCAGTTGGGGCGATGACACGAGCCTCAGCCCCTCTAATAAAAACTGAATGGAACTTTCACTTAAAATGTGAAGTTCCAAAACGTTTGGATAGTTTTTTCTTTCTTTTTCAGTCTATAGATGCCTTTGCCCACATAGCTGTTTTATTCTCCACAATTTTCTCTTTGTAACTATAAGTAGGTACAAACTTTGGGCTAGATTGTAATCTCTGCTAGTTTCACAATCACACTGGTATGATCTAACTGACTTTCCAAGAGATGGATCTGCACCAGGAATTTTGAGGCTAGATCTGAACTCTTTAAAAGTCTGGCATGTAGACCTGGGCAACATTTTCCCAACATTTTTTTTTTTTTTTTTTTTGCCAAAAACGCAGATTTGGGTTGATTGAAAATTTCACAAATTTGTGTTGATTTCGGCAAATCATTTCAATAAAAAAAATGTCATGAAATGTCTAACTGGCTCATGCTGACATTTCTGAAATGAAATGTTTCACTTTGGTAGGTTAGAGTCACAAGGAGACTTAAGCACCATTCACAAAACAGAGGAGGTGGTGGTGGTCTCCCATTGTACCCAATAGCACAGTGAGTAAGGTACTCACTGTGGGCTGCGAGAGACACAGGGTTGAATCCCTGATCTAGAGCAAGGACATGAAACCAGGTCTTCCCTCTAGCAGTGCCAGCTCCAGAGTACAGATTCAGCCCTGGGTCTCCCATGTCCCCAGCTGAGTGCCTTAGCCACTGGGAGACACCACCTTGTTTTGTTTAATAGCACCTGACTCACCTTCTGAACCTATCCTTCATTTCCAAATTTCCTTTGCTTTTATTAAACAAATAGTTAAAATTACTTGAAAATTAGCCAAATGATTTGTTCAACCCAAAATGAACAATTTCCCAATGTTTAAATTCACCAACATTACAGAAATGTTGGTTTCAGGTTGACCCAAACAGTGGTGGCAGATGACAGAACAAAGAGCAGTGGTCTCAAGTTGCAGTGGGGGAGGTTTAGGTTGGATATTAGGAAAAACTGTTTCACTAGGAGGGTGGTGAAGCACTGGAATGGGTTACCTAGGGAAGTGGTGGAATCTCCATCTGTAGAGGTTTTTAAGACCCAGCTTGACAAAGCCCTGGCTGGAATGATTCAGTTGGGGTTGGTCCTGCTTTAAGCAGGGAGCTGGACTAGATGACTTCCTGAGGTCTCTTCCAGCCCTAATCATCTATGATTCTATGAATCCCGCCCCCCAGATTTTTTGGAACTGCCAAAGAATTAGGCGAAAATTATCCATTATTCACACAGCTCTCCTGTCATGTTTGGATCCAGGATTTCCTGTTATATACATTGAGTCAAATCCTCAATTGGTACAAATTAGCACTGTTGCACTGAAGTCAGAGGAGCTACACTGATTTGCACCCACTGAGGAGCTGGCCCGGAAGCACTAGCTTTGATGTTCAGATCTGGAACTGGATATACACCTGAATTTTCTGGAGTGTTTCAATACAGGATTTCGGTCTCCTGCTTACTTGATGTGGAGTTTGCCAAGCCAATATGTGGGGCAGCCTATCATCAAAATGCAGAGCCCTCAGATCACCATCCAATCTGGTCAGAAGCATCCTCAGTGATGTGTGACACTGTCTTTGGTTACAGCCACATGTCAGACCCATGTCTCATCTCTACCTGTGCCTGGAAGGTTCAGGTAAATTACATAATGATTGTTTAAAAACAACAACCCTGTTTCCTAAGGATTAACAGCCAGATGGTCAGCCAAGGCATCATAAGGCTAAGTGCTTTAGCCTTTCACGTTGGTGGCCTGAGCACAAGTGAGTGTGGTGATCTCATTTGCAGGCATCAGAGTTGCAGAAGCGTAGTGGAGGATGCATGGATTATGTCCAGATTTTATTTATGGAGACAGCATGATGCCCACGTTTTGGCATCTGTGAAGTCGGGCATGGGGGAGGGCAGTTTATTTGACAGAGATTCCAATCCTCAAAGTGAGTTTGAGTCAATTACTTCTATAACTGAATCATTAAAGCCTCTACCCTAACAGCAGCAAATTTGCACCAGCTTCCCAATAAGAATGCCAAGATTTAAGAACACCTCAGCATACATCTTCCACAAGTCTTCCACTCTCAGCCCCTCTTCCTGCAAATACAATAGCCCACCAGCTACAACCCTCATGCTCCTGGAAGGCAGAGGACATCAGACTTCTTCCCATAGAAATGCTGTCAGTCTGTTCAATCAACGTGGCCTTTTTCTGTCCATGAATTATCCACAATCTCATGCATGATTTGTGTCTTGGTATAATTCCTCACCCTGAACCTTAGTGTCCAAAAGATGGGGTACCAGCATGAATTCCTCTAACCCCAATTACCAGCTTAGTACTTGTAGCGCTGCCACCAACCAGGAATTCCAGTGCCTGGTACACTCTGGTCCCCCCAAAACCTTGCCCGGGGAACCCCAAGACCTAGATCCTCTGGATCTTAACACAAGGAAAGTAAACCCTTTCCCCCACCGTTGCCTCTCCCAGGCTTCCCCTCCCTGGGTTACCCTGGAAGATTACTGTGATTCAAACTCCTTGAATCTTAAAACAGAGAGGAAAATTCACCTTCCCCCCTCCTTCTCTTTCCCCCTCCCAGACTCTCCCTGAGAGAGAAAGTAATCCTGACACAGAGAGAAATTAGCCTCTCTCTCCCCCTTCCCTCCTTTCTCCCCACCAATTCCCTGGTGAATCCAGACCCCGTCCCCTGGGGTCTCACCAGAATAAAAAAACAATCAGGTTCTTAAACAAGAAACTTTTAATTAAAGAGAGAAAAACAGTAAAAATTATCTTTGTAAATTTAAAATGGAATAGGTACAGGGTCTTTCAGCTATAGACACTGGGAATACCCTCCCAGCCTAAGAATACAAGTACAAATTAAAATCCTTTCAGCAAAATACAAATTTGAACTCCTTCCAGCCAAATGCACATTTGCAAATAAAGAAAACAAACATAAGCCTAACTCGCTTTATCTATCTAGTACTCACTATTTTGAACTTATAAGAACCTGTATCAGAGAGATTGGAGAGAAACCTGGTTGCACGTCTGGTCACTCTCAGAACTCAGAGAGAACCACCACCAAATTCTAACAGCACACACAGAAACTTCCCTCCCACAAGATTTGGAAGTATCCTGTCCCCTGATTGGTCCTCTGGTCAGGTGACAGCCAGGCTTAGTGAACTTGTTAACCCTTTACAGTCAAAAGAGATATAAAGTACTTCTGTTCTGTTAACTTCTACTATCTGTTTATGACAATTTGTAACAGTCCAAACACTACCTATTAAAAGCAATCAGCCTAGAGGTTGTTTTTGATCCACTCCAACTATTAGCTATGTTACGTGGCATTGGACCAGAGCTTTTGTGAACAGGAAGAAAGGAAATCAAAGAAAGGTCGAGACGGCTGCACGAACACTTCCAGCAAGATGCATGTTCCAGGGAGGAGTCTCTTGGACGAGGCTTTCTGCAAACAACATCACTGCTCGTCGGAGCAGTTGTGGAACACAAGTAAAAAGGGTAATTCACACCGCTGAGGCAAATTCAAAACACAGACAGCTTGGAGAGGCAGTGTAGCCCAACAAAGAGGGCCCTGGATAGAACTCAGGAGCCCTAGGTTCAATCCCAGGTCTTGGGCAAGTCACTTCACCTCCCTGTGCCTTTGTTCCCCATTATTATTTGTACTGTTCTAGTGCCACGGAGTCCCAGTCATGGACCAGGACCCCCATTATGCTAGGCACTCTACAGACAAAGAACAAAAAGACAGCTTCCGCCCCAAAGAGCTGCTAGTCAAAGGGTACGTCTATACTATCCGCCGTATCGGTGGGTAGCGATCCATCGGGGATCGATTTATCACGTGTAGTATAGACACGATATCATCGATTCCTGATCTCTCTTCCATCTATTGCTGAACTCCAGCTCGGCGTGAGGCAGAAGCAAAGTCGATGGGGGAGAGGCGGCCGTCAATCCTTTGCCACGAGGACGCGAAGTAAGTGATTCTAAGTCGATTTAAGACACATCAACTTCAGCTACACTATTCTCGTAGCTGAAGTTGCATATCTTAGATCGATCCCCCCCAGTGTAGACCAAGCCTAAGTACTGGATAAGCTAAGAGATGACAGGTGGCTACAAACAGATGTGGGAACACTAGGAAAAAAGACAACAGTAATTGTCAGTGTGATAGGCAGCCATCTCTAGTGATCCCCTCTCATCCTTTTGTCTATAGCAAGGCCCCTCCAGACTTGACATCACACCCTGACTCAGTTTCCCTTTACTTTCAGCTGTTCCCTATCTTCCAGCAATCCTGGCTCCCAGCGCTGTCCTGTGTCTGCTGCGAACCAGCCTCTTGGTTAATGTCCAAAAGGGCCAGGCTCTAAACACACAACCCTTTGCCCAGTCTCACACCGGGTGCAACCCTTTTCCCCTGAGGATCAGTTTGCTTTCTCTAGCTTTCAAGACACTTGGGTTCTTATCAGTCCATTCATCCTCCTCTTGTTCGCAGGGGTCCCTGTACCTCCTTCCCCTGTTAGATGGCAGCATGAACAGTCTCTTGGTCCTCTCCTTATAATAGGAGGGGGTGTTGCACCCCCTTATGGGGTGGCAGCACCCCCTTCCCCAACCTCCACTGTGTGTCCCCAGCCCTGTGAACCGTCAATGACCAAGCTCTCTGCCTTCATAATGTAAAACTGCCCTGCTTCTTCCCAAGGCCTCTTCCTATGCACTTCCAACCCTCTTGGCAGAGCTCTGCCTCCCCAAGATCTGCTCTCTCTGTATTTCTAGTCACAGGCTGCTCTTATTCATCTGACCCATCGTCGTGCACCTCTTCCCCTGGGGAGGTGAGCTAAGACTGGCACAGGTGCAGCTGAGCCCCAACCCCTTTAAAGATCAGCTCCCCCTATGACAGCCTGTTTATTTAAATTATAATCTCTTTGTGGTTCTTTCTCTTACTAGGGGTATGCAAGGCCCAGCATGAGGTGCTGCAGTGCAGGACAGGGAGGGTGACCAGATGTCCCAATTTTACAGGGACAGTCCTGATTTTTGGGTCTTTTTCTTATATAGACTCCTATTACCCGCTATCCCCATCCCAATTTTTCACACTTGTTGTCTGGTCACCATAGGGATAGGGAGGGAGAGAACAACTGTAATAACACTGGGATGCTGCATTCTGGGATGGATGGGACAGCTGTAATAGCACTGGGGTGTGGCAGGTCAAGAGCAAGGGGATGGGGGAAGCTTTGGCAGGGTCAGATCAGGGCTGTCAGTTCCCCACTTTCATGAGAGTACACAACAAAATAAAAATTCCCTCCCAGATCCTAGCTTTCAAGCCACACTACCTGTATTTGCAAGATCGCCGTTAGTGGTTAGCTAACATACATTATCTGCATTTAATATCACAGCTATTTATGTTTTTTAAAGACCAATTAAATATTAAAGGCATTTATCAAGGTTTAACTCTGCAGCAAGGAGAGCAGCTAGGATGTCAGTGATGCGAACGTGTGTGGTTTCGGAAGAGGAGGCAGTGCCCAGAGTGTGGGTTGCCATGTGTTGCTTTATTACGCACACCTGCGCCAGCCATCGCATTACACAGAACAAGACGGGGCAGAGGATGGCTCAGAGGACTGGGCAATTGGGATACAAAACTCTAGGTCACTTCTTCAGATCTGGCCCAGAGAGACAGCGACTGAAAGTCTTTATCATCTGATGGCTGCTCTGTGGCCCTGTATGTCCTATGCCGTTTCCAGTGGACAGGGATCAGCATCATTAAGGGCCTCTGGTGTGGGCTCTCTCACCAGGAGACCAATGGCTGACTAGCCAGTCTTCTCTAGAGGTCGTCCCCCTGGGTTGCTGACTGAGGATGGAAGATTGCTGAGTGAGCATAGAAGGAAGCTGCGTTTGTCACTGCCTGACCTGTGCCTTTTTGGTGTGTAAATAGAGGCCTTTGCCATCCTTTAGTATCAACCTGGCACCTTCCAGTGACCCTAAAACCAGTTCAAACAAACAAGAGAAGATCCGTTAACTTGCAAGGAGAAGCCAGGAGTGGGAAACAGAACCTGGACCCCCAGCATTCGCAGGTGAGACCCCTGGCACTAAAGGAGTACCTGTAACCAATGCCAGCAGAGCCACAGGACCCACAATGGTTCAGCATCGCGGCATGAAAATGAGATTTATGAAAAACAACCCAAAGAAGCCAACAGATGAGTGAGCAAACAGGGAGATCATCTCTGTCAAGTAGGCCACCTAAATACACTCACATTTAAACTATCCCCACAGGGACAGATGAATTACTGTGCTAGACTCTACCCGGTGTGCTGCTACTGAGAACATTGTCTCACCTTGCATTGGACACCGCAGTGCCAGGCTGGGACATTGGGTCAGTGATTTCTCATCGGGGAGAGTGACACCTACTGAATCACTAACACTTGTTACACAATCCTAAATTCCCATCCAAGTACCAACCCTGGATCTGCTTAACTCTGACCATCTGAGATCACGCAGAGAGCCAGATTTTGATGTCCTTGCCTCACACCAAGAACCTATAGGCTCAAGCTGAGATCAAGGTCCATTGTGCTAGGAGATTTGATGGTAAGATACATTACTTACCCCAAAGAGACAAGACAAAAAGTGGGAGAGGAGACACAGGTGCAGAGAGGTGCAGTGGCTCACTCAAGGACATACAGTAGGTCAGAAAGACAGAAGAGAATCCAGGTCCCCTGACTGGCAGTCCAGCCCCCTATCCACTAGACCATACTGCCTCTCAATGGCAATATCCCAGAATAAGTTACTGCCCAACATGAGTAAAGGTATTGGAACATGGCAAAGAATGAGGTGGTATGGCTGGCCATTTCAATGCCATGTTCCTCACTCTCTATGCACTGCCTGGAGTGCTCCCTGATTGGCCTGACCAGGAATATGACATCACAACACCACACAGAGGGAATTCAGAAATTTCATTGCATGGCACCATCACAGTCCAGTGTCAGCCATATCCTCAGTTGCACCCCTCTCCATATGCCTTCACAAACCTCCGCCTTTGTAGAACTTGGTCATGGCAAGATAACCAACAGCGATCCTTCTGCCTCACCCAACACATTTTAAGAACAAGAAAAACCAGGCCCAACCATTCCCCATCCCAGTTCAAATTAGATTGATTTCCACTCATGTTCTCTCAATACCAGCTCTTCCATAAGCCCTACAACCTAAGGCTTTTTAATACATTTGTCTGCTAGGCTGGCAATTTGCCTCCTCCATGTTTTCCGTCAGAATACCATCAGTCGTTACTCCTATTCCTTCAGTGTTACACCCAAGCTCTCTGTCACCAGAGCTTTGCAGCACAATCAGGATGATCTCCAACTCATTTTTGCAGATACCCAGTGTATTTTTACTAAAATAAGTCCAATATCTTTTGATGAAGCAGATTCATAACACCAATCCCGATGGGCATGATGTGATGCCAAAAAAGTACAGAGTTGGCTTGTGGACATTTCAGTCCATGGTGAGCCTTCTCCATTTTAGATACAGACGTAGCACAAGGTCCCAGATTGATTTCCTTGGTGTGTGAAGCTGTTTATTCATAGGCTCCTCATTCAGCACACCATAGCAGATGGACAGATAGCAAGGACAGTGAATGGGTCTGGATGCTGTTTGAGTCTCTGAGAAGAGGTGACGAATGACATTTCCTTGCATTCCCTTCTCCTGACCAATTGGTAAGATGGAGGTCAGAAGAGTCAGGAAGAAGAAGGACCTGGCTGGTAGCTGTGGGACATACTTTCCCATTCATTTCCTGCCAGATAAGTGCTCCCCCATGTATGCTCTCAGACCATCACTGGGAGGGAAAGCTATAGTCCCCTGCTCTGATGCCCCATGTGTTGGTGCGGCCAATAACTTTCTGTCCATAGGGGAAAGAGGGAATGCTACTTATCCAGGTAGCCCCGAGTCCAGCGATCAGATAGGGAATACTTCCAATCCAGGGTCTGGGGGGAGAGGGAAAACTCCTGGTCTAAGAGTCGGCATGAGTTGTCCCTCCCACCATCGAGAGGACAGAAATCCTGTGGGGAGGACATTTCATATGGCCTCCAGGAGGAGAAACGATCCATATGTTTCCTTACTGGGCTGATCAGGGGAGAGCAGTGCAATGCCGTCTCTTTAACACATGGGATAGGTTTGTAGCCTTCATGGCACTGAGCAGGTAACTCCATGGGGCACTCATGGGCACAGGGGAGCTGTGGGCTCATTTGACTCCTACTGAGGAGTCACCTCTCCCTTCTGTGCCTGTGTGTCACAGCCAGTGCCCATGGCATAGCTCCATGAGCAGAGGCAGAGTCCCCGCCTCCTGCTCCCTGCACATACAGAATAATGACACACCCTCTGCTGAGTGCTCGTGGGGACAGATGTGCGTCTGCTGGCATTACAGGTACTCTGGGGCAGGCCCTCCTCCAGCATCATTTCACTGGTGCGCTTCATCAATTCCCCCTCTCCCTGGGGCCCATGGCAGAAACCCTTCTCCTGGCCGAGGAGGGCTGCACAAAGCTTCCCTCAGAGCCCAGCTGCACCGGCCCAAGCATCGGTTTCACCAAGACATGAAACGATTCTCCATTCTGGGGCTTCTGCACAAAGTCACCAATATGCATAAGCAGTGTCATAGATGTAGACACACATCTCTTCCCTTTAGACCCCCATCCAGCCTGCAGAGTGATCACTTCTGCAGGATGAGCTGAAGAGGCACAGAGGAGCTGGGAGGCAGTTCTGCCCTGGGCTCTCGTCTTCCATACCAGCTCCTGACGCAGCTGCCAATTAACGTGAACGGCAATAGCATGAAGTGTCCAGGGATGCCCTGACTGGAGATGAGGGAAGACCGAGCATCATCTCACAGCAGGATGGAGAGAAAGGCACAATGTGACAAGGCAGAATAGTAGCTGGAAAAGCAGAGCAGGGCACATCCCACCAGCAGATCTGAGGGTGTAACTACACTGCCAAAGAAAAGCCATGTTGCTGTGTTTTCACTATTTTAACCTGTGTTAAACCCACATCTTGGGTTTGGTTAGGTTTTTGGCAGCATAGACAATCTGAGATGCATCTCGCCCTGCACCGAGGCACAAGAAACCCTTGAACGGCCATACAAATAATATACAAAAAGAACAGGAGTACTTGTGGCACCTTAGAGACTAACCAATTTATTTCAGCATGAGCTTTCATAAGCTACAGCTCACTTCTTCGGATCCGAAGAAGTGAGTTGTAGCTCACGAAAGCTCATGCTGAAATAAATTGGTTGGGTGCCTTAGGAATCAGCCCTCCCAGCATCCCTCTGTCTCCATGCAAACGGATGATGGGGGGTGGTGTCAATCAGCCTGGGGCTTTTGGTGCAGGGGGGAGAAGAGCCAGGAAATGACCCTGGCGTCCTAGCTGCGTCCTCTCACCTCTCGTGATTAACCCTCAAGTGGCTGGGGAGGAGTAGAAAAAACTGTGGTGGGGAGGGAGTGAAGGCGTAGGATTCAAAGGAGGGGTTTACAGGGGTGTTTTTTTGGGGGGGGGGGAAATCAGTGCCCAACACTGCCCCCTGGCTCCTCCACTGTGTGTGTTCGCTTGGTTAGTCTCACATCATAGCACCGTTGGCCATTTCAAGCTGGGGGGAGGTGGGAGAGGTGGATTTTTCACTCATTTCGTGCCCAGGAGATGTCTGAGGACTTTGATGAGGGCCTCTTTTAGCTCTGTTCCCCCTCCCCCCCACAACTCAGGACATGGCACTCTGGTTTGATCTCCCCTCCCCGTCCCCCACCCCCCCCAAATGTACTCCTGTTCTTTTTGCGGATACAGACTAACACGGCTGCCACTCTGAAATAATACACAGTAACAGAGGTGGCTCTAGCTTTTTTGCCGCCCCAAGCATGGCAGGCAGGCTGCCTTCAGTGGCATGCCTGTGGGAGTTCTGCCGGTCCCGCCACTTCGGTGTACCCACCGCCGAATTGCTGCCGAATCTGCAGGACCAACGGACCTCCCTCAGGCAAGCTGCCGAAGGCTGCCTGACTGCTGCCCTCACAGGACCAGCAGGGCACCCCGCGCAGCTTGCTACCCCAGGCACGCGCTTGCTGCGCTGATGCCTGGAGCCACCGCTGCACAGTAACGACTCTGCCCATGGGAAGAACGAGGGAAGGAAAGACAAGATACATTTCCTCCATGGCACAAAAGCTGCAGCAGTCTCCTAAACACCAAAGCCATGTCCAATATCTTCCTGGGTGATAGAAACCCTAGCTATTCTTCAGGCAGTTGCCAAAACTTCCAGCTTCCCCCGACTACTCCCAGGAGGCAGTTATCTAAAAATATCCAGCACACCGACCATTTGGGGCCCATATAGAACAAACTGAAAGAATACCCAAATAACCAACAAAACGGGGTGTGTGTCTTGATTGCGGTGTGCTAGGGCAGGGGATGAGGCTGAGATTGACAATTGTTGCAGTGCCTCCCCATAAGGGTCTGCAGCACATAAATATAGGATCCCTCCTGCCTAATTTGGGCCTAATGTACTTCATTGAACACAGGACCTTGAGTATAACCAGTCTGGACATGTTCCCGTAATCTGACTCTGGTTAATGTGGAGTAACTGAGCTGCAAAACGCATATGTGTTGAGAGGGGACAGCCCTATTCAGCATGTTTCTCCTTGTCTCCCTTGGGCCTGATCTTGCCAACACTCGGCTGCACTGTTGCAACTGATCAGAAGAGCCAGGAAGAAATAGCAACACATAGAAACTGTCCGAATCTGCTGTGCTTAACATGCCATTTAACAGTGTGACAGCCTATGATTCCAGCATCTCAGTGACATATTTAGCCTCCCTGGTGGACCATCCTTTTAAGATTCAGCATTCTCAGGCAAAGAAGGCTATTAAAGCAAGAATTATGCTTGACCTTCTCCATAAAGCCTGATGGCTTTGGTGTTTTCTGACGGGTGACAGGGGGAAGGAAGGTAGGGGGTGAAGGTTTGGGGCTGTGTGAGCTGGTCTCCTGCAACCTGGCTCTGATGTGAAATGACAAGGTGCATTAGCCTGGCACATGGAAATGGGAATCAAACTTCTTTCCTGAATACACGTGCTAAGCCAGAGGGTCTGACAGGGCACACAGGTGGTGCAAAAGTAGAGGTGGATTCAGAAGAGAGTGAAAACTAATAATGGACCATCCTGCCCCAGAACGACACATTAAAGGGTGCAAAGAGCAGATTTCAGGCCCAAGACAGGATAGGAATTTCAGAAAGACAGGTAGGTACATTTCAAAAAGTTTAGCCCTTAGTCACAAAGCATCCATCACTAGGAGACCTCTGGGGTAGAGCAGGCAGATTGGAAGGAGATTAGCCCTCGCTCACGCACAGCCAACCTGAGTTTCACTGTCCAGTCCAGACCCAGAATGGTTCAAGTCAAAGTCTCTCTGCTGAGGTCAGAGATGCTATCCATGGTTACAGGCTCCCTGCATTTCGTTCCATTGCTGCTGTGTTTCTAGTAGTGGGGTTATCTCCCAGATAATGCTGTGGCTGGCATGATTCATGACTCCTGAAAGACTAAGCTGCCTAGTGTCTCCAGCACACTTTTACCCCCAAGCTAGTCCCCATTCACAGTGTGGTCCCAAGCAGATCTACTCCTAGACCTCTTTTCTTCCCCATCTTCCCTTTATCCCCACAACGGTAGCACCATCATTCTTCTGACCTTCCTCTTCCCCAGCCTCGTGCTCTAGATAAGGGAGAACGGGATAACGTAACTTTCTCTCATGTTTTTTCAGGATGTCTCCAAAGAGACGATGAAAGAGCAAGAAGCACTGGAGACATGTAGCAGTGACCACTCCAGCAATGTTGATTGGGTAGGGAGGTCTGACAAGAAGAAAACTTCTTCTCTCCCATCCCCATCGTAATCTCCACCTGCTAGCTAATGAATTTCTTTCCCTCCTCCGCCTGTCTCATGTTATTGGGTTACCAAAGGCTGCCCTAGCAGCAGCTCAGTCACTAGATGGGACATTTGACTAGTTTAATCCTGAGACAGGTTCACTTACAAATGAAGGGGCTCAATTCTGCAAACCTTTACTACTCTCTACAGTGCCTCTTGCTATGTGTAGGCTCCCTGAAGTTGATTGGACAACTCCTGGCATCACAATCTGGTAATGTTTGCAGGATTGGGTCCAATGTCCCTAATCTAGGGTAAAAAGGTTGTAATTGGAGCTGGTTATTTAAGAGCTGCAAGAGAAAATATCCTCCAATTATAACCTAAAGAAGAAAGCTCAAATTCATTAGTACAGAAGGATGGATGAATTCATGGAACCACTTTTTTTAAACATTGAGGTTTTACAAATTGTTTCCAAAGTACTATAATTTTGCCAGTGTGTAGACTGAACAGAGCCCTCTCTTTTTAAGTTCTGCATCTACAAGCATTTAATCATACCATTAAAACATTTCAAGATTCATCACAAAATTTCAGTATCAGTATTTCTAGCTAGTTCTAATCCACTGATTTGAATTATTTTCATGACCTTTGAGTCTTCTTTAGATCAGTAGAGATAGATGCTGAGACATCAAAAGGAAAGATTTATTATAAGGGTCTTTTACCCAGAAATCTCCAAACCCACATGGGCTGGCACAATCAGATCCAGTGGCTAGAAATTGAAGCTAGACAAATTCAAATGAAGTAAGATGCCAATTAATAGCAAGGGTACTTAAGCAATGGAGGGATATGATGGATTCTCCATTACTTGAAATCTTTATATCAAGATTGGGTGTCTTTCTAAAAGATATGCTCTAGCTCTACCAGAAGTTAACAGGCTTGATGCAAAAAAATGGGTTTGATGCAGGATGTCAGATTAGATTATTACAAAGGTCCCTTCTGGCTTTAAAATATATTATTTTATGATGGAAAAAAATCTAACATTGCAAGAAAATATTTCTCTGCTTGGAGTTTCTATGTTAGTTCTTTTCCCTGATAAATTTTGCTTCGTCAAGGATACTAAATAGTATTTCTCATGACTAACAAAGCAGTGATATTTCCAAATACACAAATTAAGGAAAAAGAAAGGAAGAAATAAGTCTGTTGATGAAAAAATGAATAATTCAGTTGAGGATCAGTTACTTTAATCGATTCGCCTAGAATTTGAATGTAATCACTTTTACTTATGGTAAGTTTGTCTTTTGGTTTGAAACTCTGTGACCTGGAAAGCAACATATTTGCATCTTACATTCTAATACATAAAGCAAGGCTTCCTTCTGTAGGCTTTACTTCTTGAATAATCTGCTATAATTTAATTGGAATTTGAATCCTATAAAAAGCAGTTTCTACTTACTTCTACTTATAGCTCTCAATAAAGAGCTAAACCAAAACTGAAAAGCAGTTTTGGTTTAGCTCTTTATTGAGTTGGGGGGTATTAAAATGGTACGATCTGAAGACCAATCTGTATTTCCTTATTGTCAGCTTTTCATACTGAATAACTAGGGGCTTGATCCTGCAAACATGCACAGGAGTAACCTTGAAGTCCATGGGATCACACACACAAGTAATGTTACTCCTGTGTCTCTTGGAGGGTTTGGACTCTGAAAGCCAGATATTTAAAGATGCGGATAAGTGGTTAGTGAGATTTTCAAAAGTGCCCAGATGCTGAACTCCTATGGCCCCTTTGGGCGCCTAAATACCTTTAAAAATCTGTCCCTAAGTCTCTAATTGAACTGGAAATAAGATTGATTAAAAATGTATTTTTGACTTAGTTCTATAGTGTGTGTAAAATATGTATGTGCTGGCATAAAAGTTGATCATATTCCTAGTCTTTCTCAATGACCACTACAGCTCAACCACAAGTTGTTGGGCTCAGTGCAGGATGAAATGCTATGGGCTGTTATGGAGGAGCTCAGTCTAGATGATCATAGGCTAAAATCTATGTAATTAGTGAACCCTTTTATTAACCTGTCTAATGGGTACATATTTTTCAATGTGTTTAGAGGAGCTGTCTAAGAAGTTATGTTAATTTAACTGCACTGGCAATTTGTGGAATACACATGTTCAGGATCTAAACTCTGGAAATTATTATATAATTTTTTATTTTAAATCTAAAACAAACAGAGAACAGGCATTTTTCCCTATTCCTTCTCAGGCCTCCAGAATCACTAATCAGCTTTGAAAATCATGGCTGTCCTTTGTACATGACCGTCCTGAATAGCCAGGACCCGTCTAGTATTTACTGCACTCAATCAGCCTGAATAAGCACAATCCATCACTAGGGGACCCCTCTGAAATGTGATGCCCTGGCATCTCTGCCCAAACAGGGCTAGCATTTGGTCAAAAAGGAACAGAGAGGAAGGGAGGGAAGGAGAGAGCATGCAGAATGGGTGGAGACAAGTAGAGAGAGTGAGCGAGAGCTATGATTCAAAGACAAAATCAGACAGAGAGAGGTCTCAAAGCTGAGGAACTGAGTCAGGCATTTTGTTCTACGTGTCAGTTCATAGACACATCCTGCCTTGTTCTCTGCCTCCCTTCCTTCACACACACACACATCTTCAGAAACCAAACAGCAGACTCCAACTGCTGCAGTAACGAGTCCAAGTCTCTGCTTGATTTATAATGAATAAATAACCACACCCGGGGACACTGTGTTCCAGTCACATCCTGACAGCTCCACACAACTTCATCAGGCGCTCAGATTTGCCGTGCCCCTTTTAGCAAGCATAAACAGTGCGGCTTGTCTGAAGACAAATGAGACAAGCCAAAGTCTTGTGTGTGCGTGATCATATACATACACATACCACGTATCGTACATGACAGACACATGCATGCCAGGCAGATAAGATTGGCAGCTACGGCCTATCTGTTAACTGGAGTTGGGCCCAAGTTCCATCCTTCTGATATGGATCCAGCGCATGAGCATTTTTGAGGCAGAGACTGTCTCTTACTATAGGTTTATGCAGCGCCTAGCACAATGGGACCCCAATCTCAGCCAGGACGTCTAGGTGCTAATAATAATAATGACAAGAATAAGCCAGAGCTGAATTTCATAGTAATCATAATATTTAATTCAAATTCTATTTATATACAGAATAATAATTTCCCTTTGGATTATCAATCATGAAATAATAATAGGTCTGTGAGAGCAGATGATTGATTGAAACTGCCCCATGTGACCATTCATATTCTGCAATATCAGGCTATAATTCATAGGAGAAGGCAAACAGATTGCCACCCATGATCAGAGGCAGTGTGCCTCTTGGAAACTAAATGGACAGCACCAGAGCTAGGGGGAATATAGCATTTTACTCAATGCATCAATAGAAATGGGTAAATTCAAGACACTGATGCTTTTAGCACCGCCTGGGTAAAATATCACCACGAGGACCGAACAGCCACCTTGACTAGGAAACAATTCCAAAGGGCACTATCATAATTTTGGTATTGTTTCTAACTCCTGGGTGATATTTTACCACTCCTGTCATCAAAACAAAAGCTGTACTATGGACAAAATTCGCTGCAATGGAAATGCACAAATTGATCTCTATGGAGCTATGCTTTCAACGCTGACGTATATGTACCTAGGTCCTGATTCACTGTTGTTCTTACTCCTGTTAAACACCATTAATTTCAATGGAGGTACAGCAATATGAAACAGAAGTGCAGTGGTGAATAAGACTCACAACTAGAGAGAGATATATGAGTATCTATGAATAGGTATCCTGAGACCAGGTAGATTATTTTAGCACTGAGACTGTTGGTTAAATTCAAGATTTTACTGAAACTCTACTAGGGAATGCTACCGATCCAGAGACACTGGCATGACCTTCAGCAAGAGGAGAACAGGCAGATTCAGCCCTGTGGTAAGCAGCCACAAATCCCACTGACCTCAATAAGACTCATGCCCACATACTCCAGGGCAGAAAATGATCTGAAGAGTTTAGGAGTTCAGAGCCAACCATTCATACATACATAATCCCCAGATTAAATACAGGAGTATACACTCTGATGTGTTCCACAGGTTTCATCTGAAGGTGTTTGGGATGGTTGCACAAGTAGCAAACCCATGAATAGGTTATGCAGATCATCTGAGTGTCACATTGATAATATCTTTATATCTCACCATACCAGCAAGATTTCTGCTCATGCTGCATGTTACTGAAAATCTATATAAAGCATGGTTTCAGATATTTATGTTTTATTGGGTTCATTTCCTGTAAAACCAGCAGCGCTTGTACCTGCTATGACTCTGAGGCAGAGAAAAAATGCAACTGTTCAACCTCAGCTACCTCTGGTCCATAGCCTACATATCTCCAATCAAAGTGCAGCCTTAACTCCCGTCATTAAGCACAAGACGGCAATGCACAGACATATGCAGATATCCGTTGTGCTGAATTTAGAATGACAGCTAACAGCATAGATTGCCCATCTGGACATTTCCCCCTAAACATTACAGAAAAACATCTCTCATCAGCATTTGCAATCTCACACCGCCTCCTGGTCACTTACATGCACCTCCCCCCGCCAAGCCAAAGCCCCACACAGAATTACACAGGATATAATTTACGAGAGCCACACCATTCCTCTATTAATAATCAAAAGACAGAAATAAACAACAAACCTGGGCAGAGCTCAAGGGTTTGAGTTAATTAGTCCAGGTGAGAGTGGAAAATGTGGGACTGAGAGGCAGCTGAGTTTGGGAAGGAGAACTGATGAGTGAAGCATAGAAGAGGTGATGAATGAGTTAACAGCTTTGGTGAGCTCTGCAGTCTTGCAGCCTAACCTCTAGGAGGCAGATTCTTCAACCCCTACTCACTCTCAGTAGTAGTTACGCACGAGTGGCCCTGATGACGTCGGTAGGACTACCTGTGTAAGTGCTCACTAACATGAGTAAGGGTTACACACACTAGACCTACATTAACAAAGGGTCGGATTGTGAACCCTGTAATCACAATGGTGAAAAGCTATTCACAAGAAGAGTCCAAAGGGTGCACCAAAGTTTTGTGTGTGGCAGTGGGCCAGATTTTGTCATCCTTATGTTGAGTAGCACCTTACTCCACAACCAGTCCCATTGGAGGCACTGCTCAGTGTGTGTAAGATTGTCAATGTGGTTTTGCGTTCACGCACACGCACACACACAATGCAATATATATTACAGACATAAATACATGTACACATACATACATTCTACCACAGTGTACATACACATTCCTCCAGCCATTAGCTAATAAACAGACTATTCCTCCCTATTACAGTATTATCGTTTTGCAACATTACGCTTTCTGCCTTGCACACGTAGTAAACATTTTCTGGTTTACTGCCTGATGAAACGTGGATGCTATGGCCTTGCAAAATTATAAATCTCTGACATTATCTGTTTATTGGGTACTTTGGGGGGCGGAGGATGTTCAATTTTTTATGACTGATCTGCATCCTGTGGAATCCAGATTATCCCCTGGAATGCAGTGTGTTTTGCTTGTTTGCCGGTTTCAAGCTTGCTATAGCTGTGTCTTTCTTCACAGAGAATCGGGGAGACAGAAGGCTGTTATGCAGACATCAAGAGGTTGTGATTGCATGCTGCTAGACATGAGAGCAAGATGGATTTTTGACAGTATTAGAAACCCTAAGATAGCCACAGATATAAGTGTTCTTGGAGGCAGCGGGTCTAGTGGGTAAACTAGCAATTAGACCTGGATTCTATTCCCCACTCTGCCACCATCTTTCTGGGTAATGTTAAGCAAGGTGTTGATATTCAGAGGCTCAGCACCTACAGTTCTCAGTGCAGTCAACGTGCGATCCAGGTGCTTGGCATCAGCTATAAAAATCAAGCCATTAACCCTCTCTGGGTTTCAGTTTTCCCACTGTATAAATAGGAATGGCTTTATGACATCCCAACCCCCCACTTCCCCTGACACCAAATGAGACCTGGCATGATCCGTTTGTCACTTGAGATAGTTCCATACAAGCTCCAGAAAGGGAAGGAGATGATTTGACCGACACGGCACAGTGCTTTGCTTTACATGCACTGCAATTACTGTACTGGCATTTTTTCCTGTGTACTGAAGAAAAATGTCAATATAGAACAAGTTAGTAAAAAAAAAAGAGTGCAAGAAGGTACAAATGCCAAGTGCTAACAACGAAGGGCTTGGCCTGCAGAGGGGCCGAGTGCCTCAAACTCCCACTGAAGTCCATGGGAACTGTGGGTGCTTATTCATGCTGAATTGTGCTCACTCTGGGCTCACTGGCCCTCTATGCAGGGGTGTGAGCCCTGACCCCCATTACTCCCCCGCTCGGCCCTGCTCCGATTGTACTCCAGCTGCAGTGAGGACTGCAGGGGGGCTACTCACTTGTTCCTGCCCACTGCAGGTAAGTGGTAGGAGCTCTGGTTCCATCCCTCCTACGCTCTGGGCAGAGTAGCTGGCCAACGGCCCAGGCAGGAGTTGGTGGCTCCATGAAAGGGGAGGTAGTTCATTCCTCCCTCTAGAAGGTACCTCTCAGCAGGACTATGTGGGCAGAATCTGGGCTAATGGGCCAGCCAGCCTGCCCCCCTGCCCCACACCAGAGTACTGCCTTACTCTTTGAACAGCTCCAGTGCACATGAGTGAAGTACCAGAATCTGGCTCTTTGTCTGCTGGAGGCAGAGAGTCCCCAGCACTTCCACTTGCAGTCCAGCATCCAAGCCGGTGGCCATGTTGGATTCCCTCCCCAGAAGTGTTGTGAATTTTAAGGCCAGAAGAGACCATAGTCTGACCTCCTGCATCCTCACCAAGAGATTTATCACTGTAAGTTCTGGCCAGGCTACAGAAGGTCTTACAGAAGATACCTGGTCATGGTTTCAAGACTTCAAGTGATGGAGGCCCCACCATGCCTCTAGACAATTTGTTCCACATGGATCCAATATATAGTTTAAGTTTTGCTTTCCAGAATTTCTTTGATCAACTTGAAATCCATGCGTGCCATCCTGAAGACGCACTTGGGACACAGCAGACTCTTCCTAGTGCACGGTAGCTCTACTGCTCTTTGGGGGGCATGTGTTATCTTGTGGGTATGACTGAAACCAGACATCCAGCATCTGTGCAGGGAGAGGGAGGGAAGGGATGTAAATTGGGGTCACCTTCCACCACTTGCAGGTGCACCACGGCTCAGTAACTGTAGCATTGCTTCTTCTCATCTTTGCTCGAACCCAGAGTCCTTGCATCAGGGGTTACATGGCTCCTGTCTGTCTTCCCAGGGAGTGTCTGAGCAGTGCACCGTTTCCTCATGGCTGGAACCATCCGCTCCTGCGCGCGCGCACACACACACACGCACGCACACACTGGTGCACACGGTGTTGAGCTGAGCAGCCTGCTAAAACCTACTGCTCTTGGTTGTGCTGAAAAATGGCTCCTGGATAAACAATATCCAGAGCTAAGAGACTGGGCATAGGGGGAGGGAATGGCTGGACCTGGAGGCAGTGCAAAGGGTTGATCTGGAGGGGTGCTCTCACCTGCCTTCTTGAGTTTGTCTGTGCAAGTCAAAGTGGTGATGCCTACTTTGCTCCAGTGTAAACAACCATATGAGGCACAGAGCATTGGCAAGTCTGGCTGGTACAAACTCAGTAGCAGTGTCCTTAAAACAATCACCTCAATAAAAGGCTACCAGAGCAGTTGCCCTAGGAGCCCTGTTGGAAGCTCTACAAGCTACTGCAGCCCTTTTTTATAAAGGTACTACTGTTAGCCCTTCACATGCTGCCTGGATTCAGCTACAAGACTGGGATCTAGATTAAATACCCACCCCTCCAATCCGCAGCTCCCCACGAAGTGCAGGAGTGTAGCTCAGTCACAAAGAGACTTTCTATGCTCATGGTGGATTGCCTTCCTCCTGCAGAGGGCGCAGCCACACACAGGAGAAGTGGCCAGCTTCTCTCCCAACATCTTTGGGGGTTCCTAGCAGAGACCCACCAGTGCCCCACACAATTCCATTTCGGGATGCTGGACTCCTTCACAAGGACAGGTATAAGTGGCAGGTACTGTGGTGCCATGCCCTGGTGTGCCTCCACTCAGCTCCTCACAGGCTGTTATGGAGTCTTCCCAGCTGTGTTCATTATGTTCATTAATTCACCTTGATTGGGGCTCTAGTTGGACTAACATGGCATATGCTATTTAAATAAATCATAACTTCATTAACATGCATACGCTGATCCTGCCAGCCCCGTGCCTCTATGTTTCTCATACCCAAGGGATCAGACAGAGAGATGTGCGTGCATGCATGCATGCACACACACACACAGAAGACAGAGATGCAGTACTGTTACATACAGCTAGAAGGTGTGGTGGGACAGATCCTTCAGCTAGTGCAAAGTCAATGGAGCTTTACTCATTTACACCGCTGAGGATCTGGCTGGCCAAGCTCAGACTGATTGCGAAGGAAAGCAAATCTTAGAAGTCATCTGATCCCTCTCAGGGACAGAATGGCACCTCCCTCCACCCCTCTAATAAGCACTCACAACTGGCCCAGTGCAAAATCCTGGGAGAGGGGCTGGGATTGTCCTGCTCTGACATCTCCAGAAAGGTCACAGACAGAGACAAGAGTATTGCGAACCCCAGCCCTCCTGAAATTGGCTTAAAAGTCATGAGATTCTTTAAATATTATACATTTGGGGTTCTTTTTATTTGCCATCTAGATTCTGCCCCTGGATGGCGCACCCAGGTTACATTGTCAAGCTTTTCCTTGCAACCATGAAACTAGAAAGTTTATTTATGTTTAAACGGAAGTGGAGAGTCTCATGGAATCACTTGACTCCGGGAGTCAGGACTTTTAAAACAGCACCAAACAGTGCCAAAGCTGGCAATGCTGAGGATACCTGAGGAGATGGACCACTGGCACAGGGCAACCTAGGAACACAAAAGAGGGTGGGGAGCATTGGGAGAGTATCTAAATGAAGAGAGAAAAGTTTGATGGGAATGCAGTTTGAGTGCAGGGCCCTAGGGGAAGCACCTGGGAATTGCATTCCATTGTTCAGCAGAACCAGAGACACTCTGGTGAAGCTTCAGCGGTTCAGGAGCTGCCCTGTGTTACACAGTTACTAGGGGTGAAGGGAAGCTTTTAGCAGAGCATGTGTCATCCGCAGCTGTCATGGGCTGAATAGGAACTACCTGGCTAGCCACACCTGGTTAAGGGGTTATTAATGTTACATATTGTAAGCTCTTTGTTTTGTTATATGTAGATGTACAGCACCTAGCACAAAATGAGTCTTTGCCCCCGATGGCTTTGCTGCTAGATTGAGGCAGTGTGGCCTAGTGGATAAGCACTGGAGTGGGACATAGGAGAAGTAGGGTCTGCCAACTGATTTGGTAGGCGACCTTGGACAAGTTGCATCCCCACTCTGTTCCTCAGTTTCCCCATCGGTACAATGGGGATAATGATACTGCCCTTCTTTGTAAAGCACATTGAGACTGACAGACAAAAGTGCTATAAAAGAGCTAGGTCATGTTATTAATATGGGGATGTTCCCTGGGAAGAGTAAAACCCAGAGCTGGATTTCCATGCCCATCTGGAACAAACTCTGACTACCACCCTCTCAGCAGCACATGATGTCTCATGAATCTATGCACAGGAACACTGCGGCAGCAGTGAAAATCAGTCTCAAAGTCATTACGCACTCTATTCTCTGCATGGAAAGCATGTGGAAAGCATGCTGCCCACTGCACCTTCCTGACAAATGACGGTGAAACAGCTCTGGATACACCTTACTTCTGCTGCACCAAGATCTCACTCACTCTTCCCCCCTACTCCCCATTAAAAAAAAAATATCAGGAAATAATTAAAGATTCATGTCTGGGTTGGGACAAATAGCTCCTTTGGAAAGTTCAAAGCTGTAACAACGGGAGTTTGGCGGGGAGAATGCAAATGACCCGCTCAGTGGAATATGACATGCTGCGGTGACAGCCTCACTCACAATTAACGGCCTGACATTAACGAGGGGAGCTTGCTGGCCTGACATTGTCATGCCAGGGTGACAGGCAGGCAGAGAGCACTGGGAGAAAGGCTCTTTCCCAGCACATGGCCCATTTTTCATACAGCTACCCGGGGGATGTTAAATACACATTAGCTACGTGTGCAGCTGCATTTGTAACTGATGTGGTTCACTTTGCTGCTAGGGGAGGCGGGCTTTGCTAGTATTTCCCCCCGCCTACACAAAGTGCGTTGTGCATGCTTGCTAATGCTGAGCAGCTGGAAGAGGGGCAGAGAGGTCTATGACAAAGACAGGCTGCCACAGATAATGTCGGAAGTATTGGTGCTGGGTGCAACCGGCTCGCTTTGCTGCAGAAAGGATCAGACTGTGTCCCCTGCTGGGGCTTTCCAGCCAAGATCTCAAAGCACTTTGCGGAGATTGGGTGAATCGAGTGTCAGGATGCCCCTTGCGGGATAATGAATGCTACCACGCTGCGGTGGTGAGGATGGGGAGGATACAGAGATGGTGACGCATCCCGCCCCAGTGGTCACACAGCTATTCAGTGACAGTCAGGAATAGAACCCAGGAGTCCTGACTGCTAGTGCAGCCTCTGGAAAAGGGGCAGAGATATATACAGCAGCCCTTGTAGGGCACAGCGCCTGCCACCTTGCTTTTGGAGGCCAGAGAGCCAGTCCCGAGAAGCACAGGGCTACTTCCAGGAAGGACGTAAACCAGAGCTCACTGCCTCAGAGAGGAACGCAGCTCTGCCAGCAAGCTTGGCAAGTCCCCCTGCTGCCCAGGCCCATATGGACCAGAATCTCTGAGCACGTGTCAGGTCTCTCATTATTTAGCCAGCAAGAGGGCACTGCCCCTGCAAGGACCTGATCCTGTTCCATTAAAGTCAATGGAAGTTTTGCAACTAGCTTCACTGGGAGCAGAATTAGACCGTCAGGAAGAGTGAGGGAGCCACCCCCACAGGACCCTTGTGATGGGGGTGAAGGCCCTTTGGGAAGGCACTAGAGGTACCCTGCCCTTGTCACTGGCCGTGCTAGCAAAGGTGTGGGGGAAGGAAGCTGCCAGAAGGGGTTACCCAGGCAGAGCTGCCTCCACCGCTGGGCTGTGTTCACAGGGTGCGGGCCCAGGCAGGGAGCAGCTGGGTCACATTGTGCCCAGGAAGAGGCCACAGGAAGAGACCTCCCTGGCTGAGCGAGTGCAGAATGGGATAATTTCTGGTTATTCCGTGCTGCCCTGTCCTGAATGAACTGGGCTTTGGCACCTGGGAAAAGCTCAGGAATTAAGGAGGGGGGCGGACCATAACAAAACACAGAGGCAGAGCTCCCCTCTTCCTGTCCCTGCTGGCCCCCCCCCCGCCTCCACTGCTACCCCTCCTTCTTCCCTGCTTCATTATGAGCTCCCCACCCTACTGCAATCTGCTGGAACCACCAGGACCCGGAGTTCTCTAGCACAGAGCCTGCTGTAAACCAGCCCTGGACAGCAACGTGCCAAAATCCAACACACTCCGCTTGTTTCTGAGCCTCCAGCCTCCTGGAACCCCTTTTCCCCTGGCTCGTCATATCTACCTGCAGTGGGGCCACTGAAAGCACACAGCCATGGTAAGAGGACAGTAGGACCTCAATTACTCCCACATCTGAGAAATACACCGAGACCTACTCTAGAAAATGAGCAGGCATCTCTACTAGTTTGAGCACAAGACTCCATTGCTGGGCTTTAGGGTTACCATATCTCAAGTTCCCAAACAGAGGACACTGCAGGGGAGAGGAGGAGATGGAGGGGGGAAGGGTACAACTCTCCGGCCACCGATCTCTGAAGGCAGCACTGTTGCCAGCAGCAGCATACAAGTGAGGGTGGCAATACCATACCAGGTCACCCTTATTCCTGCGCTGCTGCTGGCAACGATGCTGCCTTCAGAGATGGGAACCTGGCCAGCAGCTGCTACTCTCCGGACGCCCAGCTCAAAATCATGGAATTTGTTCTTATTTAAAAAATCTGCCCAGACAGAGATTCGAGGACCAAAAAAGAAGTCATGTCCGGGAAAACCTGGATGTATGGTAACTCTACTTTGGGGCTACAGGCCCTGGGTTCAGGCCCCACTAACAACCTATGGGGGGGATGGCTGCATGCACACACACTTCTGCAAATCTGGGATTGACCCATATCCTGTCCTGGAGGTTTGGGATAATGAGAGAATTTTTAATGTAGTTAATAGATCTCATGGGACATGGTCTTGGGAATCTAGTGTAAATAAGGCTTGGATAATTGAGGCTGAAACATACATACATACAGTAATATGCCTCTTTCCCCACCTGCAAGAGGAAGCTGGAAAACACGATGGATTTATACTGTTAGCAATGTATTTATTAGGTTTTTTACTCTCTGCATCCTCCATACCCCAAGCAGAACTTCTACTCCTCAGACCCTGCCAGATTTCGCTGCATTCTTGGAATTAGGAATTTGGTGTGTTGTTTCTCCACACACACACCACCGAAAACAGGGTCTTCTAACAGAAAGCATTAGGCATCCTTAATGAAAGGTGTCACTACCAGTTCTGCCAGTAATTTCACGTTAGTATTACTCAAGAGTTTCAGAGCTTTTACTGAAACTCTATCAAAGTAATCACCTTTTCACTGACGGAAAATTTCAGTCCCAAATTTGATTGATAAGTCGAGCTCTGACTGTGTGAAAAGAGAATGCAATTTAAACTACATTTGAATCTTTAGCTACAGTGGCTGCTCCAAGAAGCTGATTATAGTACTGAAGAAGAGCCAAATTTCTGGCTCTGAACTCCTGTGTACACTCTGCAATAGACAACAGCTACTAGGACATAGCTACATTGTCGATTGATGCTATGTCTGCCATGGAAAGACCTGGCTAACTGCTCCTCCAAGCACCTCCCAGAAATACTGGGGGAGAGTCATCTCTGTGCTATTCCCAGCCCCAACAGAAGAACAAACACCATAGGCATTGGAGTCAATGGAGCGATGCCAGCTCATACCAGCAAAGGATCTGGGGCCATAAGTTTAACAACAACGCAGATTCTTGTGCCATTCCCAGCTCAGCTGAGCAGACTCAGGTGGTTCAGATGTAGCAGGGGGTTCACTCTGATCTCATTCAGACTCGTGTCAATCAGGAATAACTTCCTGGAGTCAATGACATGACAGCAGTGACAATGATGTGAAGGAAGAATCAGGCCCACTGCTCAGCCTTCAGGCCTTTGGAGCTGCCCATCCCTGGCTCAGAGTTTGCCCCTGGAGGCAGGATAGTCCTGCTCCACTCCAGAGGTTTGGAACAAATGGTACCAAAGCCGGAATTCCCCATCCCTTGGCCAGGGACTCACCTTCACACACACACACACACACACTCTCCTTGCTGCTCTGGTTTGCAGAGGCCTGGGCTGTGGCAGCCCCCAGTGGTACTTTTACTGCTGCTGTTCTCATGTATTTTTACTAGGTTTCAAGGTTTCTATGGCTCTTGTTGTTTTTATAGGAGGAATTTAATGGCCTATAATTCTCCAAGTTCAGATGCTGAGCCGAGTGGCTGTGGGCAGAAGGATCGCTCCTTTGAACGGTGTCCCTCCAGGAATAATGGGCCCACTGTTTGGGTTTATTTCGCTTCCTTTTATTTAGCTTGAGTGGAGCTATCGGACTATGTGAGGCGGATGTGTGGGCTTAGTGTAACAAGTCCGAAAACACACTCGACAACCTGCAATGACTGCAGTGTGTGGGAAGCATAGCTACACACTGAAGTCCAGTGGCCATGCATGGTGAGAAGCCCATGAACCCCCCTCTGCATTACTGCCCCAGGGGGTCCGTTCATATGACATCATTATCACCCTGTTGTGTATCGATGCACCTAGAGCATGATCCAATGAGCACTGATGCCCAATGGAAAGACTCCCATCGACTCCAATGGGTACTGGATTGACCCCTCTGATGCTGGACTAGAGGGGGAAGGTTGTGTACCCCATTCACAGTTCTCAGAGTTAGCCTGGCTCCACACTGGCTAAGCTTATGTCTGAGGACTGGAGATGTATGGCAACTCTCTACATAGCTAGCATAATTGAGGAGCAAGATCCTCAAAAGAGCGGCTCAGAAACTGGAATTCCCGTTCCAGGAGAAATTCCGTCATTCTGAAATTTGCTTTCACTGTGAATCAGAACAAAAAGTAGAAATTTAGAAAATCGTTGGAGAAAAGAAATTCCAAAAAAATTTCAGTTAGGAAACATTGCAACATTTCACAGTGATATGGTCAAAATATACATTTATATAGATAAATATATTCAAATTAATATAACATAAGTCTAAACAAAATGAACCAAAAAAAACTGAAACATTTTGACAGCACCAAAACAAATACTGGGAAAGCTGAAATGACTTGTTCTAACGCTTTTCCCTCAAAATTTTCACCAACATTGCCATGTTTCTATGCAAAGCTGTATTTTCCAGTGGAAAACTGTTCCACTGACACTTTTTCAGCCAGTTCCTTTTTGATCCGATACCAAGTGCCTCTAGCCCAGATTCCCAGGGAAGAAAGGAGTGTGCAGAGCACTGGTTGTTGCCAGGATGTAGCCAGCGAGACCAAAAGTTGTCCTATCTTGGAAGGCAAGACAGCCGGGACAGATTGGGGAATGGTAGACTGCAGCTGGCTCTGGTTGGTGTTATATCACTTTGGAATAGCTAAACAATTACTAGTTAAATATGTTGTTTGAATGTTGGGGACACTCCCTTGCCTTGTAACAGGGTGTGCTCTGTGGAAAGAGGTGATGGCCCTGGAGGTCAGATGTGTGAGCGGTAGCTCATTCCCCCAGTGAAATTTAAGATGCCAATTGAGAGACTCAGATGAGCATTGCGCGGCGCTAGCTCTGCTGCTAGTTGGTTTGTCAAGGGGCAAGACGGAGGCAGGGAAGCTCCCGTCCGTGTCACTTAATGAGTGGGAAAGCATTACTGTGGGTTATTAAGCATTTGTGTACAGGCTCAGTAAGCGTAACCAAGTTGCCCCATTATAATTATGGATAAACACAACACAGCCCAATGGAGCGCACTGAAGCAGGAGGAAGGAGGCTGTGAAGAAGAGTGGACCCGACTCACCCTTCCTCCCCCAACTCTTAGCGAAATGGTGGTGACATTTCAGCCAGCAGGCTTCACCCTGAAAGATGCTGAGCACTCCAGCCGTGATTCAGCAAAGCACCTGAGCACTTGCTTAGCTTTTAAGCTCAAGAGCAGTTCCACCGAAGACAAAGGGACTATGTGCATGCTCAAAACTTTGCATGTGTCGCAGGGTCAGGACCCAAATGCTGAGCACCTAGCGGGATGGAGCCCAGAGAAGGAGAGCAATGTGTAATTTTTTCTGACACCCAAGGTGTGAAACAAACGCTGATTGAACTAAGTGACCCGATGGCAAAAAGTACCTGAAGCAATGGCACTCCCTGCCTCATTAGTCTCTATTGATCCAGAAGTATTTATAGGATAGGGCTCCAATCTCTATCGCATCCACGTACAAAATGCAGCCTTCAAATGAGCATAAAAAAACCTCTCACAGTGGACTCCTATTATTATTCTGCAGCCTGGTTTTTTCATAGCAGCAGAACAGTATCAGGGGAGCGCGGGCCTGTCTCAGGGACCATTTAATGAAGCCTCAGCACTGCATTCAATAGTCTCTGAGATTCACAAACACACTTTTTCTCCTGAATGTGGTGGTAGCGCTAAAAAATAAGGCAGCAGCATCATTCCTTGCAGATCTCAAAGCACTTTGCAAAGGCCAGTGTGAATTGCTATCCTAAGGTGGGGGAAATGGAGGAACAAGGGGTTAAATTCACTTCATGGAGGGGGCCTGCACAAAGCTCATGTACCACATAAACCCTCAAAAGTCCCAGTGAACAGGCTTTTGCTGGCCTTCTGCACAGGGGTGAGTAGCATGAAGGCCCAAGTGCCAAAGAATGGACCATGTGATCTGTGTTCAGTCCACAGCTACATGCATGTACATGCATTGCCCTTTTGCACACACCGCTTGCATGCCACACTCCTCCAACTGCTCTCTCTACAGTTTAGCTGCCCAATGAACATCTACACAGCAAAATGGTCTTCTATTCTCTTCTAGTTGCCCCTAAGAGGGGGTGCACACTGGGTAGTGTCAGGAGTCTGATGGACCACTAGGTGGCTGTGTGTGAGAATATGAGCTGTGTGGTTTGGGTTGTCTGTTGCATTTATGTCATGAGTATGAATATCATCATCGGACATTTACATAGCATCTTTCATCACAAACGGCCGTATATACACAAATTGCTTCATTCACCATCAAACTGCAACCACCGCTGGCTTGGAATGCTGCAGCTGTTTAACGGCACACAGCACCACTACGTAAGGCAGGGAGTGGAGGACAGCCTAGGTAGCTGAAACTGCAATCACTAGCATCCTTTTCTACAGCATATGGATTTCCTCGGAGGCCACTCAAAAACAACCACGCCTAACCCGGCTTAGTTTGCTAGACCTGTACAGAGACAAGATCACAGCCCAAGGTGGCACGGATTTATATTCTTTGTTTAATGGAGCGGAGGTTAATAGAGGAAAATCATTGCCACCTGCTAGCTGAAAAGCAACTCTGATGTAGACTGTGGGCATTATTGGAAGCAATATAAGGGTCACTTTTACAATTCAAGGGGCAATGGATTTCCATTGTAACGAGCAGTCTACCTGCTGTGCGCCTTGGGGAACCCTTAAGAAGGAACATAGCAGCAGCAGTAGTGTCCGCGTGCTTAAATGAGTTGTGCATGGACACTTGATAAAACTAAAAGGCAATGAATGGAAACACTCATGCAACATGACTGGTCTGTGGAACTCCATGCCCCAAATGTATTTGAGGCAGGTATTTTTTGTTAAAGGATTAGACACATCTGAATAAGAATGGCACACGCCATCACAAAATAGAAAGTCAGCACTGAGGGTTCTCAGTCCTCGCATTTCACAACAAAAGCAGAGTGCCAAATGGTGGGCAGAAAGAAATACTCCCAATGCCTGGCACCTCCACCATAGTATACCATCCCGCAATGGAGGCACAGGGTATAGAATCTCCCCCCCCTCCCCGGGCCAACTTTTAATCTTTAAATCAAGGCTAGAGGCATTTCTAAAAGATTGGCTCTAGTTCAACCACAAGTTGGGACTCAGTAGCGTTCACTTACACAGCAGGAAGTGGAGTTCCCTTCACTGGGTGAAGTTCTGTGGGCTGTGTTCTGCAGGTGAGACTAAATGGTCACTGTGGTTCCTTTGGGTATTAAAACCTAGGACTGGCCACTGAGAAAGACTGTCTGGCCCAGCGATCAGCTGCAAGATAGCAATTCCTGTGTTTTCTTTTGGTGTCAGTCAAAGGGAAATGCCCCAGAGGAAGATCTCCTGCTTTGTCAGCAAAGGCTCCACGTGGCAAGTGAGTATTTGAGAGTTTCAAATACAGCTACACTGTGTTTGCAGTGCTGCCATATTGGGACATTTGAGTGCTGCCTGATGTGACGTTACTGCTTTTACTAACAGCAGGAGGGCCTCAGGGAGCCAGACATGGCGCACTCAGCCAAAGCTTTCCATGCTCCTCGCAAAGCCAGAAGAGACCATGTCTCAGCCAGGTGACAACTAGCCAACAGCTTACAAACTACTGCCTGTCCAAGCAGGGCAGCAGTGCAGAACCAGGCTATGTGATCCATCTGCTGGTGGCCTAGAAAGAGCCAGCTGGTCACATGGTGCTGGCTCCTCCTCCTTGTTCTCACCTGTTACTGCTCTCCTAGTATTATTTCTCCATGTCAGCAATTTGCGTAGTTGCCACAGGGCTGTTAGTCTGGAAAGGAAGGTAGAAAGTGGCAGTTTGGAAGGCACGTGGGTCCTGTGACTGTGCCAAGAGGGAAGATGGCCCAGGAGATCATCTCTCTATTAAGATGCAGATCCTCACCCCCACATGAAAAAGTCTGGAGTACCCTGCCATGTGCTGTACCCACATAGATTAGAAGTGGATCCAGATCAAAGACCATCGACCCCCAAACCCACCTCTGGAGGCTCTGGGGTTGGTCAAAACCTGGAGGAGAAGTTTGCAAATGTCCTGTTTTTACAGCAGGTTGAATGCAAATCCTGGGACACTGACTTCTAGGATTCCATTAAACAAAGGTTATAACCAAAGCCTCCCACCCGGCAATTCCAACTACAGTCAGTGCTTTCCCCAGCATTAACTGGGACCCACTCCTGCTTGTGGATGCTGGCTGAGCACATGGGAGAAGCCAGGCAGCACAGGGAGGGTTAACTCTCAACCACAGGAGCAGAAAACGAGGTTCCAATTATTAGTTGATTTATTGCTCTGTCCTCAGTCGGCGCTCAGAACTTGGTGTTCCACTCCAAAGCACTCAGCGTCTTCAAAGAGCAGAAGCATTACAAATTGAAATTATAAAATAGACATGTAAATACAGTGGAGGCAAGTGGGGCAGGAAGGAGAAAAGAGGGAGCCAGCCAATCGCAGCTGGGCCTGCAGGACATGAAGACGGCAGTGCATTACAGGGCTGGAACCTGGCTATAGGGCGGGATGGGTGGCAGCTCCAGGCAGCAAGAGAATGGTGATGAGGACCTCACGTCTCACTAGGGGGCTGAGGAGAAGCTGTAAGTAGCTTCTCAGAGCAACTGGAGCCTCCTGACTAAGCCAGGGATGGGGAGCATCCCTTGGGCTTACAACTGAAGTGCCAGAGAGGCACCAAAGGGAAGAAGAGAGATGTTGACTGAGCAAGGAGAAAGAGGAACAAAAGAGGATGGAGGAAGTCAGAGAAAGAGCGAAACTGATGCACAAGCTTTCTGAGTGGATAAAAACAGCTGGAGGATCCTCCAGCAGCTGTAGCTGCAAGTGGTGGGTCAAATCCAGAGCAAGGAGAAGTCCACCCACTCACACCAGACCTGAACTGGACCTACCGTTTGACCTGTATGCATCAATGAGCCCCAATATCACAGTCACTAGTTCCCTTCCACTACGTATGCACAGTGCCTGTGGTTTGTGGGCGAGCTCCAGAGATGCCATCTTCTCCTCCACTGAGCCAGCAGGAGCTGTGCTGAACTTTGTTCAGCCACAAGTGACCCTAAGCACACATCACAGAACAGGCAGAGCAGACAGAAAGGGCAGCAGGAATCAAACGATGAAGAAAGAAACACACAGAGGCAACAAGGAACGCAGCAGGGAATAAGAGACAGCAACGGGAGAGTGGAAAGCAGAGGGGGCTCCAGCTTCTTCCAAACAGCTCAGCGTTCAGGGGCGTTTGGAGCCCAGGTTTGACTTCGCCCGTCATAAAAGTAGGGGGCAATTTGCAAAAACTGGGATCTAGATCTGGTGTTTAAACAACCCCAAAGCTCAGGAAGGCTCAGACTGGCATGTGGGGTCAGGTCCAGCTCCACTGGAAAGTCATTACCAACAGAGGCTCAGTTTAAGCACCTGGAAGACGCGTTGTCTGGTAGCTCTCTCAGTTCCTGGAAGGGGTTCTGGTAACTTTTCTCTGATTAAAATCAGAAATTAAAACTGGTCAAAAAATTTTCAAGCAACAAATAATTATAAACCCCCACCTTTTTCCAAACTCAAACATTACAGAGCTTTTAAGGTTCTGTTTGACAAGATTGAGAAACAAAGATGAGTCCATTTGGGGTTGATTGTTTTTCCTTTTCCCGCTCCCTTTTTCCAGCAGCCAAAGAGGAAGAAAAGCCTCTAGGCGCTTTCAGTAGAAGTGTGTGAAATATTCTGAGTCCATGAAAATCATCTTTTCCAAATGCTGCAGGACACAAATGGCCTGTGTGTTTTGCAGTAGCGTGTTTCCAGGTTTCACCCAGCTCTGCTAGAAATGGGCCTGAGGGACAGCGCTCCAAGTCCGAGTCTCAGCCTGTGTGCAGCCAGGGCTCTTGTCATAAGGTATATTTCCCAAATCTGAACCTTAGCGTCCAAAATTTGGGTACCTGCATGAAACCTCTAAGCTTAATTACCAAGCTAGAACTGTAACGCTGCCACCAACCAGGAATCCAGTGCCTGTAACACTCTGTCTCCCATAAACCTTGCCTGGGAACCCCCAAGACCAGAATCCCTGAGTCTCACAACAAGGGAAATAAACCATCCTCCCCCTCACTTCTTCTTCCGCCAGATTCTTCCTTGCCGGGGACACTAGAATTTACCCTGCTTCAATCCTTGAAAACACAACACAGAGAGATCAGGTTTTCTCTCCTCTCTCTCCCTCTTTACCTCCTCCCAGCTTCCCTCCCTGGTTACCCTGGAAGATACGTACTTAAACTCCTTGAATTACAAAACAGAGAGGACAATCACACTCCGCCTCCTCTTCCTTTTCGCCCACTCCCAGTCTTTCCTGAAGAGAGACAGTAATCCCTGCACAGAAATTCCCTAATCCCCTGAGCCCATAGAAAAGAAAAGTAAACAGGTACTTAAAAGGAAAGCTTTAATAAAAAGAAAAAAGACATAAAATGGTCTCTGTAAAAGATGAAAAATATTACAGGGTCTGTTACTTTTTTTTTTTTTTTTTTTTTTTTTTTTTTTTTTTTTTATAAAAATGAATAAACAGCCTTAATTCAGAAAGATACCAATTTAAAACATTTCCAGCAAACTACCACTTGAAATACAGAAAACAATGTAATAAGCTATATTGTAATTTCTACCTGTACTTACAAATTGGAAATAGAAGATTAGAGAGCCTGGAGATAGTGTGATCACCCTCAGAGCCTAGAGAGCAACAGACACAGAACAAAGGACCCACACCCAAAAACTTCCCTCCCTTGAGATTTGAAAATATCTTGTTTCCTGATTAGTCCTCTGGTCAGGTGTTGTTTGTTAACCCTTTACAGGTGAAAGAGCCATTAGCTATCTGTTTATGACAGCTCTGCTTTGGCCCTTTACACAGAAGGGGACAGCTGCCAAGTCTGGACCTGGATCCAAAGTTTGAGAGTGGCCAGATTGGGGTCGGGAGTGAGTTCGTGGCTCAACTCTGATGAAAACAAGTGGAGGTAAAACCACATCAGTCTCCCCCAAACCATCTGAGATCCAGCCCTCAGGCACTGGGGACTTTCACTCTGCCACCTTTAATGAGCGAGTTCATTTCTTCAGCCAAGCAGCTTCCTCTGTGGGCTGCTGTCCATACGCATGGGAACAGGACTGGTAGCTGAGACAGGCACACATAACTGGCCAGATGGTCTCTATGCTGGAACTCTGGGTTAAGGGTGGCATGTGGGAATCAAGAGCCAACAGAAAAATCCCAGTGCTTTGGTTCCCCAGGGAATGGGTACTTTTAATCCAAAGGAGCTAGGTGAAGGTAGCTTCCACTCTGCTCTAACTCACTTCTCTGTCTGGCTCAGACCTCAGCCCCCATGGGGAGGTGGGTGTGAGTAGGTGCAGGCTAAGTAGTATTAGGAAGTCTGACACGTCACTGGCTGTCTCTGCCCACTGTATATAGCCATCCCGTGGCTTGCCGGACCATGCTGCTTGACAAGCTGTGTCAGGGAGGGAGGATGGAGAACACGCCATGGGCGTCTGACTACAACCGCCTTTAGGGTCATCCATCTTAGGGGAGGTCTGTTCAATAGGTCGACATGGATAAAGAATCCTGGGGGAAGGGAGAGACCAGGAGGAGCCACAGCATGTTTGCTAAGGTATGACTGAAAGCCTGCTGGAGACCCATAGCTGCTTCCCTGGATTAGGCGGGCAGAGGGGACCAGCTGTATTGAAAGCAGCATTTTCAAGTGTCTTTTCATTACAGCAGGCTGTGGAGCGGTGTCTGGGGACAAATCTATGGTGCTCTTATCTTTATTAGAAGCAACCAGCATTGCACAGTGCTCTGCCTTCAGGCAAGGATGCTGTGCTCAGTTTCAGTAAGGGAAGATAAATTAGTGGTGTCTTCCACCAACTGAGTTATATCCATATTGCAGGGAGGCTGGTGGACAGAAATACAGTGCAGGGATCAGGGATACAGGACAAGAAAGATGGGATGAAGGAGGGAGAGGGGAAGCAGCAGGAAGAGAAAGAAAGAGGAGGGGGTAATAACTGGCCGAACTCACTGCCACAGGCAGCCAGAGTCAGACTGGTGTGCCCTCCACGCTGCTTTCAAAGCACACCACTCTCCTGGGCAACCTCACTGCTGCAGGTTTTCTGCATCCTGAGTTGCAGCATTGCTGCATGATCCATGCGCATGACACCAACCATCATGCCCAGCATGGAACCTAACCCGCAGTCGGGGCAGGAAACCAGACTAAACCTGGCAGTGAGAGGAGACTGACTTACCTCTCCTGCCCTGCAGTGGCTTGCACCGGCACCTGCTGACATGAGTGTTTTCAGCTGAGGTAGCTGGGTTTCCGCCTGTACCATCTGTACTCTGACAGCCCCAACAACGCAATCTAAGCAAGAGCCCCCCAAACACCGACAAATGTGACCTCACAACATCCCTCTGGGGCATTGCCAGATAATCCGCACTTCACAGATGGGGAACTGAGGCACAGACAGATTAAGGGACTTGACCAAGGTCACTCAGGGAGTCAGTAGCAGTGGTAGGAACTAAGCCCAGATCTCCTGTGTCTTGGGTGAGTTCCTTACCCTCACGGCCATACTTCCTTCCGCTCTCCTTATAATTGATTTGCCTTGCAGGTGAACAATAGACCTGGGAGAGATATTTTCACACAAAATCTTTTTCAGTGAACACTACAGATACCACAACACAGTAGTGTTTTGAATTCATGGTGATACCACCCAATTGTTAGAGTTGAAAAAACCCTAAAAAATTCAGGGGGGAAAAGATAAAAAAGTTTCACATTTTCAAACCAAACATTTCAATTTTTCAGGGCTAAGTGACTTTTCATAGAAAGTTGGGTTTTTTTACACACAAAAAATTTAAAAGCAGTAAACAAATGCTTGAGAGCCAACCAAACTTTTTGATTGTGTCCAAGCAAAATGGTTGGTTTGACCAGAAACTGATGTTTTCCCCCCACTTTTTGGCATTGCCAGCGAGCCAAAGAATCCATTATTTGCCCAGCCCTAGCACAGAACCACTGCGTCAGTTTCCTGCACCAGTTAGATTCCTACCATGAAGCATCTGACGCAGCAGCTTGGAAGTGGAGAGAGACAGAAGAAGACAGGCAGAAGAGAGCAAGTGAGTGCAAAATATGAACCGATAATTGCAAACACAGAGATAGTGGAGGGAGACTGCAAGATCTGTTAATCAGCAAACCAGATGAAGAGAGAGAGATAAGGACAGGCGAGGAGGCAGCTAACTGCAGGAAAGGGATGAAAGCCCACTGAGGCAGGGAAGAGAGGCCCAAGGCCTGTCTTGCAGGCTGTGCCCAGAGGAGTGGGCACTGAGCACTGCTTCACCAGAGGAGCAGAGGCCAGCAGGGGCACCGCCTGGATTTACAGAGTGGGCTTTGCTGTGATAGGAAAGGGGCTACTGGGGTAAAGCCCCCAAGCTTCTCCAGGCTGCCTCTGGGCAGACCTTCCAAAGGGAAGCATCTTGGGTAGTTTTAAGAGAGGACCCTCTCCCCATTCCCCAGGTTTGGCGCGCACACACACACACACCTCTCCTTTCAACCATGCCGTGGGCAAAGACATCACAACCCTGCTGAATCAGCAATCAGGCCCATCTCCTCAGAGCTGGGCTGGGTCAGTCACTACGCCTCAGATCCCATAAACATGGAGGGTGGGGAGGAGACATCCTTGCTCCATCCAGACCCACCAACTGCAGATGGTGCCAGGCCAGCTTCCCAGCATGGAGAGAGGCTGGGTTCTGGACACAGTAGGGCAGGAAATGATTTTCCTGTCCAGCAAGAATTCATAAATTTTCAAATCCTGAGTCACGAAAAAAGACAAAAATCTCAAATTTTCAATGAATCCACCAACCAACCAAAAAATTCAGTTCAGGTCAGTCAAAAAAATTTTTTTTCTTTATTTTTGATCTTTTTCATTCTTTTTTTAAATCATTTTTTTAGTGCAGATTAAATTAAATTTCAAAATGAACAGAAATTCCTCATTAAAAAAATGTAGAAATGAGACATTTCAAGAATTTTCAAACTTAATTTTTTTTAGATGGGAAATTCATAGAAAACAACCATTTCCCACAACCAGTTTGGTTTTAATGAAGTGGCATTTTTCGGCTGAGAGAGAGAGATCAAAAAAACTCCCCAACCAGCTCTAGGGTCCAGTGTAGGAAGATGGAGACTGATGTTACAGCTCTGGCTGTATCACGATCCCTTTACCACCTATTGGCTCCACTCATGGTAGCAGGTGTTTCTCCTCCCATAAATACGGTTGTACTGTTCATATCCCATGGTACCTCCGTGACAGCTGCTGAGGTGTAGATGCCTCCATGTTGGTGTTGCATTAACTTGCATAGATGTTGCAGGGCCCAAAGGCATGAGGGTGATAGGACGATTAATACAGTTGTGATTCTTATTTGCCCTGCCAAAGAGAGACTTGCGGGAGAGCATAGGTCAATGAGGGCTAGGACTGCCCTGTGGATGCAGGGTGACAAGCAGCAAACTAGGGTGAGGTGAACAAACCAGACTGATTCCTTACTTATCCAGCCACAGCTGGTTAACTTGTTTGTATGCACTCAGGTGTTCAGTGGGAATGCTGGACTCTCAGGAGGAACCCCATGACCAGGAAACTGAAAGAGGTTTCAGTAATTGGAAAGTAGGTCAAGAACTCCCTACTCTCCCCAAGGAGGCTGCACTGTTGAGTGGTTAGAGTCGGGTACTAGGGTTTGAGATTCCCCATTCTGCCACTGAATCACTGTGTAGACAAAGTGGGAAGGGGCAAGTTTTCCCAAGAACAGTCACTGATTCTGGGTGCCTTGGATTCTGCATGCCCATCCTGAGTCCAATTCAAAGAGATGCCAAGCACTCACACTTCCTAGACTTGAGTGAGAGCTGCAGATGCTCAGCCCCTCTGAAAGCCAGGCTCCAGGCCCCCAAGGTTGGGCAACCAAGAGGTGAGGCCCTCAAAACTCATGGTTACTGTTGAAAATGCTGCCCTTAAAAGTGATGCCTCAATTTCTCCATCTCTAAACCAGAGATAACAAAGCTTATCCATCTTCGTAGACTCCTCTGAGCTGTTGAAATAACCCACGAAGGGTATCGTTATTCTGGTGACTCTAGCAGTCCAGAAGCTATGAAGATCTACAGGTACTAACCCCACCCAACCCACCAAGCTTTGGTTCTCCATTCGCCCTAGCCAGGCAAGCATTGAGAGAAGCCGCCTCCCCCTAATATCCCTACTCCAGCACGGTGAGAACAGGCTCACTTGGCACAGATACCTGTTTTTGCCCCCATATGTAATTTTTCTTAATTGGGAGCTTGTTAATTATCCCAATACTTTGCAGAGGAAATAAACAGCAATTAGAGAAATAAGTGGTATTTTTATTCCCTGGCAATCTCACAGCAGAGCAGCAATGCCTGACTCCCTAACACCTCCCCTCTGTACAGCCCACATGCACACATGCTCCCACTCGCTCCAGCTCTGATAACCGAGTTCCCACCCACCCCCGTTTTCTACGGAGAAGGGCTGTGCTTTCTGTGGCGTAGGAAGCGTTGCCTCGTGAAAGCAGCAGGCTGTCCCACTGTAATCTGTTTTAAAAGTCATAAATTGCTGCGAAAAGCCACTTTTCTTGCGCAGCAGAAGGTTAGAGTGTTTAAAGAGAGCACTGGAACTGTTTTTATTAATCAGAACTGCCATAAAGAAAGCATTTTAATTAACATAATTATCCCGATCGAGAAAAGCAGCCCTCACCTCATAGATACTTCTCAGACTAAAGATGCAAGCTGTCACAATCAGTCATAATTAAGTAAAGCAAGCCATCCCCCCGCCCGTCCCCTCCCCCCGTGCTTTTTCCCTTTCTTCGCCCAAACTAATGCAGGAAACTGAACAAAGCCAGATGCCATAAATTGCGAGGAGGCTTTCCACATGATGGATTGTTAGCAGGAGGGCATTAGCGTTGAGCAGTGGGCTCAGGCCTTGGCAATGCTACAGCACCGCAGAGTACATTTCACATGCACGTGGCTGCCACGTCCTCCCCTCCCTCACACACACTCCCTCCTTCTCTTTGAGAGGCACAGAGCCAGACACTCCCCATGTCCTTCTGTCTGGTTCCTCTGCCTGTGAGATGCCATACCCTGACCTTACATCTGCTCATCCAGGGTCTCCTCTCCTCCTTCTCAAACAAAGTTCCCTTCTGTTGCACCAGGGTGCCCCTTTCTGTTGCAGAGCTTCTATGTTGTTTGGGGGCTGGAGGGTGGCTCTCCCAGCCCTCCCCTTACACATGGGAGATGGCTATGGGGAATATGTGAAAATCACAAGCAACTCCAAGAAGACACCAGAACTCAGGTGTGACAGCATCATATGAACTAACAACCACAATGCAACAATGCACACCACTGCCCTCTACTGCATGGCCTCAGAACTGCTCAGATGGCTGAATGTCTCGTGAACCCACTCACCAGGCTACAGGCAATGATTAACAGGGTCCCTGACTGAAACAGAGATCTGCTCTCACCCACAACACTCCCTCCAGAGCTGGCACAAGCTGGGACCCTCATGGTCCAAGATATCGCCTCACACAGGACCCTGGGCAAGCACCTCTACAATGCCCATTACAGCAGGGTACTGTCAGCTGTTCCAGTATCCCCAGTATTCTGTCAGCTGCTTCCAGCTCCTGCCATGCCGCCACTCTCCAGGGCTCTGCCCTTACATTGCTGGACATTGTGCTGGTCTCTACTCAGCATCCACTGACCAGTCTCAACACCACTTTATGAAAAGCTTCAAGAACAATGGAGCTTCCACGATTCTCCAGCACTAAGTGCAAACCCACCGGTGCTTCCTTCTCCCACAGACACCTGGGGCTGTTAGCACTAGTCTCTCGCAGCATTTCTGGGTCCATGTTTCCCTTCAAGGGTTAAACTCCTGCGTGGCTGGCCAAGCTAGGTCCATGTGGGGCAGAGGCAGGCTGCAGCAAGCCAGGAGGGAGCCCGGAGTGCCCAGAAAAGCATACGATTTATAGGCCATTGCTGCCAATATGATATTGTAGTCAACAGATAAAAGATTTATTCCCTCTGAAAAAGACCAAAAAAATCCTTGCTCTGGGCCAACAGCCAGAGAGAGAGGAAAAACTAAGTGGCAACAAGCATGCGAGAGAGGAGGCAGCTGTGTTTGTGTCTGGGTTTCTCTGAGCGTCACAGGCCTGAGCCAGTTTCCGTAAGGTCAAAGAGCCCGCTGGGGATGCTGCAGTCTGCCGCTGACGGACTCCTACTTCCGATTTGCCTTCGCTACCTGCCTTCTGCTATTTGCAGTGTGAGGCATTACGTAAGTGCCAAGTGGGGAGGCAACAGAAGGTGCCTTGCTATGGCTGTTACCACTGGGATTAAGTTAACTTGTTGCCATTACCTCCCCTATTCAACAAGGACCGAGCATGCAGATTGGTAGGGGAGAGCACTTGATTTTAAAAATGGCAAATGTTGGAGCCTCTCTGTACCTTGGAAGCCTGCAGGACAAACTGAAGGTTGGTCAGTTTTAAGCAGAGTGGATAGATTTATGCTCTCAGAGCCAGATGTAAGTCTGTACAGCTGCACCGATTACACTGATTTACACCAGCTGAGGATATGACCTGCAGTGTCTGCTTAAAAGAGGCCAGAAGAAAATCAGCAAGAAGAATGAATTCCTCTCTCACCCAGGGGAAAACAATAAAAAAAATCACCCATTCAAGGCATTGGTGCAATGACAAGAAATCCAGAACAAGGAACATTGAGCTTTATCCCCATTTAATTTCAGGGGAGGGTAATCTCTCCAGAGAGGATATGGATGGAAATTATCCAGGATTGAATGAACATAACAGCCAAACTCCCTTCTCATCCAGGCAAGACTGATCCTTCCATGGTAGCTTTTCTGTCCACCGGTGGAGCAGTTTGATTGGAAAGCCCAAAAGTGAATGAACACACAGGGGTCTCCTTTCCCACACCTACTCTGTTAAGAAAGGGCAGACCCTATACACTCTGATTAGATTTCATTGCTGGAGCAGCAACAGGAAGCCCAAACCTGAATTAACATGGAGGCTAAATTCTCCCAGGACAGCCTGGACCGAGGCCAACAGAATTAAGACCAAGTTCTACAGAAATTAGCCTAGAATCTTTTCTGAATGCTCATCACTCAGGGAATTCTATAGCAGGGACAGAGTTCTCGGTGGAAGTCTATAGGGATTTTCCACAAAGGTGCAGGTCAGGGTTGGAATTTGTGTGACCACCAGTCAGTCATACAGGGCAGAATGGAGTGTTGCCTCCTGGAAGATTCAAATTTGCTAGAATGCTCAAGACACCTTTGGGATGGAGCTGCATCTGGGGATGGAGCTCAAGGCACTAAGCTTCAGCCCAAGAGAGCAAGCATCCAGCTCACAGCAGTCAGCCCTAGCTGCTGCCTGGTCCAGTGCTGCTGTTAGCAACTGCAGAGCATGTTGCTCTCCCTGCTGGAGGTAAGGCACCAAGCATGGAGGAGGCACCAATCCATTCTTGCCGCCCATGCCCAAATGCACTTTCCATCTTGGTCTGACTCTTTGGAATGCCCAATGCTGTGGCCTGGGAAAAGATCTTGTGTCCAGACACACCCTGCCTCTTTCGGTGTCCTGGAAGGCCTATGCTATTTCCCTGGCTAAGGCCTGGAAATAATTTAAACAGAGGCAGGCCCTGAAGAATCCATCCCAGGTTTTACATAAACACAGGGCCAAACCAATGCCCCAGGTCTGTTTACATTCACCCCACGCCAGCAATGGTGGAGAAGTAACTTACAATCCAGATTTAGATGCAAATATCACAGCCAGCTCCTATCTCCATACAGAGCTGAACCAAAACTCTGAACCAAACACACCCAATCTTTGCAGAGCTTCAATGGCTTGATCTGGATCCAAACTGAAGCCTGTTTCTTGTTTTAGGTACACCTCTCTCCCTCCTTCTCTAGCTCCCATCACTATAGTATCTGATGATCTCACAACCATTAATTAATTATTCCTAATAACCCCCCTGAGATGTTGGGAAGTATCATCCCTATTTTACAGACAGGGAATAGAGGCACAGAGACTAGGAGATTCGTCCAAGGTCTCACCTCACAGCAGAGTTAGGAAATGAATACTGTTTTCCGAAGTCCTAATCTGGTGCTTTATCCACAAGACAATCCTTCCCCCAGTGCATGTTGGGACAGGATGCTGGGAATTTAAGTTAGTTTAAGGTCTGCAAGTATCCAGTTTTAGTACACCTTTATCTTGATATAACGCTGTCCTCAGGAGCCAAAAAATCTTACTGAGTTATAGGTGAAACTGTATTATATCGAACTTGCTTTGATCTGCCAGAGCGCGCAGCCCCATTCCCCCGGAGCACTGCTTTACCACGTTATATCCGAATTTGTGTTATATTGGGTGGCGTTATATTGGGGTAGAAGTGTATTTTATTGCGAAATCTGAATGAGTATTATGTTACACTGTTAATATCACAACTTAATGTGCGATATTATAGACTGTTAATTGATAGTGCTTGCCATTAAAAACTCCTTTGTTTTTAAAAGACGGTTCTGATTTGATGGGTCCATTTTGCACTGTGAAGGGCCATTAAAAATGCTCATGAAATGTCATTAATGATGATGCAATGTCACAACACAAGTGTCACACAGCCGTGCTGCAATGTATTCTGGCAAGTTCTAACACACAGATTGCTGGGAAGACGGAGGATAAAGGGACATGCTTAGGGAGTCCTGGCCACACAGCAGAGCAACAGCGCTATGCCGGGGGGAGAGAGGCAGGCAGCCAGGTGGCAGACTGGGCTGATTGCAGGGTACAATATGGTTAGCTTCCATGGTGATTAACAGTATTGTGCATGGATACAAACCATGACACTAGCTTGGCAGATGTCAGAGATCGTGGCCTTACAGAAGTGAGCTGGGATTCATGCTCTATTCTGACCTGCCTTCCCCCACAAATAAAATCTCAAGGAAAACACGACTCCAAGTCTCTGTGGGTGGGGCTGGTTGGGAATTTTCCAAAGAAATGGTTTTTAAATGGAAAGTGCAGTTTCTGGGGGAAATTAATATTGCTGAATTTATTTGGTTTTTCAGTGGGAAAAATCTAAACAAAATATTTTGTATTGGGCTGAGTCAACTCAAAACACTTTGCTTTGTTTGGCCAGATCACAACAACATTTGGTTTTGGGTCAATTGGACACTGAACTGTCCCCGTCCCCCGAGCTGCTGTGTTGCCTCATGTTTGCATTCCCCTGTAAGGTCTGGGTTCCTTAGGAGGACTACATTTCCTATGATGCACCACAGTCTCCTCTCAGGTTGAATTATGGCACTGCATCATAGGAATCCTCCTACTAAGGTGCTGCACAGGAGATGTAGTCTGGCCAGGGAACCTAGACCATAAAGGACAATGGGGGTCTGAGTCATCATGGCAGCTCAGCCGGACACAGTCAAACCAAAATGAAACTTTGACATTTCTCAAGCAAAATTTTTCAAAACTTTCCATTCCATGAAAAATGTTGGTATTTTGACTTTTCATCCCAAAACTGGGACAAAACCAAACGTCAAAACATCAGAATTTCTCATGAGATGGAAATTCCAATTTTCAACCAGCTCTGTTTGAGAGGGTCTGGAGGGGAATCTCTGGATATCAAATAACATGCTCTGCAGACGGTCTCCATCTCTCATGCACACTCTTACAAGACTGCCTGATACTGGCTTGTCCAAGGGAGTGAGACTGCTGGGAAGAGACTGTGATGCAGTGGGGATGGCAGAGAGAAGTTCTTATTGGTGAAAGGGAAAACAAAGGCACTGCAAATTAATTGCGACAGACACCCCAGTGTCTGGATCCAGCCCAAGATGGTGGAAATACCCTAAGATCAGCTAGCAAGATTTTGATACCACTAAACATAAATGCTAGCCTTTGGTCGCATTCAACCTTGAATCCAAACTCCCAACCCTCACCGAAACCTAATCTGGACCCCCATCTGAACATGGACCTCCTTGGCCCATCTCTAGTTAATACACCTTATTCTTTACACCTTCAACTGCCCTCACACAGACCCCATCCCACTGAGGGAAAGATACCCTTACTTCTCTTCAGCTTCAGGACCAAATGTGTGAGTCAGAGAGATGGGAGGTGGATAACAGAAAGTGTCTGGTGTGCTGGATTTGAGTGTGCGTGTGAGAAGGGGTTATGTGCGCATGTGAGAAGGGTTTGTGCGCCGTGTGTGCAGGGCGGGGTGGGGGTTGTGTGTGTGTGAAGTGAAGGTTATGGAGTCCGTTGGCAATGGAACAGAGTACAGTACTCTGGAGCTGAGAGCATGTGTAAGTAGCACACAGCCTCTCTGTCAGCGGAGGGAAGCGGGGCTGCATGGCATGTGAGGGGATTTTACCGGCATGTGTGGGATGATAGGTGGTCTTTTAATTAAATGGGACCAAATAGCAAGACTTGGTCAGGACCAGGATTTGGCCTTGGTGAGGAGGCTCCTGAGGCCTGTTTCACCCATTCTGTCTTGCCCAGGACAGGGGCAAGACACTTGGGGGGGAACAGCTACATAGAGATTGGGCCTGGTTTCTGTTCATCTGGTGCTTTCCCAACTCAGGACAGAGATGTGAGATGGGCTGTGCAATCTCTTTCATGTCCAGGAGCGGCGCCAGGGTTTCTGGCGCCCTAGGCGGGGGTCCTTCCGCGTTCCCGCAATTCTGCAGCGAGGGAGTCCTTTCGCGCTCCTGGTCTTTGGGGCACTTGGGCGGCGGGTCCCGGAGCGAGTGAAGGACCTGCCGCAGAATTGCCGCCGATGACCTAGAGCACGGAAAGACCCCCCGTCGCCAAATTGCCGCAAAACGCTGACTTCCCAAATCCTGAGGCGGTCCCCTAAATGGAAGCGCCAGCCCTGTTCATGTCTGTTCTATATATAAATCTGTGTCTCTCTCATTTCATCCAGGGTATTGCAATTCCACTAGCTCTTTAATCCCCATCATAAACCTGTCTCTTTCCTGGAAAGAGACACTCAGGTTGATAACATTACATACCAGGACAATGGCTATTCCTCCAGCCTCTCTTCCTCCCGCCACTGTCAAATCCAGCAGCAGCACTGGGGCTCCCCAGTCTCCTTCAGAGAAACCATTTCCTCACAAAGACAGTCCAGGTGCTCTCACCTCAGCAAGGCAAAAATGACAGCACTGCTTAAGACGGGAATGGCCCAAGTGGAAGGTGAGAAAAGCCCTGAATTGCATTATCTACACTGCGAGAGCTGGCGAACACCCCCAGGCCCCGTATCACAGCCCAGTCAAGTGGCTACCATGCCTGAAACTTGCTACTGGACTTTCTGCTAAGCCTCTTTCCCTGCCTTCCCTTCATACCTATAGTGAGACGTTCCCAGGATGTGGGGAGGTTACAACGACAGCAGAGGGTAATGGCACAGCTCATGTAGGATCTTTCCCTGACTCGAGAGAGATACCAAATTCCTCCTCTCAGGGCTGGTCTACACTACGGGGGAAAATCGATTTTAGATACGCAACTTCAGCTATGTGAATAACGTAGCTGAAGTCAAATATCTAAAATCGATTTACTCACCCGTCCTCACCGCGCGGGATCGATGTCCGCGGCTCACCATGTCGATTCCGGAACTCCGTTGGGGTTGGTGGAGTTCAGGAATCGATATAAGCGCGCTCAGGGATCAATATATCACGTCTAGATGAGACGCGATATATCAATCCCCGAGCAATCGATTTTAACCTGCCGATACGGCAGGTAGTCTAGACGTGGCCTCAGGCTCCATAAGGGACCAGCTGTCCTTCCCACAGAGCTAAGTGATGTCACCCGAGCTCCTCCCAGCCTGGGCCCAGAGGACAGGAGGACTGGGGAAGCAGTTCTCTAAATCCATCACTGTAAAACAACACAGCTGGGTCCCGTAGAATAGTCAGATAATAACCTAGTTCCCCTGCCTGGGCCAAGAGCAATCTCATCTGCCTGTACAATAGTAAGGGACATCCTAGGAAGATAGCTCTGGAGACTGGAAATCTGAGGACTAAAGGACATCTGTGAGGGTGACGGAAGTCTCCAACTATCTGATGAGCAGAAGTCTCAAAGATGGCGGGGAGTTATTTAGGGAGGTGCTGTGCAAGGGAGGATGTAATACATAGATTCAGCGACTTTAAGGTCAGAAGGGACCATTATGATCATCTAGTCTGACCTCCTGCACAATGCAGGCCACAGAATCTCACCCACCCACTCCTGTAACAAACCCCTAACCTATGTCTGAGTTACTGAAGTCCTCAAATCGTGGTTTAAAGACTTCAAGGTGCAGAGAATCCTCCTGCAAGTGACTTGTGCCCCACACTGCAGAGGAAGGCGACAAAGCCCCAGGGCCTCTGCCAATCTGCTCTGGAGGAAAATTCCTTCTTGCCACCATATATATTATTAGGATTAATTTTTTTTTACGGTCAGTAAAGTAGCGTGTATTAGAAATTTGAAAACTATACTAGAGCCAAATTCAGGTGATAGGAATTTTCCATTATTAAAATTCGAAGCTACTCACAGCAAGGTACACCTCTACCCCGATATAACGCTGCTAATCCGCGGGTATCTGCTTTATATCCGCAGATGTAGCTATCCGTGGACTATTTCTGCAGATAGCAGGCGGATGTGGATACAAATTTTGTATCCGTGCAGGGCTCTGATGGTAAGAGCTGGGTAGGCAGCTGTGAGGAACCATGGCACAGGTCCTCCACCTGTCCCCGGCAGGAGGTCTGGGGGGCAGGAGTACTGGGCGGGGGGCTGCTTGGGTCCCATGCCAGGGCAAGTGGAGGGTCTGCCGTGGCTCCACACAGCCTGGGCTTTGGGGAGAGCCCAGTGTGGGGAGCCTGGGTCTCTCCACCTGTCCTGGGTGCAGGGTCTGGGGGGCAGGAACACTGGGCGCAGGGATTGAGGGGCAGGGACACTGGGCAAGGGGGCTGAGATATTTGGCAGGGGGCTGGCGGCAGGGACACAGGCTGGGGGATGCTCAGGCCCCCCTGGGACGGGGGCAGCTCTGAGCCACCGCCTGGCAACTGTAAGAGCTGGGCAGGGCAGCTGTGGGGAGCCACAGTGGACCCTCCACCTGCCCTGGGTGGGGGGCCCAGGCAGCCCCAGGCAGCCCAGAGATCTCTCCCCACCCCCGGCCAGGCCAGTGTGAAGCCTAGCTGGGGAGCTGTGGCAGCCCCTCCTCCTGCCCCCTGGTGTGTGTGTGGGGGTATGAGATCAGCCCTCAGCCATGTCCCCACCCCCTAGGCTCCATGCCCAGCCGAGGACAGGTGGAGGGTCCGCAACTCTGCGCAGGCTCCCCATAGCTGCCTGTGGCTCTCCTCAATCGGGCTCCAGTGGGGGGATGCCGCAGCCCAGCCCCCAGTGTACAGTCCTGCAAATCCATCAATATCTGCAGATAATTTTTGCGGCTCTCGGAACAGATGCAGATACACATTTGTGTATCCGCGCTGGGCTCTAGTAATGGGAAGAAATTAAGAAAGGAGAACTTTAGGCTGAATACCAGGAAGCAGCTTCCCCAAAATGGGATTCATTAGGTTCCAGGGCAGCTGCCTAAGGGAAGAGCTACATACACCTCTACCTCGATATAACGCTGTCCTTGGGAGCCAAAAAATCTTACCGCGTTATAGGTGAAACCGTGTTACATTGAACTTGCTTTGATCCACCAGAACACACAGCCTTGCCCCCCCGGAGCACTGCTTTACCGCATTATATCCAAATTTGTGTTATATAGTTTGGTGTTATATCAAGGTAGCGGTGTACCCTATGGCTTAGAACAGGGGTTCTCAACCTTTTTCTTGATGAGGCCCCCAAACTATGCTATAAAATCTCCAGAGCCCACCTGTACCACAACAACTGTATTTCTGCATATAAAAACAGGGCCAGGGTTAGGAGGTAGCAAGCAGGGTAGTTGTCTGGGCCCCACACCCATGGGTCTCTGCAAAGCTAAGTTGCTCAGACTTTGGCTTCAGCCCAGGGTGGTGGGGCTCAGGGCCCCAGGCTTCAGCCCTGCGTGAAGGGATTCAACTTTCTGCCCTGGGCCCCAATGTGTCTAATGCTGGCCCTGCTTGGCAGACCCCCTGAAACCTGCTCGTGACCCTCCAGGAGGCCCCGGACCTCTGGTTGAGAACTGCTGGCTTCGGACATTTAACTCTAGCTTGGACAAGACTCTGCAGGAACAGTCCTGCGCTGGCCCCAGGTGATGGGAGAACAATTTAATAGTTCTGATCCATCTCTAGCTTCCATGATAGCTGGGATTCAGGGAGGGGAGGAGATAAGGAAAAGATCCAGCTCTGGATAAAGTCAGAACCAACCTGAACCTGTGCTCCAGACTTCAGCCGAAACTGAACACTTCTTTAGGGCCACAGGCTCCTAAATGACTGGTTCTGCCAAGAACTGGAAGGTCTCTTGATCTATCTGGCCAGACCAGAAGCAGGACATAGTATGAAAAAGTCTGTCCTTGGGAGGCTTCCTGGTCCATTTTGCAGAGCCAAGGGGTTCAGGTAGTTTGGATGATCAGCCAGACATTAGGGTGTGTAACTAAACTGAACCAAAGCTTCAAGGGCGAGGGAGATGCAAGTGTTCTCCTCTCACCAGTACACAACTACCCATGTTTGGGTGCTCATCTGATGCTGAACCTTCAGAGCACGTTGAGCTTCTCCCCACTCGTCTGGTGGGAGAAATCCAGACCAAAGATTTTGCAATGGGGCAATGTGGAGAAGCAGGCTCCTAACAACAAGAACGAACAGGAAGGTTGGACCATGCAGGTGAGATGAGAAGCTGGTCTGCAGAGACCTCTGTCAGGAAGCAAGGCTGCCTGCAGCAGGCGGAAAGCCCTCTCCCAAATGTCATGCTTCATAATCAAATTACACTTTAAAATGGCTGGAGACAGGGGGACAGGGGAACAGTTTATTCACTGCAGCTTAAATAAGTCATGCACCAGGCTTCTAGGTTCATACCAGGACGTCTGTTCTCAGCCTGGGTAACTATCTGACTTTTATGCTACCAGGAAATTATGACAAATAAAATGCAGAAATAAAGACTTCCCTCTGATCAACAGCTACATGAGCGGTGCCATTTGGGGTGGCCTGCGTTTCAATCCCAGTGCTATATATATAGATGTGGGTGTTGGATAAACAGGGACATTTTTTACTATGACAGTCTGCAGTTTCCCCTTGGGGAGGGAAAGGAGTTTAAATTTTAGTATAACCTTAAAAGGAGACTAATAAGGCAGCTTCCCCATAAATTTTTGAAGTGACAGTTTAACTCACTGTATATTACAGCTAGTGATGGACAAGCCTCAGAGAATTTAGAGTTTGGTTCGGAGAAGGAGCCACCTTAAAAGCAGCTGCTATACAGTCTTCTGAGTCAACCCCTCAACCCCCCATGCACTGCCCAGGAGACTGCTAGTGGGTGACAATATTTTGATTTCAAAAATCTCAAAATGTTTCATTTAGATTGAAAATGACAAAATGAAACTTGGACATTTCCAAAAATCGAGATTTTGGGGGTAGGGGAGATTACTGTTCCAAAAACCTTTCAATTGGTCGTCCTCTCTGGGATGAAACAAACGTTGACATTTCCCATGGGACAGAAATTCTAAATTTCCCTCAACTCTGTATTTACACAAAGGACATCAAATGGTTTTATCCACCCAGATAATTACAGGTTCTATTGGGGTCATTTAGACCACGAACTCTGATGTGCATGTGGAAATAGGCAGTTAAACATCAAAAATCACATTATTTTGGCCACAATTACTTGCACCTAGAATAACACAAGTGGCAGATTAAGAGATGGCTTCTAGCTGTCAGGCTTGCAATCTCTGTTATATTAGCGGGATGCCATGTTGCTCCGTACCCCAGTGTATGCATATCTACATGCAGCTGCAAAGAGATGATTTAAACAAATGAATTCCTAGAGTGCATGTCCTTATGGAAACTTAATTCTGAATCCTAAAAGGCCCAAGAGCCGCAGCAGCAATCACAGGAGATTGCAGCAAAGTGGCTGAAAATAGCTACAATTAGCTGGCTTTTCCCAAGCTCCAGCAGCTGGAGAGGCTCTGACAGACAGTTTGAAAACACTCTCTCTGTGGGGTAAGCAGGCTGCTGGGCTCTCTGAAGAGATCAATCAGTGCTCTCACAGCATGCTGTACCTGTGCACACACTGCACGGCCTCTGCCACTTCCATTAGCCCTTAACGCTGGAGGGCACTTACATGGCAAGGGAGAACACCTTGAGACAGACCCCAGCCACTTGACACCCCCACTAGAAACCGGCATCATCAATGTCCTCTCCTTCCTAGGGACATAATCCATGATCAGCTCCACAGAACAGGAAGTGATGGGGAGGCTGAGACCTGGGCTGAGGCCTTACTGTCAGGAAAGACAGCAGGAGTTCATGCTCTGTTACCCAGGCAGGAAGAATTTGCACCTTCCCATGCTGTATCTATGGGCCCAGATTCTCCCCTCAATTGCGTTGGTGTAAGCCCATTGCTTTCAATGGCGTTTATGCTTGACTTACACCAGAGTGGATGGAGAATCAGGCCCACGGTGCCCAGACATCAGGACTGCCAGTGAAACCTCATGCCCAACTTACTTCACTCTTGTGAATGATGGAAAGTTGAACGAAGTGATCTTTGGCTCCTGTTTAAGAAACATCAACCACCTCAGCTAAAGGGGGATTTGTTTGTGCTTCCCCATTTTAGAGCTTATATCATCTGTGGGCCTCCAGCCATGAAAAATGACAGAGTGGCATAACACGAACAGGTCTGGTGTTCCTTGCAGTGGGGAGCAATAATGATACATGCATGCACATCTATTATAATACAGAGCATGAGAATGGAAGGGAAAACCTGCTTTACATTTGGACACCAGAATGGCAAATTCAGCTTGTGAACTTTTTTAATAGTGGAAGAAAGAAAGCATTAGAGGGGAACCTTAAAGGCAGTTGAGGAGTGGGACTACAAGATAGCTGATGAGTGGGATTTACTTTTATGTACTGCTTTTTATTTGATAGCTTGATAGAGCTGAGATCTGGCTCTGCCTGTCTTTGCAGGGAATCTCCATGCTGTATCAGTGGTCACAGGAGTTAAGCATGGACACAAAATCTCCTGCCCTCGTGTGTGCTTTGAAAAGATGGCACCCAAATAGAGTTTTTGCAGTCAGCCTCCTGTCTTGAGTTCAAGTCTCAGAACCGCTCCCATGCTAGGACTGGAAAAACTACTTTGGACAGAATAAGGATTGATCTAAACTTCCACCTAAAGTGAAACCAAATTTCAAACACACCTCAGAGAGTTGGGGGGGAGGGAGAGAAGAGCACAACTTTCTGTGCCTGCAATCACGCAAAGTAGCACCACTCATTATTCTCTCTGTGTGCATTGTAGCAATTGGTGTGGTTACTCAGACACAGTTACCTAATCATTTCCCATATAGGCGGTATCACATGATTCAGACTCACTACTTTAAGCTTCACCATATAGCTTGGTCCTAACTCAGTTGTAGTAGAAGGAGCACTTCTCCTAAATTTTCAGCATGAACAAGTCCATTATATTTCAGCAGAAGCACGTACATAAAGACACATGCCAGCAAGTATCAGTCTTGCAACTGGGGCCAGTCAAACATTTTCCAGCTAAACAGTTTTGACAGAAAGCTGTGTGTTCACCTGAACAACATTTTTCATGGTAGGTGGCCCCAGAGTGATGTCATATCCCCTGATGCACTGCAGTCATGAAACTGCCATGTTCCCCTAAAGAAGAGATCAGACTGTGATGCATCTTGGGAGATGTAGTCCAGCCAGGAAGCCCCAGACTACAGGGGAGAATAGGAATATGAGACACCCAAATGACAACTCCCATGAGGAACCACAGTGGCCTCTCAGAATCCAAATGCTTCAGGTTTTGATTTTTTATCTATTTTTTCTTCCATTTGCACTGAAGTTTTCTGCAGAAAAAAATGAAAAAAATTTCAACCAGCTCTGATCCTGACATACTATTAAAAAAATTAAATAGAACACAACAAGAGGCCTTACATGGGACTTACCCTAGGAGGTTGTCCACCAGTAGACACTGGTGTCCATTAATATTCTACCCTTGTGTGGCAGCTGTGACAATGACACTACTGGAAACAGTGCTCTCTGCAACAGAGACCTGGATCTTAGAATGAGGCTTGGTTTACAATTGAGTATTTGCACTACTCTACATTATTGCAGGCTGCATCATAGCTTGCGGCACAGAAAGGTTAATGATGGGCTCCAAAGTACCTCCACCCAGTGTGGAATGCACATGAGAATGCAAGGAGGAGCTATCAGCTAGTTCGCCTGAAGTCCCAGGAGAGACCTTAATGAAAATTAATTTGTTGGTCCCAGCATCTCCCTCAAGTAGTCAACTACAGTTCCCAGGACTCCACAGAATACAGAGACTTCCTCTCCCAACATCAATTGCTTTCTCCTGGGCACTGTGAAATATAACTAGTCCACTATTTAAACAGACACATTGCATGGGAAGATAATGGTGCAGTGTATGGATTAAAAGCAATTTATGAAGGTTGCTTCTAACCCACACACGCGCCTCCGTGGACTTTAACATTTCATCCCTTTCCTCTCTGTTGGAAAAGATTTCTGAGCCAGGGCACCATTTGGATTAGTAAACCCTTGAGAAATGCCCCGGGCAGGAAGATTATTGGTGGGGGCATTTAATGGGTCTAGTTTGAAGAATGTTGTGTCTAGGGCTCCCATTTACATTAACATACATCAAGCTAGTCCTGTTTCTCTGAATAGTAAATTTAGTCAAGAGCCTTTTATCCCAAAGGACTTTAAAAATGACACTTTATCTGTTAGAATCACTTTACCTACCACAGCAAGGAAGCCACAGAATAGCGCGTGGTGGCTGTTGCCTAGCACGCAGCAGCACTACACAGCACTAGGGTCAGGAAGTGAAGAGGACACTATATTCAGCTGAGACTGTATGGGGAAAATGCATACTCCTAGGTAGAATGCAATAATCTAGATTAGAATTGGACTAGAACCCTGGAAGTCAGACCTTTACTTCTCCCTTCCTCAGTTATAACTAGAACAGGGGTTCTCAAACTGGGGGTCGGGACCCCTCAGGGGGTCGCGAGGTTATTGCATGGGGGGTTGTGAGCTGTCAATTGCAACCTATCCTAGACCCTGCTTGCTTCCAGCATTTACAATGGTGTTAAATATATTAAAAAGTGAAAATTTATAAGGGGCGTTGCACTCGAGGCTTGCTGCATGAAAGGGGTCACCAGTAGAAAGGTTTGAGACCCACTGAACTAGAACCTGTCAAAAATTAAAGCCTCTTTTCACAGAGATTCCAAATTGTTTTCGCTTCCAAATGTTCAAAATGGACCCTTTGTGATTTTTTTAGAATTCTGAGCTTTCCCCAAAAACATGTTAACATTTTTCAATTTATCAAAATCAATTTGCTGTGCTGCTTGAGAGTAAACAAGATTTTGGTAGCCATATGTAGACAAAGTTCAATAAAAAAAACAAGTAAAATAAGGTTTTGTTTTGTTTTTTTTATTAAAGAACATACCTTTTATTTTGAAAAACAAAAGAATCGACTGTTTTGTATGAAATGCTTCATTTTGTAAAAAGCCCATTTTTTGATGAAAAATCTCTACGCTCTGAAAGTTTTTGACTAGATGTAGGTGTTACACATACTCATTCTGTCATACCAGACATTAGGTTGCAAACTCCCAAGTAAGGACTGTTCTGCAGAGCACCTAGCACAATTCTGGGTGCTGACAAAACACATCAAGTACAAATAAATCTTGAAAAAGTGCCATGGGTTCTTTGGTGACTCAGACCCTTAGACTTTAAGGCCAGATGGTACCATTGTGATCATCTAGTCTGACTTCCTGCACATTGCAGGCCACACAAGCTCACCCATCCTCTCTTGTAATAGGCCCATAACCTCTGGCTGAGTTAGTAAAGTCCTCAAGTCTTAATTTAAAGACGTCTAGTCACAGCATAGCCACCATTTATTCTAGTTCATACCAGCAAGTGACCCATACCCTACTCTGCAGAGGATAACAGACACACTGGTGACTTTTTCTTATCTGACCTGGGGAAAAATTCCTACTCAATCCCAAATATGGTGACCAGTTAGAACCTGAGCATATGGGCAAGACCTACCAGCCAGACACCTGGGAAAGAATTCTCTGTAGTAACTCAGAGCCCTCCCCATCTAATGTCCCACCTCCAGGCATTGGAGATATTTACTAAAAGCAGTCTCAGATGTGCCATATGGCATTGCGGGCAACCTTATCATGCCATCCCCTCCAGAAACTCATCAAGCTCAGTCTTGAAGCCAGTTAGGTTTTTGGCTCCTATTGCTCCCCTTGGATAGCTGTTCCAGAATTTCACTCCTGATGGTTAAAAACCTTCCTCTAATTTCAAGCTTAAACTTATTGATGGCTAGTGACAAACTGCCAGAACCTCAGTTTTCCATCTCCTCCAAGAGATGATGCCTCCAGCGGCACACTTCCTCTTAGAACCATGCTGAGGCAATGGCTGAGAGAAATGCCACATACTGAACCACACACCAAAGCACTTTGGGTTTCCCATTACTTTGCATCCTACAGCAAATGCCCTCTTGCAGCCCTCACAGTTTGGTATAAACTCTCACCAGAAATCATGCTAGCTCTTGCATGATGCAGAGAGAGTTAAGCCATCTCCCTACTGTAGGTGGAATTTGTGTAAACTCCCAAGTATATGGTTTTAGATCCTTCCAGATTTAGTTGGCATGAGTCCCTGGACAGGAAATGACAGAGTGGGAAGAAGGTTCCATTAGATCAGTTGGTCCAAAGCTGCAGTCTGTGACCAGCAGCGGTCCAGAGGACTTGTTGGCGATTTGTGAACAGATCAACACAGGCATCTGCCAGGAGTCTTCGTAGTGGAGTATGTACATGTACTAACTGTGACAGAAGGTGAACACCAGTATTCTGAATAACTGCACTTGGAAAATACATGTAGGGTGCTGTTATACACAGACACATACACGAGTTGGGAATGGGACACAGTTAAGATGACTCTTCCAAAACTGTCCTGGCAATCAAGCAAACAAGATGCACAATGTTAAGTGACTAGGGCTGAGCACAAACACAGTTACTCGGTGGCTGATGGTGACTGTACTGAATGAGGACAGAAAGTGCAAGGCCAGTAAGTGAAATGAGTTTACTTGGTAGATAAGTGTCCTGCCCTATATGGAGCTATATTTAACAAAATACAGCAATGAAACAGTGTTCTGCAAAATCCCAGTCCAGGGACCCGGGCGTAATGCAGATAATAAGACTGACAAAGGTAGGCAGAGGTACCCTGTGCACATAGCATTGTACAAATACATAAGATTAATGACTGGGGTGAAAAGTTGATAGTTGTGTGACAAAATGGAGGCCAACATATTCAATCCATACACTGGACATAGGGTGACGAGACAGCAAGTGTGAAAAATCAGGACAGGGCCTGGGGGGGTAACAAGCATCTATATAACACAAATATCGGTACTGTCCCTATAAAATTGGGACATCTGGTCACCCTAACTGGACAATATACATAAAACAGTATTGTGTGGCATGTCATAGGTAAAATACTCCTTTGGGCAGAGCCCTGGCAGAGATAATTAAATGAGCCAGTCAAGGATCTGGTCATAACCTTTACCATCAGGACCATGCATGTATGTGCACACATGATCGATGATGCCAGCTGTGACACGTGGAAATTGCTGTCTAGCAGTCTTTACATGCAAGTCTTGCTTGTTTACACACACACACACACACACACACACACACACACACACACACACACACACCTTGTCCTCGCTCAGGAAGCATTTTACAATCTGCATATACCCAAATATAATGCCCTAGCCTGTTCAAGAGAGAGCTAGAAAAGATTCCAAGTGGCTTAACATTCATCAGGCTTCTATCTCCTGCTCTCTCATTTGCAAACATTCCCATTCCACAATCTATGCTCTCCCTGAGATAATCAAGCCCCAGTGATTTCCTCAGAAATGCCTCCTATTCATAAACTTGGGCAATCCAATAGAAAACAATGATCATATGACTTGGTCACCACACAGTTACTTGAACCAATTAGTTTGTGATAAAATGATTCACTGAACAATTAGTAACAATGAACAAATCTGAGAAAATCATGGCTCCTTGGCGGAGAGACCAAAGAGGAAAAGGTGTGGTGTACTGAAAACTTGTGTTAAAATTACAAGCTATCACTTTAAATGTGAGGGGTTTCCTGATTCTGCTTGCACACTAGGGGGCTCTGTAGCAAAGTGTGCAATCAAGCTCTTTCAGCAGTCAGTCTGCAAAGAACAAGCCTAACACAGCAAGGTGGGTTGAGTTGTTTCTCTCTGCCTATGTGAGCAGCCTGTTTTCTCTCTCAGTTTTTGATACTTTTGTGCTAAGGTTCTGGATTTCAAGAAATAATGTTACACTGAAACCTTCCAGATGAGTAAGTTTATGTTTTAACTAACTTCTGTTTGTAGGCTATGAAAAGAACAAAAGGGACTAAATTAGTCAAAGAAATTATTTGTAGAGCCCTGCAAATCTGCAGATATCCACTTTATATCCGCAGGCTATGTTTGCAGATCGGATGCGGATAAAAAAATCTTGTATCCGCGCAAGGCTCTAATGATTTGCAGTTTGCCAAGCTCTACCTAACATCCTGAGACTCAAACCCTTTCATTGGTAAGAGACCGGACAACAGAGCTCTCTCAAACCACTTTTTAAAACATTTAAATGTATGTATTTATTTTAGGGGACCACAGGGCCCAGATTCACAGAGGTATTTAGGCACTTAATTTCCACTGAAATCAGTGGGACTTAAACACCTAAATATCTTTCAGGATGTGGGCCTAAGTGTATGACTGACATTTCAATGACCGCGTTCTAAGGCAGCCGGTGCTAAGAATGGGCTGCCAGCCCTCAGAAGAATCCAAACCTTTGGGAGGATCTGGTTAATAGGTCAGTTACAGTCTTGTTAGCTAGCGACTCAGACCTCTAGGAGACAGAGATTAGATCTCTTGAAATTCACACACATCAAACAGACATTTGTACTCCCTGGCCAACCACTATGCTGGGCTGAATTGCTTCATCAGCAGATTCATCAGCACAAATTCTTTTGATCAGACAGAGAAGCTTGATAGCAATCCTAGATCCTTCTGTCACAGAGAGACATCAGCAAGATAGCAATCCTAGATCCTCCCGTCAGAGGAAGACATCAACAAGAAATAAGCTAAAGCAATTGTTCCTGGAGCACACACTCCCAAGCAAAGAATCTGGCATGAGGAATTTAAATCACATGAGAAACATAAGGAGACCCATCCAATTAGATCTGTGTTAAAAAAGAGGGAAACGGTTGGCATTGAATGAGCTAGATTTTTAGAACAGATAACTTGGCCCTATAAGCTAAGCACAAGCCTCGATGCACCTCTAGGAGCAACCAAAGGAACTGTGAGCTCAAATTTCTAGTATCCTAAATCTTCAGCTGGTAAAGCTCCTGTGAGTCAATGGAGCTGCTGTGAAACTACACAAGCTGAGGATCTGGTCAGAGTTTAATTATCTAGCATCTCAGAGCCTTGCAAGCATGCTGAAGGCTATATTGGATAATAAGCACATCTTCAGCTAAATGGCATCCCAGCTAAGGGGCAAGGTTATGATACATCAGTCTAGCTAGACAGCGCCAGGTTACACCATTAGCAGATATCCATATTTTTGAAAGTCTTAGAATCCTTGGCACTACAGCTATTTTTCTCATTAGCCCATTATACACCTCACAGTAGTTAATTCAGCAAGTGCCATAGATAGTTCTGCCTGCATGATATTCCTTGCAGAGAAAACACTTTTCAGACTCACAACCTTAGGGGGCAGTTTGCTGCACAGCAGTGAAGTGCAGGGTTCATCAGGATGGATTTCATGGTAAGCACAACTAGAGCTGCATGCAAACATCTCAGCTAACCCTGAAAGCCTCCCCTGTTGGCCCAGGCTTTTCTGGGCAATGGGATGAGTAGTAGAAGAAGCACAGTTGGTTTTGGACCCTTATGCTGGAAGCAGCAGTGAAGACCGTATTAACAGCTGGGAAGGTTGTATTGTGAGAAGTGTTTATTTGTATTTTTAAATGCCTGGGATGTGCTAATCCTCGAGATAGGCACAACCCGAAGTACCTTTATATACATAGACCCATCTGCCACATCAAGAGATCACAATCATGGTTTTCAGGCATTATATTTCATTGACATGCACCAGGGCCCATGAATTCCAATCCTCAGGTTTAAGCAAGAGGTTCCCAGCATGCCTAGTTGCTCCCTGTTGCAAACCACGGTGAGACACAAAAGGTCCTTCCAGCCCACTTGCAAGAGGGAACTCCCATTCCAAAGTGTTTAACTCTCACGGCCCAGCCTTGAGTCAGTTTTTCTGCATCTTTTGCTGTGGCTTGCTCTACTAAGCATGCCCAGACCCAGAGGGTGGCTGAAGTAGTATTAAGCCTTGGAGAGGTTCTGCATTCGGCCTTGTGATAAATTAGCCAGAGATTCAGGCATTTCATGCAGCTGCCTCTCCCTCTGCCAGCATGACAATGTGATTAATTTGCAGTGTAGATTAAGCTCATTTATCACAGCCATGTGACTGCCATGTAGCCTGAAGAAAAAGAGAGTGAGGGAAAGGGGCAGAGAGGAAGCAAGAGAAGAAAAAAAGGCAGGAGCCACATAGGGAGAAGAAAGCCAAATTCAGGGCATCTCCCAATAACACTGTTTGCCACAGTAGACTGTGGGTAACTACGCTGAAGAAAAGAACCCAGTGTGGGAGGGGAGCGTTATCTCTGCTAACAAACATGGTGGGACTTGTAAGAGCTGTGAAATGGGAGGACTGTAAGAGGATTTGGGAGATAGAAGCAGTGAGCCAATTACCATACTTGGGGAAAGGGAAGAACATGAAAAAATAATGGAGGAACCTGTGACTCTCCCCATCACTTCCTTCTTCATTGTCTTTTCTACCCTCTCCCTTCCTTGCCTCACTCTCGTTCCTCTTTCTTGGAGAATGTTCTACCATTTTTTCCATGTCCCCTTGAATACACGCATATGCACACACACACGTTCTTCTCACCCTGGCTGGAGGCAGCTTTCGAGCACTTCGAGTTTTTAAGCATCCTGGCTCCACAGTTAACTCCTTGCTGCTACTATGCATGAGATTTCCCTTGAACCACTTCCAGTACCTGCTTCCAATTCATTTATGCAGCAGCTTGCCAACAAGCTAACGCCAGCTCATGAGGAGCAGCCAGATTTTGCTCTTATACCATGTGCTACTCTGCTGAAGTCAATGGAGCGGCAGAAGGTGCAAATCAGGGCAGGATTTGGCACTGAGTGTTTAGGGAGATTATGGACTCAGTGAATCTGAGATTTAAGACCTCTGAAGGGCCACATGCCAGCTACTGCAGGCACATTACAAAACTTCTGTTATATCACTGTGTCTGCCCTGGAGGAATCTCCATGAAGGGTGGCTATACCTGCTCAATGTTCATTCAAAACTGGGCTTCCTAGTGCACCTCAGTCCTGAGGTGGAGACCATCCACTCACAGACTGTGTGTTCCCTCACAAACTGGTGAATCTCCACGTGGCTTCACTGGCGCAGATCCCAACTTAATGGGGCTGTTAGGGCTGCAGTGTTTAGCTCTTTGGAATCTTGAAGCAAGCCAGCTTCCACATCTGCAGCCTCAGCCCTTTGCAGAGTTGGGAGTCAGACCCAGATCCCTGGGTTTCCAGAGTTCGGTGATCTTGAGATCTGTTTTTTTTGAGTCCCATTTCTATTTCCAAGTTGCTACTTGTGTCACTGTTACACGAGACACCAAAGGTTAGACTCAATTGTCACTGAGGTCTGCAGCTATTGGGAGCCTTCTAAGCTTTGGCCAAGTACCAATGAAAAAAGCTCCCAGTTTCATTGGGGACCATCCCTTGTGCTGAATGTCAGCAATACACTAAAAACCTCTCAGAGTCTTGATCCAACATGCTGTGGGTCTCATGTATTGCCTGGAATGGTTTTTTCAGGACCTGTCTTTATTTTGGTTGTTCTCAAATCTGTGGCGAGGCACCAAAGGGAAGTGGGAGGGGAATGTCCCTTTATTGGAGATTATGTTATCCTTGTTGCTGGGTCAGCAGGTCTAGCAACCAGTTTTGGATTGACACTAAGGAGAACAAAAGGTCCCCATCAGGTTCACCTGTGGTAGCAAGATTAATGGGAAAGACACACTGAGCTACAGTAGTAGCCTCTTGATCAAGCACAAGGATGCTGGAGTCCTAATTTCTTTCCAAAATCTAGAGTGAGAGAAGTTTTGGAGAGGCCTTTGCCCAGTCAGTAGATGTGAAGATCGAAATAGGCAGAAGGATGGCAGGAGATGTTGCACCATGGCTCTTTTATTCTGTAACTTTACTGCAAGACATCACATGAGATGCCATCTCTGAGATACCCATCTGCATGGTTTCCTTTCCTTTCATAGTCCTGAGCTAGCTTCACTCTTGTCTTCTTAACATCTCCCTTCCCTCTTTCTTCATAGTAGCTTCTCTCTCCAGTGTTCCCATTCATAGGTTCCAAGACCAGAGGGGCCATTGCGATCATCTAGTCTGACCTCCTGTATAGCACAGGCCAGAGAACTTATCCAAAATAATTCCTAGAACAGATCTCTCAGAAAAAACATCCCATCTTGATTTAAAAATTGTCAGTGATGGAGAATCCATCACAACCTTTGGCAAGTTGTTCTAGTGGCTAATTATGCTCATTGTTAAAAATGTATGGTTTATTTCTGGTCTGAATTTGTCTAGCTTCAATTTCCAGCGGTTGTGTTGTGTTGTACCTTTCCCTGCTAGATTGAAGAGTCCATTTTTAAATATTGTGTCTGATGAAGTGGGTATTCACCCATGAAAGCTTATGCTCCAATACTTCTGTTAGTCTATAAGGTGCCACGGGACTCCTTGTCCCATTATTAAATATTTGTTTCCCATGTAGGTTCTTATAGACTAATCAAGTTCCCCCTTAAGCAGGAGTGGCGCCATATTTTCTGGTGCCCTAGGCAGAATTCAAGGGGCAGCATTTTGTGCGCTCCCCACGGGGCGTGCGGGAGCTTCCGGTTCCACTCCCATCGAGCTGCCGAAGAAGGACCCTCCACCGAAATGCCGCAGGCAACAGCGGCAGTCATTGAGCTGCTCAATTGCCTGCCACTGTTTTCCACGGCACATCGGCAGAAGGTCCTTCTTCAACGGCATGACAGAAGTGGAACCGGAAGCTCCCGTGCAACCCATGGGGAACGCACAAAATGCCGCCCCCTGAATCCTGGCGCCCTAGGCGACTGCCTAGGGTCACCTAATGAAAGCGCCAGCCCTGCCCTTAATCTTCTCTTTGTTAAGCTAAATAGATTGAGCTCCTTGAGTCTGTCACTATAAGGCAAGTTTTCCAATCCTTTAATCATTCTCAGGGCTCTTGCCTGAACCTACTTCAATTTATCAACATCCCTTGAATGGACAAGACACCAGAACTGGACATAGTATTCCAGCAGCTGTCACACCAGTGCCAAATACAGATGTAAAATATCCTCTCTGCTCCTACTTGAGATTCCCTGGTTTATGTATTGTGACAAAGTTCCTCCTCTATCTTGGTGGGTCCTGCGCTTATTGGCAGATTTGTTCGCCCCAGAGATTCACCATGGGGGTCAGGGAACAGCCCAGAGACCTTCCCCTCTTGTAGAAGCCACAGTCCAGGTCAATTCCTCCTGTGTCTGATCAGGAGTTGGGAGGTTTGGGGCCCACCCTCTACTCCAGGTTCCAGCCCAGGGCCTTGTGGACTGCAGCTGTCTTGAGTGCCTCCTGGAACAGCTGTGTAACAGCTACAACTCCCTGGGCTACTTCCCCATGGCCTCCTCCCAACACCTTCTTTATCCTCACCACAGGACCTTTCTCCTGGTGTCTGATAATGCTTGTAATCTTCAATCCTCCAGCAATACACCTTCCCACTCCTAGCACCTCTTGCTCTCAGCAACTCACATGCATGCTACAAACTGAAGTGTGGTCCTTTTTAAACTCAGGTGCCCTGATTAGCCAGCCTGTCCTAATTGATTCCAGCAATTTCTTCTCAATTGGCTCCAGGTGTCCTAATTAGCCTGCCTGCCTTAATTGGTTCCAGCAAGTTCCTGCCTGTTCTGGAACTGCCCCTGTTACCTTACCCAAGAAAAAGGGATCTACTTAATCTGGGACTAATATATCTGCATTCTAACACTCTCCTGTAGCCATCTGGCCTGACCCTGTCACAGTATCCATAGATTACATTAGCCATTTCGACACAGTTTTTTAATGGGAACTCATATCCATCCGGGTATCCACCATGATCCCCAAATCTTTATCAGAGTTCCCTCTTCCTGCAAGTATGGCCTGCATTCTTGGTTTCTAGATGTAGAGATTTACATTTAGCCATATTAGAATGCATATTGTTTGCTTGTGTTCAGTTTACCAAGCAATCCAGATTGCTCTGTGTCAGTGACCTGCCCTCTTCATTATTAGCCACTCACACACATCTGTAGGCTTTATCAGTGATGATGTTATGTTTTCTTCCAGGTCATTAATGAAAATGTTAAATAGCGTAACGTCAAGAACCAATCCCTGCAGGGCCCCACAAACACACACCCATTTGATCCTGATTCCTCATTTAAATTACATTTGGAGACCTATCAGTTAGCCAGATTTTAATCCATTTAATGTGTGCCAGCATCCCCAACTAACAGGAGGATGGAAAATAAAATAGCCCCAACCCTTCATTTTATCTGCCTCTACCTGTGCCTTTGGTGTTTAACTTCCACTCATCCACTTCTGAATTTGGTCCTCTGTGTTGTGTGGTCTGTAGGACATACATCCATGCTTTGCCCTGAGGCATAAATAAGGGTGGGGCCTTCCCTCCCCAATCTCATCACGAGGATGCCACCATCTCTGCTGAACATGAACTGGCTAGTACCCGCAAGGCAGCCAGCCTCCTAAATGAATTCGATCAGAGGGAGGTGAGAAAGTTCCCACTGAAACACCAAGTCACGTCGGGGACAGTAAATTGGATTGAAAGTGGCGATGTGCCGTGACTGCCAATGTCGGAAGCAAGCTGTAAATATGTTTTGAGCCTCTTGATTGTTTCACTGTGATGAAAGAACATCATTTTCCGGGTCTGCTTACACTCATTTCAAAAGGGGTGGGACTGTGCTGCAAGGGAGCAAATGAGCGTGGGGAAGAGACTCCAAACTAACCTCGCTGGAGCCTTCAGAACACTACGGTCGACTCTCAGGGGAGGAGACATCATTGCATTGTCAGCATCTCATTCAGATGCGCTCTCGGATCATGGCGATTTTAAAATCTGGATACAGTCAGAACTAAAATAGACGTTACGCTGCCACGTGGGATCAGAAACAGCTACGCACCCAGGTATCACAGACGTCTTCAGATACAGAGGGCCCAATTCAGACCTCAGTTATGCAAAAGCAGATCTGGGGTAACTAGAGAAGTCAGTGGGTTTACTCCAGATTTATCCAGAGAGCTGAATCTGGGCCATGGCCTTATTTTGATGGTTACAGCGTCAATGGGATCTTGTTAACAAAGGTAATGTTCTCACCACATGACCTTCTTTTCAACACTCTTGCCCCTGCCCCTTTCCAGACTAAACATTTTAGGCTGTACGCTAGGTCTGAAGATGTTGTATTCAGCTTCACAGCAGAAACAACCTGATCACAAAGAAAAAAGAAAAAGGCCTCTCTTGAAACAGACAGAGATATTAGACAGCATATCCTGCTAACGCCCAAAAAGGAATTCTAATGAAATATTTTCTTTAAGCTCAGTTCCCTTCTCCCATCATTAGGTGCCTTTTCTTCACCAGCCAATGGCATCTTATTTAGTAGTTTGCTGGTCTGATGTCACTGTATAAACATTATTTTCCTTGAAAAGAGTGCTAATAATGTCCCATAGGGAAAGACACAGGTATCAGTCTGTACCAAGTTCCTCTTCTATGTAGGGGGAAGCTAAGGCAACAGAGCTAACCTACTGAAGCTGTTTTAGCAAACAACTTATCAGCCACAGGATTTATCCTGGTCAAGAACAACTCGATTGAGGTCAAAGGGACTAGGAGTTGCTGGTGCTCAGCAACTATGGAAGAGACAGGACATTTATTTAGGTACCTTGATTTGGACACACACCTGCTGAAAATGGGGTCTTAAGGGAGTTAGCCAAGGACACAGTGAGTCAGTGGCAAGGCCAGGAAGAGAACCCAGGAGTCCTGATTCCCAGTCCCCTGCTTTACCCACTCTTTCATTAGGCAGTACTTTGTGATATACATTTTTAAGGGATGACAATCAAAGAGCAACAAGCTGGGCACTTTAGCTAACAAACCTATCATCTGCCTCTAACAGGCTTTCCGAATAAGCAGACTCAGTGGCAGATTAAAACTGGATCCTCTTAAACACAGAGATCCAAGGCCCTACTGCAGCAGGGGGCTCTCGCATGCAGAGGATGGTGCCAACAGCCTCTAGCTGAGCCAGTTCCAGCTGCTGGCTGCAGAATCCCCCCCCTCCTGCCCTGTCCCCAGCCTGGAGCCCTCCTCTCTCACTCTGGATGGATCCCTCCATTTTCAGCCCAGTCAGACTGCAGGTCCTGCCACTCTTCGACATATTCCCCGCCCTGCCTGTCTGCAACGCAGCACAGCTTCTTCACCGGCTATCAGCATTTATGAAGAACCAATAGCCAGGGCTGGATTAACCCATCACTGGGCCCTAGGGAAACACACACTTTGCGGGAGAAGGGGCCCTCTTCTCCACTTGGCTCTGTTGGGAATGGCAAAGTGAATCTCAGGTGTGCGAGGACTAGCTCCGCTTCCTCATCCGCAGGGGCAGATTCGCTTACTGGAGTGGGTGGCATTGTGACCTGGCATGCCCGGGGTTGCCATGCTGCTCAAATCTGGCCCAGCTACCCCTCCGTCATGAGTGGGCAGAGACTGAGTCATGACGCAGGGGCAGCCGGACCAGATCTGAGTGGCACTGCAGCCCCGTGCGCCATGTCGCAACACTACTCACAAAGGGGAGTGAAATTCTCTCTGTTTGCGCATCGGTTAAAGAAAATGCAAAGTTTGGGCCCCTCCCCCACGAATTTGGGCCCCAGGCATGTGCCTACTTTGCCTGTGCTAATCCAGCCCCGCTGACAGCTGGTCTGCTGCTGCAGAAGTCTGTCCTGACATACTTACAGGCCAGCTAAACTGGGAGATGGGGGAGTGTTTAATTCTTTATTGCTTCTGTCTGCTGAGCTCACAGCACATGCCAAGGGCTCCTTGCATCCTTCCATCCCCCCACAAGCTCCCTGTGTGCCACTCCTGTCCATTCCCCTCTATTGAAGGAACTCCCTGCAAACCTCCATAGCCTTCATCATGCCAGGGTCTCTGTGTTTCTCCCATTCCCTCCCCTTGCCAGAGTCTCCCCATTCCCCCACATACTATGGGGCTCTGCATACCCCCCTTCCCATACTACGGTGCCCCCACAAGGAACTCTGTGTGTCCAATTTTCCCATCCTCCCATATCAGTTCCCTCCATTTCCCCTCTATGCTAGGGACTGTACACACTACCCCGTGCTCCCTCCCCCTATAATTATTAATTTTTTTGTCTGGGAGATGAATCATTCAAGGTGTTAATGTGTTAACCTTTACTAGGAGGGTGGGCAGAGATGAACTAGGGATTTGGTTATGCTGGAAAGCATTCATGGGTGCCATCAGCCAGTTGTTTGATCTGTAGATAATTGCACCGGTGCTTGAAGCTGAGGCGGTGCTAAGCAGCTGGAAGGACTCCATGTGTCTCCTGTTTCCCCCCTTTCAGTTTTCTAATTTCCCCTCAAATCTATAGGATTCTGGCCGCTGATGCCTAGAAAATTCCCTGACAATTTGAAATGGATCTGAGGTGCTGATCAAAAGTTATTGCATTAGAGACAGAGCAATGCCATCTAGTTGAGTGTAAGGCCCTGTCATAAACAGATAGCGAAGGGTTAATGTCTCTTTCACCTGGAAAGGGGTAACAAACAACACCTGACCAGAGGACCAGTCAGGAAACAAGATACTTTCAAATCTCAAGGGAGGGAAGTTTTGGGTGTGG
>NC_133777.1:48237978-48277806 GCF_003597395.2 Chelonoidis abingdonii | reverse complement strand
GGCTTGAGAATAATATCCTAGCCAATTGGTTACAAAGTGATCAAAGACCCAAACCCGTGGGTCTTTGGACAATGGAAAAATCAGTCAGATTCTTAAAAGAAGGATTTTATTAAAAAGAAAATGTAAAAATCATCTCTGTAAAATCAGGATGGAAAATAACTTTACAGGGTAATCAGATTCAGAGAGCCCAGAGAAACCCCCTCTAGCCTTAGTTTCAAAGTTACAATGAAACAGGGATATCTCCCCCTAGCAAAGGTAAAAAGCACAAGTTGAGAAAACAAAGATAAACTAATATGCCTTGCCTGGCTGTTATTTACAATTTTGAAATATGAGAGACGTGCAGAAAGATTTGGAGAACTTGGATTGACGTCTGATCCCTCTTAGTCCCAAGAGCGAACAACCCCCAAAACAAAGAGCACAAACAAAAGCCTCCCCCCGACACCGCCCACCCAAGATTTGAAAGTATCTTGTTCCCATATTGGTCCTTTGGGTCAGGTGTCAGCCAGGTTACCTGACTTCTTAACCCTTTACAGGTAAAAGGATTTTGGTGCCTCTGGCCAGGAGGGATTTTATAGTATTGTACACAGGAAGATTGTTACCCTTCCCTTTATAATTATGACAGGGATATTAGCACTGCCCTACCTCACAGGGGTGTGGTGGGGATAAATCTGTAAAAGATTGAGTTGCTATGGTGATGGGCCCACGTAAGTGCCATGGACAGACATTCATTTGGAGGAAGAACAACCAGACCTGCTCCTGCGCTGCAAGTCCTTTCCTTTCCTTTCCTCTCTCCCCCTTGCGTCATTTCCAAGAGCAAAGGGACGGGAAGAAAGGAAGGGGGGAGGGCTGGGGAAAGGTCAGAGCGCTCACCTTGCACAGATGAAAATCCAGACTCTTTCAAACACAACAGCTCAAAGTAGATTAGAGGAAGGAAAAGGCAGGGATAAAAGGTGAGCTTACAAAGGCTTCCTCTTCCCTTCCCATTTCTGAAGGGTAGCAAACCACAAGCTGCTTCAGAGGCAGACTGAATGGATGTGCCTCAGCCTCAGGCCACTGCTGTTGTTTTCAGGCCATTAGCAGCATTGCTGAGTGACAGGCAATGTCCCCCACTGAAGGAACCAAGGAGCAGTCAATGCAATCTGCACTAAACTGAGGGAGCCTCTCTGTGCTGGGTGGAGGCAGAGGGCACTGGCCATGGTGCACCTCACAAGAATAGCTCCTGTGACTTCCTTCTCCTGTCAGAACTGAGAAAATCCAAAAGCCAGACCTCAGGGACAGGTCCAGAGACTCCAGAGTTACACACCCGAACCCGCCTCTTTGGTCCCAGACATACATGTCTCCTGGTTCTGACTGGGCTCTCCAGGATCTGACAAGGTTCCTGGAGACAAGTGGTTTGTTCTTTCGGGAACCGTCCAGTCAACTGGCCTGGCTTTGGGGCTTCCGAGTCTTACCAGGGCCCATTGGCAACACTTTCCCAGCTCTGCTGGTAACATTCTGATGAGTTTTGTGCAGTTGTGCCAGCCCAGCCCTCTGCCAACCTGGAGGAATCCATGTAGGAAGAGTCAGCTGCTTTCTTTCTGGGGCCGGGGCACCCCTGACTTAGTACACAAAAGGAGGAACATCCATGGAGGGAGCTCTCTCTGTCTGTGTGGAAGGTGGGAGTGCTGCACATCCTTTCCCCCCCCCCCCAAGGACCCAGCGCAGAAGGGATTCTATGGGGCGTGGGGTGAGGCTGGAGACCCACCATTCCCTGCAGTGTCACTCCTTGTGTGGCATTTGGAAGTTAGCAGAGGAGAAGTGTGTTAGCTTCTTCTGGCTCCTCTCCTCAGCTGCTAATGACGATGGGGAGGGTCAGCTGTCCATCTGGGCCTCCTACCCTCACAAAGTTGTCCTTCCCTACAGATCTTCAAGGATCCTTTGGAGGGGGAAGCCCCCAAATCCCTCCACAGTGTCCCAAAGAGCTCCCCCTGGAGGGAGGATTTGGCAGGAAACCTCACAAAGGGGAAACTCTGGGAGTTTTCCTGCCTCTCCAACTCCACAAAAGACACATGCAACCCAGAAGGCATCATTGTCTCCATTAAAATCAGTACAAACCCAGCCAGGGGAGGAAGGGGAAGCTTGGGACTGATTTCAGATTGCAGGTGGAGGGTCAGCATTGCCATGCCTGCGATAGCCTGGGGCATTGAATTGCTCTTTAATGTTCATTTTCTAGTGTTTTGTCCACCTGCCTGGCACATTGGCATCCCCGGTGCACTTCAAGCCAGCCAGGCTTCCTAATGTGCACAGAGTGAAGGGCCAGGTCCCTCAATCTTATTATTATTATTGTAGGTACCTGGAATTACCTCATGGGACCAGAGCCCCATCTGCAGGGCACTGTATATACCTAGAAGGAGAGAGACTCTGCCCCCAGAGAGGTTACTCTAAACAGACAAAGCACAGGAGAAAGGAAATAACAGAGAGAGAAGGAATTGAGTCATAGCGATTTTAAGGGACATGCCCACATTGAATCTGTAGCAGAGATGGGAATTGAGTCGCAGGCCAACCTCTTAACCACAGTGCCATCTTTTCTCGCTGGCACTGCCTTCAAACCCCCACAACAACCAACCCCCTTTTTAAACATAAATTCTAATTGTATTGAATTCTCTTCCTGTTTTCTGAAAAGCAGCTCCACAGCTCTTCGGCCTCGAAGGGTGGGGGGGGTTGTCTTGCTGATCCTACACCGCCACTCCGATACAAGTGACATCTGTGCTCCATTCCCCGAAGGTGTCTGTCATCTGTCCGAGACTTCACTCACTCAAACACAGGCTGGCTGTGGGCAGCTGGCACACAGGGAGTGGCAATCAGAGAGAGACAAGGAGAAGGAATATTACTTTATTTCCTGTCAGCTCATCAAACGGGCGAGTGAACAACCTGCAGATCTATTATGCTTCATGTATATGGAGCAGAGATTAAAAACGTTTCATCCCAGACACTGTCTTCAATAACTTCCCCCTGTTGTTGGTTTCAGGGAGGCTTCCAATGTCATGAAGTTCGCACGTGCTTAGCCAATAGCCCTTTAGATTTTTCAAGCCCTCTGATGACATCACAACACTGAGCAATAGCCAAGACAAGTTTCAGAATAGAGGCAGTATGTCTAGTGGTTAGAGCGGTGGACTGGGAATCAAAAATTCTAGATTCTTGCCCTAGCTCAGGAAGAGGAATGGGACCTAATGATTAGAGTAGTTGTACTGGGAGTCAGGACTGCTGGATTTTAGCCCTAGCTCCTGGAGGGAATGGTGTTAGAGCAGGGAACTGAGGGTGTGAGGACTTTTCCCAGCTCATGGAGAGGAGTGAGTTCTAGTGACTGGAGCAGAGGGACTGGGAATCAAGGCTTCTGGGTTCTAGCCCTAGTTCTGGGAAGAACATCAGCTAGTGGTTAAACCAGGGGACTGGGCATCAGGAACTAACAGTTCTATTTGTGATTCACGGTGTAACCTAGGACAAATGATTTTACATCAAAGTCACCAGGTCTCCCTTTCCCATCTGTAGATAAAGATAATACTACTTACCCATGTCCAGCTGTGAGATCTATGGAGGAGAAGCACTTTATAGACATTAGCATCAGCATTCAATAACATCATAACCTATACTGGAAAAAAACATTGACTTTCTCCTCTTCACCACAGCTTGTGTCTGAAATAATGATCTGTTTTTGAATAGAAACCAAACAATGGCTCCTCCATGATTTAGAGGACTGGTAATGGGCTATGGATCCTTTCACCTATAAATCACTGGTTCAAATCCAGTCCTAATCAGCAGTGCCTGAGCCATGGCTCATTACCAGCTGTGCTTTGTAGCCCATATTAAATTAATTGGCACAATCAGCCAGTTCCTAAAGGACAGATGTTTCCACCACAAAGCTGTCATTGGTAGCATCATCAGAGAAGTCAAAGAGGAGGACTAAATGGGCTGTAGTCCCACATCTAGAGGTGGTTCTCCTAGTCTAGGCTGAGGCTCATTGCTGAACTAGTATGGGAGAAGCTTGCCCGAGGCTGAGGATAAGGAGGAGACTTCAGGTCTCTGGGACTTGTCAACCTAGTACCTTTCACCTGTGTTAAATTTATTCTAAAGAATATTCTTCATCTATGGGAAGAGTGAACTATCTTTGTGCTTCTTGGCTTCAAAATCTCAGCTGCTTCTTTGACGAGGGAGGATATTTCTGCTTATTTGAAATCCTTTGAAATCAATATAATCATAGACATGTAGGACTGGAAGTAAACTCAGTAGGTCATCTAGTTCAGTCCCCGGCACTGAGGCAGGATTAAGTATTATCTAGACCATCCCTGACAGGTGCTTGTCTAACCTGTTCTAATCTATCCTTAATAATCTCACACTTTCCTATCACATCTATCTGCGGAGACAGTAATTTAGAATCCCTTCCTTTAGGCATTAGTGTTGGTGTATGCATTTCTCTCTGCCCAGCAACTGGAAAGTTCACTGCATGTGAAAATGTTTTTCATGCTTTGTGGAACTGAGAATCAGGTTTGAGAAAAAGCTTCCAAATTAAAACGGGCACTTCTGCACCTCCTGCTGGTGCATCCATCTTGCAGAACAGTAACAGCAAAACCAGCCTCCCTGTTAAACCCTTGTGTGACATCAGAAAAATCATTCCTCCCAGTCAATGTGAAACCTGGCTTCCTCCACATAATGGTCAGCATTCAGGTGACCAGCAGTCAGATCAGCAGTATCACCAGCTCCAAACAGTCAACAGTCATGAGTCAAATCCTCCAAAAATCACGAGATTGGCTTAATCATGAGATTTTTTTTAAATTACACGTTGGATTTGTTGTTGTCTTCTGGTTTCTGAGACTTTAGGAGGCACCTGCTTCATATTTTCAAGTTTTTCTTGGCAACTGTGTGGGGTAGGAACTTTTATTTGGGTGTGTTTGGTGGTGGGGAGGGAAGTAAGCTGAAATTCTCATGCAATTTCATGCTTCCTGCAGCAGGGACATTAAGAAAATCTCTAAATATTGTTCGCCTCACAATAAAATCCCAATCATTGGCAACATGGTACAAGACACAAGCATATATATTTGTTAACATTTGCTGGCATCAGTTCTGATGTGACAGCAAGGCAAGCTTATTTCTTTGAAAGGTAGATTTTTCCAGCAATGTGTTGTTCAGAACAAATCCATCATGAAATCCTGGTCCAGCATCGTTAACCTTCACTTTAAGCAAAAGAACAGCTTTTGTGGCATTTATACTTATTCAGCCTTTCTCTACACTCCAGCCTCTCCTCTCCATGCTGAAAACTCACTCCAGTGGACTGTTTGTTCCTTGAAAACAGGGAGCAAATCCTGCTTCATACAGTAATGCTTTCTGAACAACTGGTTTGACTGATGAAGTGAAAAAAAGTTGACATTTCAGATGTCTTGAAAGAAGTTCCTGGAACATCAAGACATCAGCTGAAAAATGGGCTGTGCCGGTAAAAATGGGACATATGGTCACGCTGTGTAAAGTTCTGCTCTGTGTGAAACGAGGCGTAAAGCAGGATGCATTTGCAGTCTCTTGCATAGGGCTCTTATACTGACAGTCAAGAAGGATTAGCAAGATGGCTGCCACCGCAAGCCCTCAGAAAGGATTAGCAAGATGGCTGCCTGCCACCAGAACTAGTTATAATCAATGGTTTGGTTTTCAATGAGAAAAGACATTCTGGCCTCAATCCTGAGAGATACTGAGTTCCCTCGACCGGCACTGAAGTTAGTGGGGGGCAAGGCCACTCAGCACCCTGCAGGACTAAGTCTGATGGCAAACATTCAGAACACTGAATAGATCAATGTAGGGGCTGCGTCTTCACTATTTCCTGAAAGAGAAGAGGTGGCAGAACTGAGCTTTGGGGCATGAGGTAGGCACAGGGTCAGAGCTGTGCAAAACGCACTGAAAAAAAACCCCCCAGACAGGTGATGCTGAACTCCCATGAATCCTTGGGGGGCTGCCTCTCAGACGCCTTGTCTATGTGTAGAATACAGGCACTACACATGTAGCTACACACCACAGTGCAAGGCAGGCTGCGTTCACACTCATCCCTGCAGTGTATAGCTACACAAAGCAGTGAAAAGCTCTGCTGGGGGCAGGCAGAGGGGAAACAGAGCGGAGTACCCATCTGGAGATGAGCCATGCCCCACAGCCCCACTGCTTGGGCATGCAGAGAGCCATGTAGGGTATATACCCTGGGGGTTCGGGTGTGTAGGGCATGCTACTGGCCTAAGCCATGCCTCACCATCTATGCTGCTATTTATACCCATGCTAGCTGAGTGTCCATACTCTACACGTCACCGCAAGTGTAGCTGTACCTTGCGTGTGCCTGAACCGAGAGGTGGAACCATGTGATAGTTTCAATGTGATTTCCATTCCCTTTTTCCGGAATCCCAGCAAATCTTGTCCGTTTCCGCTGAGTTTTGCTCTCGGTTCTGGGTTCCATTCGAACCCAAACCTCAGCGTGAATCTGAGAAGGCCCCAGTTCAGCGCTTTGTGTGTAACCCTGCTGAATTCAAGGAGACTGCTCACATACACAGCGCGAGGCCCGTTCTTCAGCACGTGCTGAACTGGGGACTTAAGTCAGAAAAGAAAAGTTTGCTCACCCTCCACCCAAAGGACCAAAACTGCTGATGTTCATGCTGCTCTACTGAGAGCCGACCCAAATCTAATCACTTACTATCCGTTTATAGGATGACTCTCCCATAGGCTAGCATAGAGTGGCCTAGTCACATGTGCATAATATACACTCAAAAAATACTTTCCCTGAAAGAAATACTCAGATTAATCTGGCATAACGACCTACTGGGAAACTCACCGAAAATCAATTGCCTCATATTTGTAATGACATTGCTGATTCCTTGGCATGCTCATAAGTGAGACTAATATAGCAGCATGAAAAACCATATTAAAGACAACCCACTAACACCTCATAGGCCAGGAATTCTGCTGAGGCTGCAGGTTTTCTGTATTACTTCACCCGTATTTATTTATTTTTCAATACTAGGGACATTTGCATTACAATAGGATTGCTGATACTTAGGAGCTCATCTGTTCTTGCTGCTTATTCTTCACCTAAAGGCAGAGGGCCAAATTCATCCTGGAGTAGCTCTGGATAGCATCATTGCTATTTATTACTTGCTTAGCACTGACAACATGCAGTCAGTCCCAGTTTATTTTGTTGACTCACTGCACATGAGTTGCAAGGGACAGGGGAGTTGTATGGCAGGATTTGACTTGAAGAGCGTTAGGTAAGTGGGTTAGTAGATTGGAATTTTGAGGGCATTTCATGTGTAGCAAGGGCTCAGAAGACATCAGGGGGGGTGGTTGAAGAAATGGACAAAAGACTCATTTGTTATTCGCAGAGTGGAAGTAGGTCAACTGCATTGACTTCAGTGGAGCTCGACCTGGGATGTCTCACACAGGATTGTGGGTCCATTTGGGAAGAAGAAGCAGTTGAAAGCCTGAGAAGCAACACAGATTCTGGGCCAGACCCCCAGGTGCTGGAAATTGGCATTGACTTTAATGGAGCTACACTTACTTACACAAGGTGAAGATCTAGCCCTGAGTTTCTATGCAAATATCCCTAACAGTCAATAACAAAGGGGGAGGGGGTAACATCCCAGCCAGTAGCTGATACTTGGTTACACTTGTTCCCAAACAGATCGTGCTTCATATTTTTCTATATGGTGCCAGTGGAGATGGGATAAAAACAAAACCTTGGATCTGAGGTTTGGCTTCATTTCGACTTCCCATAGCCCTGTCAAGAAGCATGCAAACATCCTCAGATACGACAGATTTCACATCTGACTCTAGCTTTCAGCTTTGCCCAATTTCCAGACCTTCATGACTTTTAGCTACCTCGTGGGCTCCTTTTATATTAAATGCAGTTAATTCGCTTTGCAGAAAAATCTGTGCTGTTCTGGCACTTCCACGCCAGCTTTAGCCTCATCCCACAGTGACTGTGTTTGGGAGCAAGTTAATAGAACTGGTCAGTTAGTTCATTTTGAGTCAATTACCCAGTCAACTGCGCCCATCTTTCATGTTCACAAATCATTTGTGAATTGCTCTGGATTTCTATACTGAGTGTACTTATTCTTTTTAAAAAACGAGGAGTACTTGTGGCACCTTAGAGACTAACGAATTTATTTAGTTAATTTATTTATTTAGTCTCTAAGGTGCCACAAGTATTCCTTGTTCTCTTGGCTGATACAGACTAACATGGCTATCACTATGAATCCTACTTACTCTTTGTCAGTTTCTGCTGAGTAGGCTGAATAAATAGGTTTTAGCACATTGAATGTGAACTGCTCACAGCCTTTCTTCACTGTACACTGTATGGTTGGGTATTGTTTCTGTGGCCTGACTGGATGGATGAAACTTTTTAAACAGGATAATAATGAGTAGCAGTTTTTTTTAAAAAGCACGCAAATACAGGTATTGGTTCAAAATCAGCCACTCCCCTCCAAAAAAGGACAAATAAATTGATAGCCCTTCTATAACACTTTTCATCCATTGAGCTCAAGACCTTTCAAAAGAAGTTCAGTATCATTATTCCCATTTTACAGATGGGGAAACTGAGGCACAGAGGGGTCGTGACATGCCTAAATCCAGCAGGCCAATGGCAGAGCTGGGAATAGAATCCAGGTCTCTTTAGTTCTAATCCAGTGCACTACCCACTGGGTAGTACTGCCAATCCTTTGCAAATGTTGACAGGTATGAACTAGAGGCAGACATATGATGAGAGACTGCGCCTTTCTGTATGAGCATGAATGAGTATGAAGATGATGAAAATATCCATGAATGTGCATGAGACGTACAGAGTCACATGCACGGTGACATATGTGGATGGATGTGACCTGTACCAACCTGCAATAGCCACTGTGTGAGTCAGTCCATGAGCGTGCATGGAATGAAAATGTTTGTGTGCTGCCATATGCTGGAAAAAAACTTCTCACGCATTCACCTCTAGTATGAACAAGGTTAAGCTGAAAAGCTGTTCAGCATAGGAGCAAATGTCCTCCAGCACTGTTCTTGTAGCCATCAGCCAGCCAGCTCTTGCGATTAGCAATCATATTAATTTTTCTTAGATTAGCACCTGTGCGTCCAAAAGTATATTATTGGGGGCAGGGGGGAATCTCCTCTTTTCTGCTCATACTGCGAAAGGGATTTATGAAAGGGATGTAGCAACAAGCACCAGCAGTGGCTAGGAAATTGTTACTCTAATCTTGCAAGTCACTTTCAGTACTAACCGTAACCTTCTGTCAAATTGGATTACAGACTTTGCTGCACTGGACAAGAGTCACTTTCAGAGAGACACACAATACAGATGGCTTCATAGAAACCAGATCCCGCTTTGTGGACACCTCTGACTAAAGTTTTCTATCATCTAAATACTTTGAAGTGTATTTAGTCAAGGATAAAGTGCTGTGGTGTTACAAAGACATGTTTATAGAGAGAAGTGAGCCCAGACTGAAGCGCGGCCAAGTCTCTAAACGGTGTACACATATTTTCTTTTTTAGTCATTGGGCATACTATAGAATTTTATTTGCTGGGGTTTTCGTTTTCAGTGGGAGAACTTAAATCTTTTAAATGATCAGAAAGAAATATACCTTCAACACTTACAAAACACGTGTGTGTTACTTCCCTGGGGTATAAACTAAGGCTGTAAAATTCAATGTTTTCATCCTACAATACAGGAGAATTAAAGTCAGGGGAACAAGAAGAACATGGAGATGAAATAGCCCTCTTGTTGAGCATTCCACTGCTAATGTCTACATGTGACAGGCTGAGACATCTCAAAACCAAATGATCATAAGAGAGATTTTCACATGTGGTTAGTGGTTTTGGGGTGCCTCCATTCTGGGGTGTACTAACCTAGATATTTCAGAGGCCTGACTTTCAAAAAGTGCTGAACCCCCTCCCTCTGCAATCTAGGCCTCTCAAAAGAGTCTCAAAACTGGATATCCCAAAACTGAGGCATCCACAAAATCACTAGTCACTTTTGAAAATCCTGGCCATAGAGCCAAACCCTGAAGTCCTTATTCTGAGGGGAAAAAAGAAAAGAAAAAAACCCTCTCCCAGGAGTAAGCACTGAGTAAAAACAGAGGAAGAAACTCAAAGATTGGTCGTGGGACTATATTATCCTCTTCCTCCAATAGAACGTGATCTCCAAGTGTCAAGGTCAGTCTGCAGGAGGCCAAGAGATGAGGCTGGAATTCAAGAGACTCTTCTGCAAAGATGCCTTTATTTCCTCCTCTTCCTCTCATCTGATGAGGATTGAAATTTCATCTCCTCTCATTATTATCAACGTCTCTAGGTGACCCTAAATGAGATGGTCACTGATTTGATGAAACACACCTGCCATGTGGCACACCAAGGGGCCAGGGGCACCAAGAACTTTAATAAAGGACCAACAGAGGCAGATTAAATAACCCAGGAGGTGTCAATCTTGCTTTTTTAATAACGTTTTATTGAGTGTTCGAAGAGACAGGGGAGGATGGAAGATGTGGCCCAAGTGGATCCATGAAAAGACCCAAATTGAGTTCTTAAGCTCTTCCCTGAGGGAAATGGCTGGTGTCGCTCTAAGTTACTGGAGGTCCAGGGATAGCGGCACAGGGGTTTCCATAGCAACAGCAGGGAAGGAGATGTAATAAAACTTTGGAGCAAGAGCAAAAGGAGAAACAGGTCAGAGACTAACTTTCTGTACAGCCTGGCTGGCGCCAGCCCTTGGAGCAGACTCAAGGGCCTTGCCCTCTTCCTGCCCCCCAGTCCCATCACCATGGAAACCACAGACTGGCTGCAGCCTGACCCAGGACACCGACACAAAGTGTGGGAAACAACTGTCTCAGAGATTCAATATTGCTGGACTCAGCTAGTTCTACTGTTTAATTCTTAATGCTCATGACAGGAAGAGGCCAGTAGCAATGGCAAGTGTCAGTCAAAGTTCCCAGAGCCCCTCAGTCTTAACTGCAGCAGCCCCTGCCATTTCAGAACTGGGCTCCATCCACGTGTCTCATTCCTGACCTGCCGCATCTCCTCATCTTTCAGGGCTCTCTCTCTGTTTCCCCCACAGCTTGAGCAATGGGCCTTACTTCCAGTTTGCAACATCTCCTGGTCCAGTCACGTCCCTAAGTCCCCACAATGCTCCGCAATGAACTGCTTTCCTGCCCTACAATACCCCGTTATTTCAATCCTGGGTCCTCTCACAGCTCTGCCACTAAGCCTTGAGCCAGGCCTATGCCACCATCTGTTACTCCAGTCCTGGCCTGGATGCCCCAGAATGCACTGTGGAATTGGGAACGATCACTGCCCAGCAAAAAGCAGGGTACCGACAACAGCCAGCTAAGGGATCAGAAAAGGGCAACAAAAATTATTAGGGGTATGGAACGGCTTCTGTATGAGGAGAGATTAATAAGACTGGGACTTTTCAGCTTGGAAAAGAGATGACTAAGGAGGGATATGATGGAGGTCTATACAATCATGACTGGTGTGGAGAAAGTAAATAAGGAAGTGTTATTTACTCCTTCTCATAACACACAAACTAGGGGTCAACAAATGAAATTAATAGGCAGCAGGTTTAAAACAAACAAAGGGTTGTATTTCTTCACACAGCACACATTCAACCTGTGGAATCCTTTGCCAGAGATGTTGTGAAGGCCAAGACTATAACAGGATTCAAAAAAGAACTAGATAAATTCATGGAGGATAGGTCCATCAATGGCTATTAGGCAGCATGGGCAGGGATGGTGTCCCTAGCCTCTGTTTGTCAGAAGCTGGGAATGGGTGACAGAGGATGGCTCACCTTGATGATTACCTGTTCCTTTAATTCCCTCTGGGGCACCTGGCATTGGCCACTATCAGAAGACGGGATATTGGACTAGCTGGACTTTGGTCGGACCCAGTATGTCCATTCTTATGTCCTTATGATGGGCAACCACGGACCTGAATAAGCACAACAGCAGATATATGGTGGAACATCTGCTTGGCCCAACACAGCCAATGCCTCTGGTCTTTGCAAAGCCATGAGCCAAATTGCCCATCCCTGCCTAGTGCATTAATGTCTTACTGTGTTATCTCTTCCCCTCCCCGCCCTTATTATGCAGCAGAAGCTGGATCATCAGACAGCCCCACGGGAAGCAGTTTGGACAGTGGAGGGAACTTTCCCAGTAATTAAGGCAACAAGATGCCAAGGGAGGTGACCCAGTGTTTCAGATGCTGGGCAGTTCTGGGTAATTGAGATGCTGATCACTGTGGGGCTCTGCAGTAGCCTTGATTTCTTTTCTTAAGCCTCATGCTTTTTCAATCTTATTTCATGAGTTTTACCTCACAGCAGAGCACAATTAGCAATATATTAGCAATAAAAAGGCATCCGGAGCCAAAATATTGCAGTTATTATCTTTAATAGCACATATGCTGGATGGACGGATGACACATGCCTTAACTATAACCCCTCACTTGCCCTTTGACCCTCTCCTAATTGCCGAGTGCCATGCCCTCCCACCCTCTGGGGAAGCGAGCTCCTCAGAGCCATCTGACCTTCCATGCGACACTGCAGTCACAGCCAGCCCTCCTGTAAATAGCAGCTAATCCTCCATCTCAATAGCTTTCAGCCAGTGCTGCAGTAGAGCTGACACTAATCCCAGCCACATTTAACCATTTATATTGATTACCCTGTCATCTCATTTGAATAATTAAAACCAGATGGAGTCCTTTTATGTGTTTAAAGAACAGCACCAGGAGCATCCTCGGAGCTGTGTGCTTTGCGTAGTTCACCTAGGCAGGCACTGGGTTATTCAAATAGGTATCTTGAATTTTCTTTTGAAAGATGACTCTCTAGATATCACCTTGGGGAGCTGGTCTGTACTTGCCCCTTCGTGCCCTCGCCTTCAGGGAGCAAAATCATCCTAGATTGGTGCATGGAGGTGCTATTGCATGCGCGTAGAGAGCTGGACATTTGGAACCTTAAGAATGCTTAAGGTTCAGTTCAAAATTCAGGCAAAGGTTCAGGTTCAGTCTTATCTGAGCAGGTTTGGCCCCATCTAGTTACAGCCTCCTCTAAAATCAGTTGGCCCTGATTTACACTAGTGAAAGTGAGGGGAAATCAGGAATCACTCAGCTGAAGATCAGAGAGTTTCATCAGTGGAAAACTGTGTACACAGGAGAATCACGCTGTTTTCATTAGTCCATCCCTTCTTGCATTTGGACCTCTTGATACCAGTGATCTCTGTTGCAGGCATACAAACGTTTTCATACCACGGGCTATTGGAACCTGTATGGCAGCTATTCACTATTCCAGGTGCTGCCTTTTCCATCAGAGCTGAGACATGGCCTTCCCCACCCATAACCACTGACTAACTATCATGACGGAAATGCATGTGTTTGTGGGAGTAGGGGCAGAATGACTGATATATGGGGTTTGTCTGTCTTGTCGAGGTTTCTGTTATAGACACAACCACATGCTGACATGGCAGTACATACCATGGGTTAGAGTGCCACCAACTAGAGCACAGCAGCAGGATGTTAGCTGTGCCACCATGGGCTGTGATTTTAATCACATCTCAGAAGCTAAGCAGCCTACAGCCTGCTCTTGCACCTGGAAGGGTGACCATCAAGGAAAAGCCAAGTGCTGAATCAGTACTGAATCCATGTGCCAGCTGCTGCTAGAGGTGCCATCTTTGTACAGAGAGGGGAAAGCAAGATCTTGGCCACATGTAGCCATGAAATGCTCCCACAGAGCACTTTTCATAAGAGCAGGGGGGTTAGCATGGGCACCCTGGTTAAATGGCAGTTTGGGTGCCTATTCTCCTGACCCAGATGTGCTGAACTTCACTGGGAGCTGGGCGAGAGAAGAAGAACGTTCACCAGCTCCTGTTTCATGCCTCCAGACCACCTGCCACAGGCATCTTTTGGTTCCAAAAAGTTTGGCATTCTTCTTAGTGTTTATATTACAGTAGCACCTAGAAGCCACAGCCACAATCAAGGCTCTGTTGTGCTACTTCAGACACATAATGAGAGATGGTACCTGTGCCCAGAGAGCCAGACAGACAAAGGGTGGGGGGAACAGAGGCACAGGCTGAGTAAGTGACTTGCCCAAGGTCACACACCTGGTCAGTGGCAAAGCCAGGAATAGACCTTAGCTCTCCAGGGTGCCAACTGCTTGGAGCACACCGTCCCAGCTACTAGATATGCCAAAGCCCCTTCCCCCAGCTCACTTCCATTAGAGCACAAGAAGCGAATACAGAAGCAGTAGTTTGGTGGGCTGGGATGAGCCCTTTGGAGAATTCCACCTCCTTCACGAGCTCAGCCTAATGAGCAACTTGTTAAGCACACTAGGAAAGGCATGAAAATCACTGGCTGTAAACAAGCCTCATCCTGAGCACATTCCTGTCCAAGTGCTACAGCAGAGAGAGCAGTGAATCCTCCAGTGGCCCCGAGTGCAAGCAGCTCAGTGCCTGGGTTTATTATCATTACTCCTTCGTTAGGTTCTGATGCCACTCCAGGAAGATTAAAGGAGGTGGGAAGCCAGGGCTTAGGGTTTACATTCAGGGCACGGCAGCTGTGAGAGAACACAGTTGGGGGAAAGGCACTCTTGGGGAATCCCACCTGCGGCCCAAATACTGGGTCCTCGCCCATCCTGAAGTGGGAGGAGAGGGCCTCAGGCTGTTGCTGCTGGAAAGTGCCCCATGGGAGAGAGAACTATAGCATCGGGGGAGGGGGGCAAATCCTACACTTCTTATTCAGTCCTGTCTCAGGCCTTGACTCCCACTTGTTTCAAAGGCTTTACCTGAGGAGCCTGATCTCTTTCCTCGTGAGATATAAGTGACTCCCACTGGCTTCCACTGAGCCTGCTGAGGGAGAACTGGCTCTCAGAACTTGGCTGTCTGGGAGTTTTGTCAACAAGAAAGAGCACCAGAAGCAAGTGAAAGAGAAAGAATGGGCCTGATCTGGACCCTCCTCTCTCTTACACTGGTGTAAATATAGGGAAATGAATTACACCAGTGTCAAAATGGTGCAAATGAGAAGAATCAGAGCTAGAGATGCTACACAGAGAGACACACACGCAGTAGGGTACCCCATTATGGCCTATTGCTGGGCCCTCTGGCAGCATTAATGTTCTTATTTATACGGGAATAATTGCTGCCTTACACTGATGGCATTGCTTATATAAACAACACTAAACCCGCCAGCCAGACGCCAAACTGATAAGTGGTATCCCATAAATTAATCCAGTGCCAACGACGGAGGGGACCAAAGCCAACTCAAGGAGGGAGGGGAGCAACTGCGAGAGATGCACAGTGCAGAGCCACAGCCAAACCTGGAAGGAAAACACGCAAAGAGAAAGCAAGGGAGTGAAAAAGAGGGGAGGAAGGAATAAATGAAGTTCTAAGGTATCATCAGTGGTGAGCTGAAGCAGGTTCCCACCGGTTCCCAAGAACCGGTTGCTAAAATTAGACCTCCGTGGAGAACCGGTTGTTAAAGGGCCAGGACGTGGGCAAAGAACTCCGGTCCGCAGGCCGGACCATCCTGCTGCTCCGAGGATTCCCAGCTGGGGAGGCTGAGGCTCCCCGGGCCCCTCCCCCACTTCTCCCCAGCTGCAGCATGGCCATCCATCGGCACCAGCTGGGCAGCTCAGCTGAGCTTGGGAGGAGTCCTGCTGCTGCTTTTTGAGTGGCCTGGCAAGGTGTGTGTAGGGGGGCTGCTGCAAGCTCCAGGGCTGGCCAGAGAGGAGGGAGCAATTGGCCTAGGCCCTGCAAGGGCCCCCGGCCCCACGAGGATGTTTCCCCTGGGCTCTCCCCCACTTCCCCCAGCCTGCAGAGCCTCAGCATGGCCAGCAGCTGGGCAGTTCAGCTGAGCTCCTGAGTCGTCCTGCTGCTTTGAGTTGCCGGCAAGGTAAGGTGGGGGGGCTGCAAGCTCCAGGGCTGTTGGGGGGGGCAAATGGGGCAATTTGCCCCAGGCCCTGCAGGGGCCCCCGGCCCCACGAGTATGTCTCCCCCTCCCTGCTCCTGCCCCTTCCCTCGCTTAAATCAGAACTTTTTATAGGGAACCGGTTGTTAAGATTTTGGCAGCTTATCACTGGGTATCATGCAAAGGTGGTAGAATGGAAGACGGACATGAGGACCTGGGACACTATAGCCTCTCCATTACTGTAGCGGGCAGAGGGGACACTTCATCCCACACAGGGCCTGATTCATGGCCCATTGGTGATGTGTCAGACCCTCATTGACTTCGGTGGGTTTAGGACCCAACCTATAGATTTGCACAGAGACTGGAAGTGCAGCAGAGATGCTAGAACCCACAACGGGCTGGGGGCAGCGCCCTGCTGATAATGCACTCTGCTGCCTCATGAGGGAATCCAGTACCCCAGGCAAGAGCTCCCAGGCTGACAGGGGCTGGAGGCACTGCAGAGGCAGCAGGGCACTCGTCCCTGGAGCTACCTCCTCTGACCAGCTCAGGAGCAGCATCCCAGGATAGCCTCAGCCCTCCTCTCCGCAGTGCCGGCAAGGGAGTCAGAGTGCTGGGTTCTCTCTAGTTCTTAGACAGGAGGCAGAGTCGGGCTTAGCAAGCAAAGACTTAGTAACATTGTATTGCAATAGCAGGAGGGAGGGTTGCTGGTGAACTGAGGCGCAGAGAATGGAAGCCACTTGCCCAGTCACAGAGCCTGGGCAGGGCAGAAGCTGTTCCAGGTCTCTCAGGTCCCAGTCCAGCATCCTAACCACAAGACCACCTGATTCCCTGACATGCCCTGCTGGCATGGCAGATTAAAGAGAGCGGATATGGGAGGAGCCACGGTTTGCTCTGAGCCAGGATGCTGCAGAGAATCCCACTGGGCCTCACTCCCCTCATGCCTGACTCTAGAAGGAAGGTTAGTCCATACCCAGTGCTGTCTGGGTCCTGGATTTCCTCACATTGCTCAACCAGCAGGCTCCTCACCCCTGGAGCTCTCTCTCCACTGCAGGCAGTGGGCAACTTAGGCTTAAAATCCACCTCATACTGGCTTGTTGCTGTCAGGGGACCTTTCCCTCCACATAAGCCGTCTCTCTCTCCCGCCACCCTCCACCCCCAAAAGCTGCAGTCTCTGGGCTCACTCCACAGTCCATGTGGTGCATGGTCCCTGATGAGGGGTATGCAGTGGAATTAACAAGGCCTGGGATACTGATCCAAACAGCTCTGCTCCTTACCGTGGCTGCCAGGAAGTAAAGAACTTTTCCGTTCCAGTTTAATACAATCCCACCGAACTCCAGAATACACAAACCCAACACCTTTAATTAAAAGCAAAATCCTTTCCAGGTTTCCTGCCCTCCTCCTCAGCAGGGTATTTTTAGTAGAAGAGCTGTCGCACTGAAGCGGGGGTGTGGGAACCAGGTTATACAAGCAATTTACTGAGCGCTGAGAGACTTGCATCCTAAAAACAAATGACTTGGTGCTGGGTCATAAATTAAAATAAGCAGAACAGGCCAAACTCCAAAACTAACATTGCGAGGCCAGCAAACGGGAAGAGAAAGCCACTGCTCTCAGAACATGCAGCCATGTGTCAGGCTGGGGCCCAAATTCAGGAGGGATGTATGAGGTGGTGTAATTCATACCCCCCTTCCCTTATGCTCCCTTTGGGGGGAGTTCACCCAGGGGCTGTGGACTCTCTGCACCACCTGAGCTGGCACAAAGCAGGTGTGAGGCCCACCCAGGGAAGGCCCCCAGTGTAGGGGGATGACCTGGCTGGTACAGAGCCGTTATTGTCAGTTGGAGCCCTTGGTGCCAGGGAGTGTGCCAGCTGCCTACCAGAGACAGGCCATGGGAGAGGAGGAATGGGGCTGGGAAAATTCTCCTGCCCCTGCTGCTGTTCCCAGCTACCTAAATGGCCCACTGGAGCTATGGCAGCCTGGATGCAAGTCAGGGCACCCCCGCAGCTGCTTTAGACTGTGCTGAGAGCTCAACTGGACCCTGACAGGCCCAGAATCAGAGAGGCACATTGCCATCTCTTGGTCTGTGTGCCAGGGTCCCTCCCCGAGACGCACTTACACCTGTTCCACCAACGTGGACGGGAGACTAGGTGGGTGTAATTTACATGCCAAGGAGCTGGAAGAAGGCGAAAGTAAAACAGGGTGGGATGTGAGCCGTACAAGTGGCTAGGGTGGGTATAAACAGCTGCCAGGGAGCGTGTGGAGCTCGAACTCACATCGCCATAATAACACCTCAGAACCGGGCCCCGCACCCCACTCTGGAAACACTTCCCTTCCAGCTCCTCAAATCTTCCCCTTGCCATCTGCCCAATATGTGTCATCTCAACGGCTCACCCAGGAACGGGCCCACGCCACCTTACCCTTGGAAAGCTCCTCCAATGACTCTCTCAGCGTTTCAGCAGCCAGGACAAAAATCTTTCACCTAGGGCCAAATTCTGCTTTCCATCAACACTGGTGTAAATCTGGAGCAACTCCACTTAAATCAATGGTGTTACTCCTCAGTAAAGGAGAAGAGAATTTGACACCCCCCCCCCACACCTCCCCATGGGCTTATTTCCACCCTTCCCTCCCCCACAAACCTCTTCCTTCTCCCCAGCTCACTCTCTATCCTGGGTGATGCAGTATTTTCTGGACACTCTCCTGATTTATCTAGAGTCATTCAAGATCCTTCTCCCATGCTGCTCTGCTGTGGGTCCCTGAGAACTGAGCACTGCAGAGCTGTGAAGATTTGGGGGCATGCTGGAGGAGAGGCAGGGGTAGGTGAGCTGTATTGACAACTGTGTTAAAATTATAAGTTGTCACTTCAAATTCTCTGGGAGTTTCCTGATCCCACTTGCAGGCTAGGGGCCTCTGTAGGGAAGCATGCAATCAGGATCTTCAGCAAACAATCTGTAAAGAGCTAGCCTAGAGCAAGGTGGGCTGAGTTCTGCCGCTGCCTTTGGGAGTAGCCTGCTTTGTCACTCTCTGGTTTGGGTTAGGGATTTGGATTGTAATAAAATAGTGTTATGTTATAACCTTCCAAAAAGAGCATTTCATGTTTTTATCTAACTGCTCTGTTTGTGTGCCATCAACATAACAGACACACTGGCCAGTCCCCACTGTGGAGAGGCCATGGGTCTGGAGTAGCAGTCACAGCTTCTACTGCCTTGAGAAAGGCTGTATGCCAAGGCCAGGATCTGTACCATGTTGCACATGTAAAGAGAGCCCAATATACATTCAAACCATGCACCAAAATGCTAACTTCCCACAGATATCTGAAAGCCCCTCTCAACAGAGTCTGAGACTAGCAGGCCTGCTCTGGACAGCTCAGACACAAGGACAGCATAGAGACAAGGTCTCCTACCTACATGTCTGTGGCATTACTGGCCACTGTAATCTTCTGGCTGTTTGCAGAATGAGGCCAGTGACAGGGGAAATTTGTAGGTGTTCCCAGTTAGGAGCACCACCAAAGCACTCCTGTTTGAACTATGCCCTTCACCACAATCACAAAGCAACCACCTGAGGGCTGGATACAGTCAGCTTGTGGCTGTGCTAGACAGTCTGTTCTTGGAGTGCTGTAAAGGAAATGCGCAGGAGAGGAGGGAAGCCAGTCTAGCCAGTGCACAGGGCACATGAGCAGGGGCATTAGTTTCCTGACTGTCCAATGGATCAGTCTGCCAGGGACACTGCTCCCACCACTGGACTCACTAATCCTCTGTTGCATTTGGAGAGTCAGATGCCTCAGCTATGGGTGGTTGTACTAGATCCCACTTAACCCTTATACAGCACCTGCATCTGTAAACATCCTCCCAACACCCTTGCCAGGGAGGGATTACTAGCTTTATTTTACAGATGGGGAAACTGAGGCACATATGTGATTAAGTGATCTGCCTATTAGCATCAGAGCTGTAGTAAGAACTCAGGAGTTACTACTCCCTGTCCTGTCCTACTAGACCTTTTCATGAGCTGCCTGACAACAGAGTACTCCCCAAATCCCATTAGACACGCCCAGGTGCCAGCCACATTCCACAGCCCAAATCAATTTCCTGATGTTATGCCCAGGAGAACAGGGCCTGGGCCTGAACCACAAAGTCTGGGTCCGGATCCATGCCATCCCTGAGTTTAGGAGTGTCTGGCTCCAGGGTTACACTCTCAGCACATCTCTGAGGAGAGCCAGGCCACATTTCCACTGTCTAAGACACAGGCAATCCCAACACCACCCCATAAGAGTTTCCTGGTGCACAGCCTCACATTTCCCATCTGTGCTGAGTGCCCCTGAGTCACCGCACACAACATTGTTGTTAGCCCAGCGCAAAGCATGTCAATCTGGCTATCCAAATGTTCCCTCAGAGAAGCACCTTTGCCTAGATAATTCAGTGTCCAGGGGGCTTCCTGAATCTATTGCTGCTCCTAGATCCCCCTGCGCTCTGAGATGTCCTTCATCATTTTTGACTGGTCTGGAGATTTCAGTCTTTCCTGCCTAAGGCAGGGCTTCCGAAATCATCCTTCATCCCACCAGGCTGGGCTAATTATAGATTCAGAGACATGGAGGTTGGAAGGGACCTTGAGAAGTCATCTAAGTCAGCCCGCTGCACTGAGGCAGGGCCAGGTAAACCTAGATCACCCATGATAGGTGTTTGTCCAACCTGTTCTTAAAAACCTCCAGTGACGGGGATTCCACATCCTCCCAGGGAAGCCAGTTCACACTGTGTAAAGCTACCTTTTGGGCTGAATGTGGCTACTCACCTGTGAAGGCAGGACTGATACCTATTACCTGAGTCCCATATTCTGTTTCTGGGAGCAATGGAGGCGTTCATTAGCAGATCATAGCACTGGAGTGGGCATGAAGAGACCTGGGTTCTACTCCCAGCTCTGTCACTGTCTTGCTGGGTGACCTTGGGCAAGTCACTTCCTCGTGCCGTGCCTCAGTTTCCCCTCCCACCCGTGGTCTGTTTAGATTGCAAGCTCCTTAGGGAAGAAACTGACTCTGATTCAGTGTGTGCGTCCAACACCGAGCACAGTGGGGTTCTGATATCAGTTGGGCTGGCTAACTCCACTGTAATACAAACAATAATCATAATACGTTAAAAAGTAATGAGGTAAAACTGAGCAAAGGAAAAATTCAGCTGGATAGCAAGGAAACAGCCCTGATTCTGAGATGTGTTAAACAGTGGAGTCCCATTGCTTGAATCATGTAAAGCTGGAGAAAACTCTTGATCCCACCGGGTCATTTCCACCTCCATTCCTCTGACTTTCCAGCATGCCTCCCCTTTGGTAGTAAACTAATGGCCTAAAACTCATCTCTCTTAGGAGATGGTGTTTACTCCTGGCAAAGCTTGCAACGGATTCCTGTTTCACTCCCCCAGGTGCATCCCAGCTAACTAGAACACTCTAAATAGTCACAGACAGAGATGGGCATCTTAACCAGGCTGCCCAGAGGATTCAGGGGGCCTAGGGCAAAGCAATTTCAGGGGCCCCTTCCATAAATAAAAGTTGCAATACTATAGACTACTATATCCTGCGGGGCCTGGGGAAAATTGCCCCACTTGCCACCTCCCTCCCCCTCCAGGCAGCCCCGATCTTAACTCAAGTGGCATGTTATCCACTGCCATTCAAAGGTAGGTAAAATATTCTTGGCGCGGTGCAGGTTATACAATATTGTCATCATGCATGGATGAATTAGCTTTACAAGAAGAGGCATAGATTAAGATGTCAAATGAAAATGAACTATGGGCAGATTTAGATGGAAATGCAATGGCCAATGACAAAAAACAACCCAAGCTGCTCAGGTAGGCCAGGAACAGTAGGACATGAGTCACTGATCATCTAACATAATGCAGAAATGTTGTGGTATGTACAGCAAAAATATTCACAAATGGCCTGATTCTTTTCTTCCTTATGCAGGTTAAATCCAGAGCAGCTCCACACAAGTTCTACAGCATACAGGTTGGTGTGAGAGGAGAATGAGCTCCAAAGTTGTGTTTATACTCTCATGTAATAATCCACTTTTACAAGGGGGTCAAATGCTGCTGTTGGCCAGAGCTCCCTTTACAGTCAAGGGAGGAGGGGCTAGGTCTCTGCGCATTTTCTGTTCTGCATGCTTTTCTTGCCCAGCTGTAATATTCTCCTGTGCCATCTGTGGATCTCTGGCAAACAGGGCAGATGTGCACATTTCAGACAGGGAGTGGCTACCTCCAGAATGGGTCCATTTTCATTAGGGGCCACTAATGAATCCTCACCTGCACACGTAGTGATAAATCTCATCTCTACAGTACATTTACGGAGCCCTCTAGGGAGACATCAAGTCATTCATGGCCCTTTGTCCTCTGCTGTCTGTACCCATCCTATATATCAGAGAAGGATTTCGCACACACCATAAATGGCCTGGATGTAGGAATCTGCACCAGCAGTTCCAGAGATGCCCGTCTTGCTCCTTTCTGTATCCTGGTCCACCTGAGTTAGCCCGAGGATGAGAAAGCAAATGAATCACTGTCTTACATTAGCATCTCCTATAGTTTTTACTAGCGATTAACTTGGGAAAAGTTGTGAATGATGCTGAATCTCCATTTCCAAAATGGAACTCAAATGAAATTTTGGAGCTTCTGTGATTTTCATCTAGCTATTCACATTGTCGTGAGCCTCGGCATCTCGGATTTCAGCCCCAAACCAGAACTTCCAAAGTTGCTCAAATTTTCCAATGAAATCTGGCTGGGACTGGTACCAGAAGCACCAGAAATCTCACAAGGAAGCTGCTTCTTTCAGATTTCTAGCCCAATTTTGCAACTTTAGAATGGTTCAGATATTTAACAGGGATGCATCTAAATTTTTGGATGCTGATCCAAACTACCTCTGCAACCCTTCTGAGGCTCCCCGATCTGTGTTCCTTACCAATGGCCGACGCACATACAGATCTCCATCGAGAGACGCCTGCATACACAAGCCATACACACATGCAGACACACTCGTGACTATATGCACAGGCCGACACGCTTCTTGATGTCAGCCACCAGATTGATGTTAGTGCCTCTTCAAGTAGTTTTATGAGAACAACTGTTCCACCTATAAAACTCACAGCCAGAAGCATGAGCTGCGAGGGAAGGATCTTCATTGCATCCATCTGCTAATAGACTTTCCCTCTTCCAGCCCATCAGCACAAGATGCTCAGCTTTCCTCCACCTTGTTCAGGGAGGGCTGTTAGAGGAGTAGCAGTGACTCAGACAACAATGGTTTTGAGGAGCAATTCAAAATTGCTGAGGGCTGAAAAAAAGCATATGGCCAAACTAGCACAAGAGGGAAGGGACTTTTAGCTGCATCCCAAATGAGCGAGTCTCAGTCCCAGTCAGTGAGGCTCGGCCCATCTGTAAGTAGAAGTGCATCGGGGTGTGAAAATGGGACAGAACACCTTGATCAGCATCGAAAACAAGTCCCTTTTCCTAGATGTATCCGCTGTAAACAAGGGACCAAAGGCCAGGCCCAGGCCAGCCTCATTTTGGTCCTGCCTGGTTTGCACGTAGAAGTGGTTGTGCTTGGGAAAGTGGATGTGCCCCTCCTTGTCAGCCTAATAGCTGAGCCCAGCCTGACTGCTGGCCGCCCCACAGACCAGTCGGCGCAGGCAGCCCCAGACTCCCAGGTGCACATCATCTTTGTGGTGCCCAGATTCTCAGTCTACATGGGGACCTGTTCAGTGCCCAGCATCATTTACAGCAGCTCTAACTCAAGTCAGGCTGCCCATGGTCCCAAGAGTCCATTCTGGCAGCCGTGAACAGCGAGAGTTACCTTGGCCATGCCCCATTACCTGGTCTACCCCTACTCTGAGGGCCAGGGTTGGTGTACAGCTACGCCATCAACTCAACATCACCCCTGGGTTGCCCTTACATAGGAGGAATTCTCTGGCAACTGGAAAAGCCAGTTTGTCTTGGGCCACCGTAGTCAGGCAAAGCAACCCGAGCAGGGGGCCAGGATCTGGCCCACGAAGGGTGAGAGCATGTGCAAAATAGGCTAGTGCCCACTTGGGAAGGCACAATCAGCTGTGCTTGCAACAGAGGCCAGAAGTGAACGTTTGGTCCAAACGGCTTTATACCAAGGGGGAGAGGAGGCTGCAAGGGGAATCTTGCCTGGCGGGAGCCTTGGAGGAACTCTGTCTGCAAGGGACACCATGTGTTATTGGCGGGCACCCTCTAATCCCATGCATGGAGAGCAAGGCAGACAATATGGCAGTGCTCCACCCTGCAGAGCTGTCGAGCTGTCACTGCCGTACTTTACTGCCATGAGGAGAGTTTCTTCTTCTCCAGCCCTCCCTCTCTCCTTTCTTGAGACACCTGGAGAAAGGCCAGTTCGGTGGAAACGCCGCTTTGAGCCGGGTGGAAAACCCAGGCTGACAGAAAGGCTGTCTGTATGGCTGCAAGGTATGGCTGCAAGGCCACCTTGAAAAGTTTGCCCTTCCAAGCAAACACACCGTGTCAGCACGCTGCATCCTTCCATCGTGACTTAACTCCATTGGGCAACATCCATGGTGGTTTTTAATCAGCAGCCACTGAGGATCTAGCCTCATGGCACCCTGCCACTGCACTGGGTTTAAAACACAATCCAGAATGCTCTCAAGTTTCCGGACCTGGGCGGGGCAGAAATTCAGGAATTATGCTAACACAGGCTGGATCTCCACACAAGAACATTATCTGCTCCCTGCCATGATTTCCAGCCCCAGATGGAGAGCCACCTGTTTATCTCTCTGGACCCTCCTGCTGGCCCCATCACCCTGGTATGTCAGTAACTAACCCAGCATTGCTCTTCCGGCTGTGAAGCTGATGAAATCACGCATTAAGATAAATGCCACCAAATGATCTTGAGAACATTTCTGGAAAGGTTCAGCTAACTGCACAGTCCACGGGTACCTGATAAATTTCAGGCCTTTATAGCCTTGGACTAGGCAGAGGAGTCTAGTTTATTTTATTTATATTTACTCCAAATACCTATGAATGGATATTTCTCTCTTTTCGGTGTTTTGACTCATTTAGCTGCCTGGATTTTGACGGATCAAACCTCTAAGCAGGAAACTGAAGGTTGATTGTTTTTCTTCTGCTGAGCTCTGGAGCCTTCTCATCATTTTTGGTACCAATCACTTAGCATTTTAACCCTGAAATCGCTGGGTATTTTCAGGCCAGAATGCACAAGTCTGGCTGTTTCTCCAAATATTGCTCCATTCCCAGCCATGAGCAGATGGAGCCCCAAGGCTTAGCAAAGTGAGGGTCATCTGGTGGGAAAACGCTGAGCTAAGAGGCTGGGACATTCAGCTAGGAAGGACACACCACACACACGCATGGCAAGGCCCTGAGCCAGAGGGAGCAGCAAACAGGCTGTCATCATAATTCACTTCAACTGGTGCCCCCATGGCTGTGACTGGAGCTGGAGAGATGCAGGGAGATGAAAGACTAGGGGAGCAGTAAATGCAGAGGGAGAGGAGAGCCGAACAAAGGAGGAAATAAGGATGGAAAAGAAGGGATGCTGGGGACAGGATGTCTCGCAGGGTGGGAGATGCAGGGCTGAGGCCAGCTTGGGTTTATCACCTCTGTGGAGGGGTGGGAGAGGGCAGGAGGGCTCAGAACCTGTGTGCGAGGTTTACATTTGCACAAGCATATGGGCACTTGAAACCTGATCTGTCCCTCACTCTGTGCACTTGGAGCCCCCTCCTCCTGAGTGCCAGGGCTGCACGTGCATTGGTGCTCCCCCGGCTCCCCATGGTACTGTGGCTACGAGCACATTGGCACCACTCCCTTGAACGCCCCACTGCCAGGGCTGCATGTACAAATGAGGCCACCGGTTTTAAATATATATGTCCCTAAACATGAAAATAAGAAGTTGCACCATATGATGAGACAGATCTGTGAGGTATTGTGGGGCTCATGGGGGGCTGGAAGCCCAGTTGGCATAAGGGGGAGCAGAGGTTGCTAGAGGCAAAGTGAGTGTCTCCAAAGCAGTGGAGTCAGAACTTTGGGGCCGCTATGGGTTCAAGCTGGCTTAGCTGGTCAGTGGAGGATTCACCCAATGGGGGAACTCTTGGGTGGCAAAGAGATCTCAAATGCACCACCACTCCTGACCTTTAGCACAGAGCTGTGTCCAGCGAAAAGGGGGTTTCTCCACGCCATTGATCCCAGGTCCTGGAACAGCCCGTTGGGGTTACAAATGGCTGAGTAGAAATTAGAACAGCCGTGAGGTTGGTCTAACTTACGTTGTAGGCCAGCTTGGTCCCTGGCCAGCCGCAAGATCAGAGGGAGTAAAGGTGGCACAATTTCATCTTTACCCAGACCCTTCCAGAGCTCAGGATCGAGGCCTGGGCCTTTTTATAAACACCTTCCAACCTCATCCTCTCCATGTGCTTCATGCACATAAATGAGCTACGTCTCCCAGCCCCTGTGATGAGGCAGAAAAATGGCATTAGCCTCATTTTATGGGAGATTAGTGGGGCTGATTTTCAGGGGCACTCAGCAGCCACAGCTCCCCATCATTTTGACAGTCCGTGACCGCACCTCTGAAGATGGCCCATAGCCACCCCACCAGGTGAGCTCCAGAACCCAGCTCACCTGAATCCCAGCCCTGGGCTTCAGCCACCTTACTATCCTAGCCACGACCTCTTCTCTGCATGGGACCCACATCAGCGCTTTCACCAGCCCATGGGCCACAGGCTGTGTCCAGTGAGCCCTCCTGCCTTGTCAATTTCACACATTCGGCATGGGGGCTGGGGCGGGGGGGAAAGGGCGGGGAGCCTGCAGCCTTCAACTCTTTGATCGAGCTGTTTTCTTCCCTGCTCTGAGGGCAGGAATGAAGACAGGTTTTCTGGCTAACCTGAGGAGATCCCTCTCCCTCCCCAGCACACTCTGACTCTGTCAGAAACGATAAGAATTAATTAAATTGGTCCACCTCTCCTGCCTCACCACTGCCTGCAGGATTTATCAGCCTCTTCCACTACGGGCTCTATCTGATTTCAGGGGTGGGGAAATATATATATCTATGTGTATTCCATTACACATGTTTTAATATTCCAGATATGCACTCCAGGGTGATAGGCTAACAAATTATGATTAAAATGAGCTGCATGGAGAGGGCTGGGGAACGAAGGGGGCAGGGGGGGAACCAGTCCGGGTAGCGGAGTTAATGAGGGTATTTTATTTCAAACTTGACAGTTTCTTTACTTGCAGTTAGGAACCAACTAAACATATTAGAGATGCTGATCCTGCCACCATTTCACCCCGCAGGGGCAGAGGCTTCTCAGAATATCAGCGTTTGAACACAGCTCCACAGAACACAGCTCAGTTCCTCCCAAGAACGTCCACCCACATCCTGGCCTCGTCACCCACTCCAAGCCCCATCACCAAGCCAGACCCTCGCAGCTCTACCTGCCATTAACATGAACGCCCCCTGTTCAGGGTAACAAGTTTGCAGGAATGAATTTAGCAGATTGCTTCTTTCTAAGGCCAGAAGGGACCACTGTGATGGTCTAGTCTGACCTCCCATAGAACCTGTAGTAGAGAGAGAGACCCTGGAGCACTGGGCCTGATGCAGGATCTCAGGCCTGAGCCAGAGTCTGTAAACCAAAGTCAGACCATGTATTAAAGCAGATGCTCACAAGTTCACTGTCCAGTACATGAACTTAGAGTTGTTGCTAGTGTACTAGGCACTAGATATTTATGTCAATATATTCCAGCTAGGTTAGATGCACCCCAATCTAGTATAAGATCAGATGGTTTGATAAAACAGTGAATAGGGATTGATTATGTTCAAGATATCAGGAGGAAGGGGAGGTGACAAATGAGATACGTACGGCGGTGTGGAAGTTGTGTATGTTAGTTGTTTGTTTTAGTCTATACATGTCAGGGTACTTCACCTTAATTCTTTGTTTGGCCAAGGGGACAAAGAACAGTCCCACTGCTGACTGCGCCATTCCTTGCCACATGGCACTCGTATTAGCGTATCTGTAACCATGGAACCATGGCTCTAGGACTGTAGCTTGACAGCAATAAACCAGGCCGAGTGCCTTTGTCACTGAGCCGTGCGTGTGGTCTTTGACTAACATTGAAGTCCGGTGAACTAACATGCTGGGCTATCTGCTAATAACATGGAAGCTCCAAGGACAGATGCACCAAACAGCCTAAACAGCACTACCGAGGCAACAACTTTCCAGCCTCCAGCACTTAACCACACTGGATAGTGCTATCAAGATCTGCTGAACCAGCTGTCTGTGCAGGGCTGGGAAAGCACATGGAAAGAACCCACAAACACACAAGCCAATGGACAACAGAACACAGGCCAGAGAACTGCTCCAAAATCATTCCCAGAGCAGATCTTTTAGAAAAACAACCAATCTGGATTTAAAAATGGCCAGTGATAGAGAATCCACCGTGACCCTTGGTAAATTGTTCCAGATGGAATAAAGCTGTGGGACAGGCGGGAGGAGAGGGGCAAGATCCTTGCAGCTCCAGAAGCCTTTCTGAACCATCAATTGCTTCTCTAAGGCCATTCTAGTGAGAGAATGTGCCAGGTCTTGCTTTGAATCCTCCACTATTGACAATGCATTGGCAAGCCCACTGCCCAGGAGAGCACGGAGAGCCCTCTGCTGGGATTCTCACCCTCAGCATTCACAGGAAAGGCCTCGACGCTGGTAAGGGAAGAGGATTTTCTGCCTTTAGGGACTGCAGGGCACTTGGCTCTCTCACTGACTGCAAATCTGGTGTCACTCACATGGACTTAGCCTGGTGCGAGGTGACAGGAGGCAGGATGCTCTAAGAGCACAGAGGGCACCAGACTGGGACTCCGAACCCAACTCTGCTCCAGCGTTCCTTAGTGACCTTGGTGGGATGCTTCCCAAGGCACCCAGGGACATAAGGCACCTTGCTCCCACCCTGAGCGTGAGGAAGTCTCATCTCTGCCTGCCAGGGGTCAGCCCCCTGACTCCACCAGCCTCTGGCAACACAAGCACTCCCCTCCCAGCCCTTGCTAGTTACACCTTAGGACACAGCTCCACTTAACCGCCTCCTGCGGGCTAACTCTAGGCAGACTGCAATCCCCACGTCCTCCAAGTGGCCCTCTGTGGCATCCAGCCCCTGTTCCACTGGACATACACAGGCCTGCTGTTCCCAAAGGAACGGAACACCCCAGCTTCCCCATTACACAGTGCTGCCACTGGGTTACAGAGAAAGCAAGGGTATGGTTATTTAACAAAGAACAGAGATTCCTAGGCTGGCCCGCAGAACTATTGGAAGCAAAAAGTCACATATCTAATCAAATAACATACATTCTAGAGTCTGCACACAGCTCACAAGATGCCCTCTTGTCTAATAGGGTCCTGCTGACCCCAGACTCCTTCTCACAGTGGTTTTCCACCAGCATGGCTGAAACCGCTTTTTCATGAGCCCACGCCTGCCAGCCACTGGCCTCCTCTTGACAAAGAGCAGCTGGGACTTTATCTGCACCCGAAACAGAGATCCAAACGTTCATTGTCTTTACTCTGAAGCAGAATCACCCTGGCTGCTTTTGTTTCTTCCTGCATCCCCCTCATTCTATCGATTAGCATGTTGCACAGACCGCAAGTGGGCGTCCTTTGTGAACCACACAATACTCAGCATGCACCTGACCCGCCGGAGTGACATTAGCCTCTCTTTCCCTCGCCTGATAGGGGAATGTGGATCCTTTCGGTGACCTGCCTTAACTCACAGACCTAGAGAACATAACTCCTCACATATTTTCCATGCATATAGCTCACAATGATTCTCATGACCAGTGTGACACAGGCTTGTGTTAGAGACTTATCATTACATTCTTTGGCCAACTACAGACCCAGGGAATCCCTACAAAGCCTTATGCGCCCCATGCCCTCTGCCAGTTGGCACAAAAGTCCCTGGATCATGCTTAGGGTAAATCATTTAATGTACACGGGGCTTCAGTTCCCCATCTCTAAACTGGGGATACTACTTCTTGCTACAGCTGGGCAAATAATGGGGTTGTTTTGGTTCACTGGCAATTCAGAAAAATACAATTCAAAAATTCAATTTAGGTCAACCCCAGAATGACTTTTTAAAAAAACGACTGGCAAATCAAAAAGTCATTTCAAGTCGAAGAAACCATTCCTTTTGACCCCAAATAAGATGTGTTGCTGTGATTGAGCTTCCTCTCCACCCCCCACCCCCATTTAAATTTTTTGTAAGTAAAATTAAAGGTACTTTTGAAATGAAAAATCATTTTGAATCTAAAAGCCGAAACTTTTTCAGAAATATGCCAAAATCAACATAAATATGCAAAATGTCTCCGTCGACAGGAATCCGCATTTTTCACTTTACAAAGTTTCAGCTGAAAACTTTCACCCCATTCTACTTCCCGTCTCTCTGGGGGTGTGAGGACAAGAAGCCACTGTTGATTCTGAGTTGCCCAGATAGTGCTGTGAAGAGGGTCATACAACATCCCTTTATAGAGAAAAGAACCTATCAGTCCTGTGTTTCAGTTGGCCTATTCCTGATTATTTGGGGATCCACTGAGCCTTTTGCATCCGTCACCTGTTTCCTTTACTCTCTGTTCCTCGTGTTCATAGAGTTTCATGGATTTTAAGGCCAGAAGGACCCTTTAGAGCATCTCATCTGACCTCCTGCATTACACAGGCCATGTTAATTGATCCTCTGGTGTGAGCAGTGGTGCCTTGTCCTCATGCTACATTTCTGATGCTTTTGGACAGTTTATTAGGGACGCTTGGTTCTTCAACATTTGTAATGTCCAGGGTTTTCTTTTTAAATGTAGTTATTTTACAGTGCTTAGATGCCTTGCAATAGGTGCCCAGTAAGTGGATTAAATAAATAAATAGGGATCTCTCATCAGTCCCTTTTGAGAGCATATATGCACATGCATCTATTCTCATTCAATCACCAGTCCTCATGCTTCAAAGCAAAAGATCATCAGCTGTGGTCAGGAAGAAATATGCCCACTGCCTCCTGAAACAGCATTGAACTATAGATATTTTATGTGAGGGAAGCCAAGGGGTGTATGGCTTTCTTTTCTCAGCACCCAGCATCCTGCAAGGTGGGAGGGGAGGGTGCCTAGCACAGTGTAGGAGTCACTCAGCACATTGCAGGATCAGGCACAGGGACAAGACACCACGCTAGATAGAGCACCACTCTTTTCTGGTGTGGCAATGCCCAGGTTTCTGTTAGAGATGGGGTAGGCCCAAACCCTATGATCCAAACAGACCCAAATTTTGGGGAGGTTTGCATCTAAATCCAGATCTAGATCCAAAGTTCATTGCAGTATCTATAATGAGTCAAAGTAGAATCCTTGAATCCAACCCCCCCTGGAACTGTTTGGATCTGTACCCAATCTCTGCCTTCTCCAGTGCCTAAAGAGTCCCAGGGTAATGCATACTTCTGATCAATGTATAGCCATATCCAGACACACTCCTGGTACACATCCAGATAGAAAGCTGTGCATTCACACTTCTCTATAGCCACACACACTACATCAGTCCCTTCGCTTGCTGACACAACCTGATATAGACAAGATGGGGCTCGATGAGGGGACCCTAATGTAAAAACCCTGGACACCAAAGGGGAGTGATGTTACAAACATCTTCTCCTCCCCACCCAGTCTGCCTCTGCTGCTGCAGCGATCTCCTTTCGTAGCCTTGATGCACCAGACCCAGGAAGCAATGGAATGCTGTCCTGTGCACTGGACCCCTGGTGGAGCCAGTAATTCAGGCAGGCTGGTCTGTCTCTTTCAGAGCTACAGCTGTGAAGTCCTCATGGCACCAGACTGTTGTTACACCCTCTCCGTCCTTTGCCCCACCAGATGGGCCCCACCAGATGCTCTGCCCTCAAATCTCACAGGTGGAAAGGTGGCTGATTCCCCTACAGCAGCCACCAGAAACGAGAGCCCCACCACACCTTGGCATTGCCCATACTGGTCCTATCAGTGCCAGGAGCAGGAGACAGGAAAAGCTCAGCCTGGCACAGAACCTCAAGAGCCTGGAAAGGAGGCTCTATCTGCTCCTCCCCATGATCCCATCCCTGTCTCTACATGCTACCCCCTCCTCACTCCAAGACAATCTCTCAGATCACTGGCCGCCAGAACGCCTGCTGCCCTGGTCATGTTCACGAGCAGGCGGAAGATTATGGAGAGTAATAAGGGAAGGCTCCCTCTGAAAATCAATAAGTAATTTTGCTCCTGGGGGCAGAGAAGGGCTGGGCTGTGAAGCCCTGTGGTGAGCTACAAACAAACAGAGAAACCAAACAGAAAGGAGCTACAGAGCCAGCACTTCTCAACTCTCCTCCCCACATGCCCAGATCGGGTTTTTACCTGTGTACTGCAGAATGGCTGGGAATCAACCGTGGCTAGAGAAATCCCTGACCTGCCGAGTTCTAGATCTGAATGCATGTGTAGTCCTGTAAGCGGGGTGTCTCGCTGCAATGGCACCTCCTTGTGGCCACATCAGGGGATTAGCTCTTGGCCATTCTGATGCCCCCTCCTTCAATTGCACTCCCCATCTCTCTCTGGACTCGATTGCTCCCTCTTTGTGTCTTGGCCCTCCAGCCAGTTCACCATTGTTTTCCCCTGGCAGGATATCAAAGTCCCACTGGACATTTTGTCTCAGGCAGTCTGCCATTCCACTGCCCAGGCTATGCCACTGCCCCAGTGGCTGGTAAGGACCTTCTACTCTGGGCTCCAGCCCAGGGATCCCATAATAGCAACCACAGGCCATGCAATCCCAGACCCGATTTCTGTTTCCCAGGGCTCCTTCATCTCTTCCTTCCTCTGTCTCCACGGGAACCTCCTCTGTTCCCTGTGACTACTTCACTTCCTCTTGGGTTCTTGACACAGTCTGTATTCCAGGCAGGATCCATGGGATTCCTCCCTCCATGACTCCTCCTTGTCTCCTACCTGCTCTCCTCCTCACTAGGCAATGACTGCAGTGTTCCTCCCTGCAGCCTCTTCCTTTCTTTTCCAGCACAGCAGCCCTGCATATGAGGCCATGGCCACCACCTACCGCAATTTTAGCTTGAGCAAAACTCTATATCTGCTCACCCAATCCCATAGCCTTAAAAAAGCAAAGCTGTTGTTTTTTTAAAGTTCCCTCCCTTCTGGGGACTCCCACCAATCCTTTCAGGCTATAGTCTTTCACCTTGCGGCGGCTCAGTTCTTCTTATGCTGTCTTTCCGTGTAATTCTCCCTGCATTGCCATAGCATTTTCTTGGACTTTGCATATGTTGTACAAACCCTCCTTGAGCTTATTACTGTTCAGGTCACAGTGACTTGGTAGCACTCTAAATATAGTTACATTACTTCCTCTGTCATTGCCAGAAGCTGGGAATGGGCAACAGGGGATGGATCACATGGTAATTACCTGGTCTGGTCACTCCCTCTGAAGCACCTGGCATTGGCCACTGTCAGAAGACAGGATACTGGGCTGGATGGACCTTTGGTCTGACCCAGTATGGCTGTTCTTATAGTTATTAAATACACCATTATACTCAAGTTTAGGACATATTTCACAGAACCTTTTTTCTCTTTGATCCATAGTTTTGGCCGTTCCTTAAGTTCTCTCAGCCAAACTTTTGAAGTCCTGTTTACTCAGGGGAATCTGTATATCAGCCTCTGCATTTTTTGCCTGGTATTCTAATATGGGAAGCAATCCACATTATTACTATATCTCTGTAGTTAAAGAACAATATTCATTGACAAAGCCACTCATGCTTTCTGAAGCTCCCTTTCCAACACCATGATATCTGATAGTCAGATAGGATAGCAGTCATGCTTGGGAGTACATCCCTTCTCTAGGTCAGAGCCAGCAGCATGCCCATCAATTCAGCCATCCTGATGGCCACAAAACTGGAAAGTTTCGGACATCTCCTCATTCCAAATTTAGGGATAAAAAAGGCCATTCTCACTTTGCCTGTGTCATCACCTCTAGAGCTATCACTATAGATTTGGAAATGCTGACCTCATTTGCCATGGATAAACTCATAAATCAGTTGTCATGTTTGATGGTCCTACTTCCCTTTTGTTTCATCATAGATTTCCAAATCCACAATAGGAGAGACAACCGTCCAGCTACAGTTTTGATTTCCCAGGACTAAAGACTTCAATTTCTTCCAGACCTTCCTTTTCATCCAAGTCTTTTACCCACCTTTTGGACCCTGTTAGCATGTGGGAGTTTGTGGCGCCTCGTCACTTCTTGTCTACTTAATTCTCAACAGTCTTCGTCTATTTGTTTAGTTCTCTTATCTCCGCTATTTCCATTAACCTTAGCCAAAAGGTAAAACCTAATCATTTCATCCTTAAATGTATAGGCATTTCTCCAGTTGCTACCTGCAACGAACACAACAGAGTGGTCCTACTCGCACCACAGGCAATTTGCAGAGCTTGGACTGAAATAAATGAAAAGGTTAGTGTCCATAATCTAGGACTGGTCTTATTAATGCCCTCTACAGCGTCTACCCTGTGTTCTCACCCCAACTGTTCCCTGCAAATTCTTAAAGCAAATTCATCCTATCTGGACATTTCACCTTGATATTATCAAGATGACTCTTCCGAGTTAGTTTTTGAACATAACTTCTAAAAATGTACAATTTTTGAACGGCCTGTATTTTTTCAGTACAGAGATAGTGGTTCCGTCCTTTCCCAGTCTTTTTTTCTGTGAAGATCATTTCCTTTGTTTTAAGCAAGTGAGAACCTAAATCCCCATGTATCTCCCCATTCTGAAATCCCCTGGAGAGCCTCATTGGATCTCTCCACGGCCATCTTAAGTCTTCTGTGTTTGGCCTGTATAGCACAGTTATCCTCCAATAGAGTTATACCTACACCTGTGCATACACTTTCTGAGAGATCATTAATCATAACATCGGCGCCGACTTCATGGGTGCTCCGGGGCTGAAGCACCAATGGAAAAAAAAATAGTGGGTGCTCAGAACCCACCAGCCACAGCTGTGTAGCAGCTGTCACCAATCAGCTGTTTGGCGGCTGGGGGAGGTGCTTGGGGGAGGGCCCAGAGCAGCAAATGGCGGGCGGGAGGGGCCTCAGGGGAGGGGATGGAGCAGAGCGGGAAGAGATGGAGTGCGGATGGGGCCTTGGGGGAGGGAGCAGAGTGGGGACGGGGCCCTGGGGTGGAGTGGGGGTGAAGCAGCCCTGGGGGAAACAAACCTCAGCACCTATGAATCGTAATGTTAAACAGGGTTTGGATCATAAACACGCCCCTGTGGAGTGCTCTTAGTAAGTTTAGAAATATTTGACAAAGCCACCCCGACCCTGACTTGTTAGCTTCTATCACTTAAGAACATTCCATTTGCAGCTAGTATACACAGCAAGCCTCCTCTCCAGAACATGTCATATGCTTTTTCAGTGCCCAAAAAGGCAGCTATCCTAAACTCTCTGTTCCTCCTGGGGTTTTTTGTTGTTTTTTTTTTTGTATTCCTGTTTCTAAATCTTACAATAGGATCAGTTGTGCATCTTCCTTTCCTGTTACCACTTTGTACACAGGTTATAATGTCATTTTTCCCCAGCATGCTACTGATCTCTCATTGATCAGTCTTTCCATAATATTGCCCACACACAATGTGAGGGCAATAGGTTTATATGCATCAGATCTTGTGCATAATTTGCTAGGTTTTCCTATCGCTATAACCGCAGCTTGCTTCCATTCTGCCAGCAGTATTCCTTTCCCTCATATATTATGATATAATTTCAATGAAACTCCAACTTCCTTCTGGTAGGTTCTTAAACTTTTTTTTACATATGCTGTCTTTACTTGGGGCTCTATTTTTATGTATTCTATAGCTTTTTTGAGCACCTGTATGTGGAAATTTTCATTCAGTACGTCATCGTTATATTCCACCCAGCCATGTAAGAGCTCACAACTTTCTTCAGCAAACATTCTTCTGTGCTCACAAAACTCTTTACTTTGATTTGTGTATGCTTATTAGCTTTTTGGAACTCTTTTGCTAAGATGTCTGCCTTTCCTAAATTAGAACTTTCAACTTTATCATTTACTCTAAGACCAGGTATACATTTGTTTTCACTCCATGTCTCACTCATTCTTTTAATTTGTTTATGTATCTCTGAAACCTTGGAATCTTTGTTCATTTTCCCACAAGACTTTCTCCGACTCTTTCTTTAGCTTTTTAATAATTCTTTATGCCATTGCTTTACCACTTTTACAGTTCATTAAGCCCTTGATATTCATTGTGCTATTTGCTTATTTGTATGCCTTCTTTCTTCCTTTTTTAATTGCTGCTTTTGCTTTACAATTTTCTTTCCGCCAGGGAACTGGATTTCTGAGTTTGTGGCAATTTGATTTCTTACATATAGCTGCTTCAACTCCCTTTATTATATTATTATGAAATTCTGCTAAATTATCACTTACACAATTGGTACTTAGTTACTCAGCACACCTACTCTTAAAAAGACCCCAATTTTCTTTCTAATGCATCAGGTAGGAATTCCTTCAACCTTATCTTGGTCTTGATCTGTAATTACCACAGGGAAGTGATCATTTCCCTTTCCAGATTCTTTGTAGATTTCCCAGCTGCATTTACTTGCTATCTTGGTTGTTGCAGTTCCCATATCTAAACATGAAAAGGTTCCATCTACCGAATTAAACCCACTAGGTGCTCCAGTATTGAGCAAGACTAGGTTGTGCCTGTCAATGAACTGTTCCAGGCATTTGCTGTTATAATCAGTTTTCCTGTTTCCCTATAATTCGTTATGGCTATTAAGGTCTCCACAAACAATATTCAGGCCTTTGAGACCCTTAGCTAACTCTCCCAATTCTAGAGTGCCTAGTAGTTGTTTTTTCATATGGGCTGTACATAGTGTAGATTTGTATAAGGCTGCTTTTATTCTGCAGAAGAATCTCAACAGCATTGTACTCAAAACTTACTTCGGCACCTCTACTTCCCTGTAATGAAGACCGTCGTTCATAAATCTACAGACCCCTCCTTCTCCTTTTATTTCTCTGTCATCTCTGATTACATCATATCCTGGAAGTCTAGACATAAGTTTTCTCACTAACCTGGTTTCTTGTTCAAATAGCACGTCAGGTTTGCTTTCCAGTTCAAAAACAGTTTTCTTTATTTCCTGGCCATGCGTTATTAAATTATGTGCATTCCTGCAAAAAATAACATTAGAATCATGTTATTTAAACGTTATTACTTTCATTTAAAATTGCATGAATGAGGTCTATTGAGAGCATGCCTCTATGCAAACTTTTCTGCTGCTTTTGTTATAATTTTTATTCCTTCAATCTTCTTCTCTGTCTGTAAAGTGCAATTAATCATCTCTATCATAAATGCTGTAAATTTCTCTTTGCCTGCAAGTAGTCCATCTTCATCAGTTCCTCTTATATGGTCTTTTCTGCCCTGAACTGGGTGGTGTTGTACCAGGAGCTCTTTTCCCTCAATGGCATTTTCCTCCCACTCCACATTCTGCTGTGAACATTTTTTCATAGCTTTTCCACAAGATATTTTATGGATAGTTTTAATTTTCTGTAGCTCTCTAGCTCCTTCCACTGCCACACACCCTTCATATGCTGCACTGTGCTTATCTCCACAGTTGCTGCATTTTAGTTCTATTCCTTCCATACAGTTCTCCTCCACATTTGCACACCTCATTTTCCCCTTCCAGACAGCTGCCATGTGCCTGAACCTTTGACCTTTACAAAAACATCTCCAAGGGGCCGGGGTATATGGTTTAACTCAGAAGAGTTGGTCTCCTATGTTAACCCTATCAGGTAGTGTTGTACCTTTAAACGTTACTCAGACGGTTGGTATTCTCCCCCTCGCCTGCTAATCCATTGCTTAACAAACAGCAGTCGGTCCTCACCTGTACCCCTTTTAATTTCATCCTCAGTCAGGCCTAGTGGAACCCCGTACATGACCCCTCTTGCTTCTGTCATAAATGTAGGCAGCTAGCAAATTACTTTCATTTTCCCTAACACTGCGGTTTTAAGAAGTTTCTCTGTTTGTTCCTTATGTGCATGTTCTACTAATACTGCTCCACCTTGTATTCCTTTAGCTCTTGATATGTCTCCAATACGCTGCCTAATACATTCCACCATTTTCAAGGGATTAACATCTCCCAGCCTTATATCTTCAGCTAGTGATTGGATAAGTATCAGATATCAATCCTTTTCCTTCTCTTTTTTCCATCCCTGTCTGCTCCCTCTTTTCCAAATACAGATACTTCTATTCTTTTTTCCTGCTTCCTAATCTGCAGCCATTCCTCATTGCTCACTTCTTCTTCCTCAATTTCCGACATAACTTCCAGCTTCTCCCTCTCAGCCTGAATTTCCTGCTCTGGAAGAGCTTTCTCAAACCGGAGAGGCTTGCAGCATGAGCCAAAGATGGCCAGACTCCAAGTTAGTCTCATCCCCCCTGAAAGTTCATTCCAGAGCCAAATCCCCTTGATCAAGAACGTTTCATTTCCAGCTGTCACGCATTTCATCCTGGATACTAAGATCTGCATTTTTCTGGCTGTCATGGTGGGCCTTGGACAGGGATGCAGCCATGGATGTAGCTGGGTCCAGACCTGCAGATGGCTTTGAGGATCACGACTATAGCTATGGATTGGGAGCCAATGGAGGAATCAGAGCACAGGGAGGATGTGCTCATGGCAACCTGGCCCAATGAGAAGGCAGGCTTGCAGCATGCTGTACCCTCTGCATTGCATTCTCATTCATCCCCCATTGCAGTGAGCTACAGACATATAATTTGGAGGTGATGATGATCTTCTTCAAAGTGGAAGGAGCAAAATTTTTGAGCAAGCTGCCAGGTAGAGGAAGGTATTTTTTGCCACTTATTTTACCTGATCATCCAGGATAGGAATTCTCTTAACAGGAACCATACATAGTCTTCCCCACACTTGGAAGCATGAGGATGGATGCCTTCAAGGGAAGGGAGCTGGGAGAAGAAAATTATCCCAGTTAGTTTATCAAAATTTCTTTGTTAAAGATGGCTGAAATATTTCTGTTGTGATGGGATGCCCACACCATACTAGACTGGAAGGGTGCTGGACTGGGTAAACAATTCCCCTGCTGCCAGCTTTGGTGCCCCGGATGTCAGTATTAAATATATTAGGGGATTAATTCGGGTCACTGGACCTATGTACAAAATATTTTTGTGTGAGTGGATATCTCATGAGACTGAGACAGGTGACGTCCCTGTCAGAGACGATATGGGAGTGGAGGAATTTGGATTGATAGGTGAGGACCAGGTCAATAGTGATTTATCATTTTTACTTATGGTTTTTACCAATTACACTTTTAATAATTTAGATGTGAACAATTTTAATCCTAGTTTGAAGTATTTAGATACTTTGGATGATCCATATTTTAACGAGAAAGGACATTTTATTACTAATTTAACTACTGTTTTAATAACACGGATAACTTATCAAACAGCAGCTCATGGAATGATGGAATTTTTTATTTAGAATATCCCATTGATTGTTTTAATTGTCCCATCTGCCCACAGATTTTCGCTACCTTTGGAAAGTGGGCTAAACATATAAATGTGGTCCAGAAGAGCAAGGCCATCAGAGTTGTATACAAAAAGTGTGGTAAATATTCTCAGTTCCACAATATACCTTGCCAGGACCCCAATTGTGTGCCCAGAGAAGTGATTACCCCGGAGATGGACTATGCCTGTTCAATCTGTGGAATGGCTTTACACTTAAATGTTTATTAGAGAATATTTAAATAAAGATGATACACAGAGTTTGATGGGTCAGTTATTAGTCATCGGGGGTAACATACAGAGTATAGGGGATGTTGGTATTTGGTTATTGGTTAGCATATAATATATACAGTCTGTAATGTCCCCAATGCGGGGTGTACGGTGGGTGGGGTCAAGATACA